>NW_022196911.1:33534848-33594852 GCF_008632895.1 Mastomys coucha | reverse complement strand
GATAACTTCATGCATATTGAAAAACTTTATTAGCTTATCTTGAGGATAATGGTTATCTATAGTTTCAAATCCCACTCAGAAAAGTAAGATTTGAAATGACCCAAGTAGTCTCTTTCTCTCTCTCTCTCTCTGCCTCTCTCTTTCTCTTTCTCTGCCTCTCTCTGTCTTTCTCTGTCTCTGCCCCTCTCTGTCACACATACACATACACATTCATTCTGTATAAATATGTATTTTACATGCACATACACTATCATATTAGTTTAGACTCCATTTGTCTTATTTTATTCTAATTATATATATTTATATTTCATCATAATTATTTAATTTTATATGTTAGAAATCTTTTAGAAGAGCAATTTAAATCACTATTTCTCAAAGTGTTCATCAGAGGAGAGATTCTACTCACCACTCCAGGCACTTCTCTAATACATAAAAGCTTTATTTGATCCTCTTGAAAAGCAAATTTTGCTACATTTATGCGAGTTACAATATCAAAAAATATCCTAAAACAGACTTTCAAATGAATCTTCCATTTACAATAAGGACAATATGAAATAAATTGCTTCGTATGACCAATTTTTAAAGTTTATTTAAGCACCATTGGTTAACAGCAAAATATTTCCATGCCAATAATTTTCATTTAGGCAAAATTGTATCTCTGGGAAATAATTATTCATTTTTTTCAACAGAAGCAAAACTAATAACAGGACTTGAATACTATTGTTAGTATTGCTTATTTGAGAAGATCTAAAATCATCTAGGAAACAGGCTTATGATCATACCTGGATCACCTGGTTAAGTGATCCTCTGAGCATGCCTGTGAGGGATTATGTACACTAGGTTAATTGAGGTGGAAGGACCACCGCTCACCTCCATGGTGGGTGGCACAATTCTCTTGGCTGGAATTATAAACTGCAAAGAAGGGCAAAGATGATACTAAGTATCATTATTAAAGATAATATATATTATTAATATATATTATTGATACTAAGTGTCATTATTAAAGATAATATATATTAAGATAATATATATTATAATAATAATATATATTATAATAATAAAGTATATTATTAAAGATAATAATAAATATTGTTCTCTTCTTTCTGATTGTAGATATAGTGTGACCATTTTCTCCAAGCTCCTACTCACCTGACTTTCCTATCAAGGCAGATGGTACCATCAATTACCAGCCAAAATAACCATGAGCAAAAGCCAAATTGGGAAGGAGAGGGTATATTTGGTTTACACTTCTATAGCACTGTGCATCATTAAAGGAAGTCAGGACAGGAACTCAAATAGAGCCAACTGGAGAGGTAAGAACTGATGTTGAGACCATGGAGGCTTGCTACAAACTGGCTTGCTTATTATGGCTTGCTCAGCCTGCTTTCTGTTATAGGATTCAGCACCACCAGCCCAGAGATAGCATCACCCACAATGGTCCAGGCCCTTCCCTATAAATCACTAATTAAGAAACTGTCCCAGATATCAGTGAGTGCATACCATGTGTTTTCTTTTGCAATTGGGTTTCCTCACTCAGGATGATATTTTTCTAGCTCTATCCTTTCGCCTAAAAAATTCATGAATTCATCATTTTTAATAGCTGAGTAGTACTCCATTGTATAAAGGTGCCACATTTTATGTATTCATTCTTCTATTGAAGGACATCTGGGTTCTTTCCAGCTCCTGTCTATTATAAATAAGGCTGCTATGAACATAGTGGAGGATGTGTCCTTATTACATGTTGGAGTATTTTCTGGATATAGCCCATGAGTGATATTACTGGGTCATTAGGTAGTACAATGTCCAATTTTCTGAAGAACTGCAAAACTGATTTCCAGAGGAGTTGTACCAACATGCAATCCCATCAGTTATGGATTAGTGTTCCTCTTTCTCCCCAACCTCTCAGGCATCTGCTGCTACCTGAGTTTTTTATTTTAGCCATTCTAACTGGTGTGAGGTGAAATCTCAGGGTTGTTTTGATTTGCATTTCCCTGATGACTAAGGGTGTTGAACATTTATTTAGGTTCTTCTTGGCCATTTGATATTCCTCAGTTGAAAATTCTTTATTTAGCTCTGTACCCAATTTTTAATAGGGTTATTTGATTCTCTTATATATTGGATATTAGCCCTCTATCAGATGTAGGATTAGTAATGATCTTTTCCCAATCTGTTCCCAATCCCAATTTTTCCACAGGAAGAACAACAATAACAAACAACTAATTCCTCCAGAACTCCTAGGAACTTATCCATCAACAAAGCAGTACACATGGCTCCAGCTGCATATGTAGCAGAGGATGGCCTTGTCATGCATCAATGGGAGGAGAGGTCCTTGGTCCTATGAAGGAGCAATAGATACCCCAGTGAAAGGGAATTGAGGGAGAGGAGGTGAGAGTGGGTGGGTAGGTGGAGGAACACCCTCAGAGAAACAGGGGAAGAGAGGATGGGATAGGGAGTTTCTGAGGTGGGGAGGAACCTGGAAAGGGGACATTCGAAGAGTAAATAAAGAAATTATCATATTTAAAAAAAAAGAAAGAAAAGAAAAGAAACTATCCCACAGGCTTACCTGAAGCCTGAACTTATGGAAGCATTTTTTTTTACTAGATGTTTTCTTTATTTGCATTGCAAATTTTATCTCCTCTGAAAATCCCCCTATCCCACTCCCTCTCTCCCTGCTCACTAACCCACCCTTTTCATCTTACCTGTCCTGGCATTACCCTGCACTAGGGCATCAAGCCTTCAAGAGACCAAGGGTCTCTCCTCTCATTGATGTCCCATAAGACCATTTTCTGATACATATTGTCCAGAGACATGGGTCCCTCCATGTGTACCCTTTGTTTGGTGGTTTAGTCTCTGGGAGCTCTGAGGGTACTGGTTGGTTCATATTGTTGTTTTTCCTATGGGGCTGCATACCCCTTCAGCTCCTTGGGTTCTTTCTCTAGCTCCTCCTTTGGGGGCTTTGTGCTCAGTACAATGGATGGCTGTGAGTATCCACTTCTGTATTAGTCAGGCACTGGCAGAGCCTATCAGGAGACAGCTATGTCAGGCTCCTGTCAGTAAGCACTTGTTGGCATCCACAATAGTGTCTGGGTTTGATAACTGTATATGGGATGGATCCCTATGTGGGACAGTCATCGGATGGTCTTTCCTTCAGTTTCTGCCTCAAACTTTGTCTCTATATTTCCTATCATGGGTATTTTGATACCCTTTCTAAGAAGGACTGAAGTATCCACACTGTAGGTTTCCTTCTTCTTGAACTTCATGTGGTCTGTGACTTGTATCTTGAGTATAACAAAATTCTGGGCTAATGATCTCTTATCAGTGAGTGCATGCCATGTATGTCCTTTTGTGTTTGGGTTACCTCACTCAGGGTGATATTATCTAGATTCAAACATTTTCCTAAGAACTTCATAAATTCATCATTTTTAATAGCTGAGTAGTACTCCACTGTGTAAGTGTACCACATTTTCTGTATCTATTCCTCTATTTGAAGGACATCTGGATTCTTTCCAGCTTTTGGCTATTATAAACAAGGCTGCTATGAATAGTGGAGCATGTGTCCTTATTACATGTTGGAGCATCTTTTGGGTATATGCCAAGGAGTGGAATAGCTGGATCCTTATGTAATATAATGTCCAATTGTTTGAAGAACCATGAAACTGATTTGCAAAGTGGTTGTAGCAGCTTGCAATCTCACCAGCAATAGATGTGTGTTCCTCTTTCTCCACATCCTAGGCAGCATCTGTTGTTACCTGAGTTTTTGATCTTAGCCATTCTGACTGGTGTGAAGTGGAGTCTCAGGGTTGTTTTGATTTGCATTTCCTTGATGACTAAGGATGAACATTTCTTTAGGTGCTTCTCAGCCATTCATTATTCCTCAGTTTTTAATTCTTTTTTAGATCTGTACCCCATTTTTAATAGGGTTTTTTGATTCTCTAGAATCTAACTTCTTGAGTTCTTTGTATATATTTGATATTACCCTGTATCTGATATAGAGGGTAAAGACCTTTTCCCACTCTGTTGGTTTCCCACTCTTTTTGTCCTATTGATAGTGTCCTTTACCTTACAGAAGCTTTGCAATTTTATGAGGTCCCATTTGTTTATTCTTGATCATACAGCATAAGTCATGGTGTTCTGTTCACTAAACTTTCCCTTGTGCCCATGTACTCAAGGCTTTCCCCCAGTTTCATTTAAATTAGGTTCAGTGTATCTGGTTTTATGTGGAGGTCTTTGATCCATTTGGACTTGAGATTTGTACAAGGAGATGAGAATGGATCAATTTACATTTCTTCTACATGTTAACTCCCAGTTGAACCAGCACCATTTGTTGAAAATACTCGTTTTTTTTTCACTGAATGGTTTTAGCTCCTTTGTCAAAGATCAAGTGACCATGGGTGTGTGGGTTCATTTCTGGGTCTTCAATTCCATTCCATTTATCCACCTGCCTTTCACTGTACCAATACCATGCAGTTTTTATCACGATTGCTCTGTAGTCCTGCTTGAGGTCCAGGATGGTGATCCCCACTGAAGTTCTTTTTTTGGTTGAGGACATTTTTCATTATCCTGGGTTTATTGCAATACCAGATGAATTTGAAAATTGCTCTTTCTAACTCTATAAATAATTAATTTGGAATTTTGATGTTGATTGCATTGAATTTGTATATTGTTTTCAGCTAGATGTCCATTTTTACTATATTAATCCTACCAATCCATGAGCATGGGATATCTTTCCACCTTCTGAGATGTTCTTCGATTTCTTTCTTCAGAGATTTTAAGTTCTTGTCATGCAGATCTTTCACTAGCTTAGTTAGAGAGATACCAAGATATTTTATATTATTTGTGACTTTTGTGAAAGGTATTGTTTCCTTAATTTCTTTCTCAGCTTGTCCATCCATTGAGTAGAACAAGGCCACTGATTTGTTTGAGTTAATTTTGTATCCTGAAGTTATTTATCAGGTTTAGGAGTTCTCTGGTGGAATTTTTAGGGTCACTTAAGTTTATTATTATATCATCTGCAAATAGTGATATTTTGATTTCTTCCTTTCCAGTTTGTATCCCATTGACCTCCTTTTGTTGTCTAATTGTTCTGGCTAGGACTTTGAGTACTATATTGAACAGGTAGAGAGTGGACAGCCTTGTTTAGTCCCTGATTTTAGTGGGATTGCTTCAAGTTTCTCTCCATTTAGTTTGATGTTATCTACTGGTTTGCTGTATATTGCTTTTACTGTGTTTAGGTATGGGCCTTGAATTCCTGATCTTTCCAAGATTTTTATCATGAAGGGGTGTTGGATTTTGTCAAATACTTTCTTAGCACCTAATGAAATGATCATGTGTTTTTTTTCTTTGAGTTTGTTTATATAGTGGATTAAAATGATTGACTTCCATATATTGAACCATCCCTGGGATAAAGTCTACTTGATCATGATCGATGATCAATTTGATATGTTCTTAGATTCGATTTGCAAAAATTTTATTGAGTAGTTTTGCATCGATATTCATAAGGGAAATTGGTCTGAAGTTCTCTCTTTTTTGGATCTTTGTATGGTTTAGGTATCAGAGTAATTGTGTCATTATAGAATTAATTGGGTAGCATTCCTTCTGTTTCTATTTGTGGAATAGTTTGAAGAGTATTGGTATTTTTAGGTCTTATTTGAAGTTCTTAAAGTATTCTGTACTGAAGACAATTGGTCCTGGGCTTTTTTTGGTTTAGAGACTATTAATAACTCCTTCTACTTTTTAGGGATTATGAGACTGTCTAGATCATGTATCTGATCCTGATTTAACTTTGGTGTTTGGTATCTGTCTAGAAAATTGTCCATTTCATTCAGATTTTCCAGTTTTGTTGAGTATGGGCTTTTGTGGTAGGATCTGATGAGTTTTTTTTTAATTTCCTCAGTTTATTTTGTTGGATCTCCCTTTTCACTTCTGATTTTGTTAATTTGGACATTGTCTCTGTACCCTCTGGTTAGTCTAACTAAGGGTTTATCTATCTTGTTGATTTTTTCAAAGAATCAGATCCTGGTTTTGTTGATTCTTTGTATAGTTCTTTATGTTTCTATTTGGTTGATTTCAACCCTGGGTTTGATTCTTTCTTGCTGTCTACTTATCTTGAGTGTATTTGCTTCTTTTTGTTCTAGAGCATCCCTTCATGTTAAAAGTCTTGGAAAGATCAGGAATTCAAGACCCATATGTAAACATAGTAAAAGCAATATACAGCAAACCAGTAGCCAACATCAAACTAAATGGAGAGAAATTTAAAGCAACCCCACTAAAATCAGCGACTAGACAAGGCTGCCCACTCTATCTACATCTATTCAATATAGTACTTGAAGTTCTAGCTAGAGCAATTAGACAACAAACGGAGGCCAAGGGGATACAAATTGAAAAGGAAGAAATCAAAATATCACTATTTGCAGATGATATGATAGTTTATTTAAGTGACTTCAAAAATCCCACCAGAGAACTCCTACAGCTGATAAACAACTTCAGCAAACTGGTTGGATATAAAATTAACTCAAACAAATCCATAACCTTCCTGTACTCAAAGGATAAACAGGCTGAGAAAGAAATTAGGGAAACAACACCCTTCCTTCACAATAGCCACAAATAATATTACATACTTTGGTGTGACACTAACCAAGCAAGTGAAAGATCTGTATTATTTCCCGCCTTTTACTTCTCTTGTGTCAATTTGGGTTTTTTTTTTTTGTTGTTGTTGTTGTTGTTGTTGTTGTTCTAGAGCTTTCAGTTGTGCTGTCAAACAGCCAGTGTATGCTCTCTCCAGTTTCATTTTGGAGGCACTCAGAGCTATGGGTTTTCCTCTTATCACTGCTTTCATTGTGTCCCATAAGATTGTGTATGTTGTGGTTTCACTTTCATTAAACTCTAAAAAGTCTTTAATTTCTTTCTTTATTTCTTCCTTGACCAAGTTATCAGTGAATAGAGTATAATTCAGCTTCGACGTGTATGTGGGCTCTCTATTGTTTATGTTGTTATTGAAGACCAGCCTTAGTCCTTGGTGATCTGATAGGATGCATGGGATAATTTGCATCTACGTGTATCTGTTGAGGCCTGTTTTGTGACTGCTTATGTTGTCCATTTTAGAGAAGGTGCCATGAGGTGCTGAGAAGATGGTAACAAACCAAAAAGAAGATAGCCACGTAAACATAATTCTACCTTTAAAAACAAAAATAAAAGGAAGCAACAATCACTTTTCCTTAATATCACTTAACATCAAGGGACTCAATTCCCCAATAAAAATACATAGACTGGATACGTAAACAGGAACCAACATTTTGCTGCATACAGGAAACTCACCTCAGTGACAAAGACAAACACTACCTCAGAGTAAAAGGCTGGAAAACAATTTTTCCAAGCAAATAGTCCCAAGAAACATGCTGGAGTAGCCATTCTAATATCAAATAAAATGGACTTTCAACTTAAAGTTATCAAAAAACATAAGGAGGGACACTTCATGCCCATCAAAGTTAAAATCTACCAAGATCAACTCTCAATTCTGAACATCTATGCTTGAAATGCAAGGGCACCCACATTCACAAGAGAAACTTTACTAAAGCTCAAAGCACACAGTGCACCTTACATAATAATAGTTGGAGACTTCAACACCCAACTCTCAGCAATGGACAGGTAACAGAAACAGAAATTAAACAGAGAAACAGTGAAATCAACAGAAGTTACGAACCAAATGGATTTGACAGATAACTATAGAACATTTATCTTAAAACAAAAGGTGGCATTTTCTTACTGTGACTCTCTCAGGTGATTTCAGCTTGTGTCAATTTGATACCAAACTACCCAGCACACCTCCTCTTCAGAATAAGCAACTGATGCTTAGTAGGTTCCTCTTCTCCATAAATTTTCTGCTCTACAATTACTGTGGTTTGCCATTGTAGTGAACAGTGAAATGTGCTTTACAAAGACCTAATTCCAAAGTCCTTATATTTATGTGGGTCTTTGAAGATAAGGTTCAGCACTTCAGAATGAGGCAATCTTCGACTGATACCAAGTACTGCTGACACCTTGGGTTCTGCCTGCCAGCCTGTAAAACTGTGGCTGGATAAATGCCTATTCTGAATGTTTTCATGTACACTCAATTATTTCAATAGCCTATATACCAAGCCATCTCACTTCTAGACTTTCTTTCTAGACTCCTCCAACTTTAATCTCCCAAACTGTGGAGGAATCAAAACTTCTGCCCATGCTCCTCACCTTTGTGAGGGTCAGATGTTATTCTGCCTTGTTATATTGTTTATATAGTTCTTTGATATATATATATATGTGTGTGTGTGTACACATATACATATAATATATATATTATACACATATACATATCAAAGTGACACACACACACACACACACACATATATATACATATGTATATATATAAATATATGAAGACTACCATGGTCTTCATATGTAACTTTGTGCCACCATTGTTTATTAATAGTATCCAGAAAAGCTTATGTCATTCTCCATTTTCTTCTGTCTTTTTAACTGCTTCTCCCCACCTCCCATATCTAACCTGTCATCACTTCAGTGATTGATAGCTTACAGATATTTCTCAAATAAATCAATTTCTCTTCATCTCTGTCACTGTGCACATATGTCCTGTTTCTAAACAGCTTTCCTCTCTTAGTGATTTTCTGGCTTGCTCCTCCCTATATATTCTTAAACCCAAGCATCAAAGCAGCAATTTTAAAATATAAATTAGTGTGCTTCATGCTCTTGCTTAGCTTTCTTTATCACTTATTTAAAAATATTTTTAAAAACTATTTCTGGGAACTGCTGTGTACTCATTTAATAGTAGAACACAGGAGGCAAAGGTAGAAAATCTTTTTTAAGTGTGAGGCCAGCCTGGTCTACATAGCAAGATCTAGGCAAGCCAGGACTATACAATGAGACCATGTTTCACACAGAACAAAACAACAAATCAAAAAGGAATGCTTCTATCTCTTTATAAACATTGTTGATTTTATTTTTATTTGGTACTTACTAAACGCTTACTTTATTTTAACTACCATACTAAATTATTCATTTGCATAATCTAATTTCTATCCTAACAGCAATTTAGTAAGGTAAGTACCCACATCACTTTCTTCTATAAAAGAAGGCTATGATGCTCAAAGAGAGTAACTTTTCCAAGCTCATATAGATACAATAGATACATGAGATATATGACAGGAGAATCTACATTTTTCAGCACTCTATCATTGTCCAACAACTTACAATAAAATTCAAATCACTCTCAGAGCTGTATTCAGTCACTCGATTTTCAAATACCCAAAGATAACTGCCAAGCATAGTGATGTTTGCTTTTAGTTCCAGCTGCACAGACTGCTAAGCAGTAGGATTCTCAAAGCCCAAGTTTGGGACCAATCTCAGCTACATGAGAAAATACCCTTTCAAAAACGGATAGCCAAGCAGGGTGATATATGTATTTTATTCCCAACACAGGGAAAACTGACATAAGATTGTGAAGAATTTGATGGTTTCCTAGGCTAAATAGCAACACCTCTCTCATAAAACAAAGACTATAAGCAAACCAGAAAAAATACACCATCTATGTTCTACTACTTAATGGAATATTGTAGAGTCTAAGAGCAGGGATCAGCGATTTAGGAGCTTTGTGCTCTCAAAAATGTTCTACTGAATGAAGTATCTATTTTTAAACTTTATTTTCTCCATTTGTTTTTAGATTAAAAAATCCATATATTTATCAGTGTGCACATAGGAAATCTTTGGAAATGTGTAAATCTGACATTAGTAATGTCAGTAATACTTTAGGCCATGGCAGACTACAGATGTGCCAGCACATTTTAAAGATAACACTGAAATCATTCTCTAAGCAGGTATCATGGGGAACACATATGATAGTGAAAAGTATTGCTTATATGTATGTGCCAATTCTACTATAACCATACTTACTGTGCTTTGAAATTCTAGATTGGAAGCAGGAAAAAGTGCTCAGTCAGTAAAGGACTTAGCTCACAAGGGCCTAAGGTTGATTCCTATAGATCAAAAATTCCTGGGTATAGGTGTCATATGCCCTAGACTGCAGTACCTGGGGAGTGCCTAGGACCTAACACAAGTGGACCAATGAGAATCACTGGCCAGTTAGCCTAACCCTAATCCAGAGTATCAGGCCAGTGAGAGACCCAGTATCAAATGTAAATGATGGAGAATATTGAAGGAAAAATATCTCATGATCAGTAATAAATGTAAAACCACTTGAAACCCTAGTCACAAAAAGGAAAGAAAGAAAGCAAACAAGAAAGCAAGCAAGCAAGCAAGCAAGCAAGAAAGTAAGCAAGAAAGAAAGAAAGAAAGAAAGAAAGAAAGAAAGAAAGAAAGAAAGAAAGAAAGAAAGACAGGAAGGAAGGAAGGAGGGAAGGAAGGAAGGAAGGAAAAAAGGAAGGAAGAAAGGAAGGAAGGAAGGAAGGAGAAAAAAGATAGAAAAAATAAAATAAAATAAACTAGGGCTCTGCTATAGACAGCAATTGCTCTAAGTACCATTTGAATATTTTATTATTTTTGACATGTTTATTTCAATATATGTAAAATGGTTATGTTTACAAGTAACCTTGAAAAAGCTGCAGGACCTATTACTTGGTCAAATACTGTGTCAGGTATTTCTATGTGGGTATTTTTAAAAATGTAATTTGCTTCTAAACATGTGATCTTTGGAATAAAAGAGATTCCTCTCATAATGTGAATGTGGCTCATGCAGTCATCCAAGACCTAAGAGAAAAGACTCGGGTTCACTGGGAGAAATGAGTGACTCTATGCTGCCTTAGGAATCAACTCTAGTACATTAACTCTTCGATGAGGCTCAGGCTTCTGGATTTCAGGCTCACCAACTCCCACCATCTTATAAGTCAGATACTTATAATTTGTTATCTCTCAAACATACTGTTCTATTGCTTTTGTTTCTCTGGAGGACCTAACACTATCTAACATACATAGGGACAGGAAGCTTCAAGCAGTTTCACTTTTCTTTTTTATTGTATGGTAAAGCAGCCATGAGAGGATTGTGCATTTCTATTAAGATGAGAAATAAAATACCTTCTTATAGGGACAATGGAAGGTATGAAAGAGGAAAGGGATCCCCCACATCAGCAGTATGGCCAAGGTGATTTCTACAAAATATAACTAGGCACATCAAAAACTGCTTTGTGGATTTTTTCTGAGAAAGTTGCATTAACAATGTCAGCATAAAGGTGATGGTTCCTTGCCACTAACCTAGGGACTTCATTGCCTTTATTCTCTAAGGAGAAAATTCTACCGCCTGGTAAAAGTTCACTTTATCAAGACTCTCCCTCTTTATTGTCACTTGTGTATCATTGGTGTTGTTGGCATTTAAATGGCATTTTATACATGGGGCAGTACAAAAGGAAGAGATAAGGCAAATGGACTTGGACACTGTCAAGGGTTAAGACCACCTCTACTGGATATTAGTGAGACAATTGGCAAATTTCTCTCTCTCTCTGTTCTTAACTTCCATTGCCTGTAATACACAAGCCATGATACTGTTTTGAAAGTTAAATGATAAAATTTTCCCAGTAGTACATAGGAATTGTTGAGCACTTCTCGTACGTGAGATGTGGCTTATATTATAGCACCATATGCCATTATTTATAGTTTATTGTATTTTTATATTATTCAGTGTTTTAACTGTGTGTATGTATATAAACAATATATATGCATTATTTTTATGTGAATCAGTGTTTTGACTGTATGCATTGCATGCATGTATATGCATTATATATAGGTCTGGTGCCTGTGAAAGCCAGAAGAGCATGTCAGGTCCCTTGGAACTGGAGTTAGTTGTGGAGGTTAGCAGATATGGGTGCTATGAACCAAATCTCTATCCTCTTAACTGGTGAAGCATCTCTCTAACCCAACCAATGACATCGTTATCTCTATAGGCAAAGTCTCTGCAATTCTATTGTCAATGTGACTTAATCAAAATGCATGATCTCTCTCTATAAAAGCCAAGCATGGACACTATGTCATCATGATGCACTTCTCCTTACATGCCCACTACTTTCTTTGTGTTGTAACTCACCTACAGTGAGTGAATGACTTATTAATGACTATTGAATTAGACATCTCTGAAAGGATTTCTTTCATACATTGTTAAAAATAAATTGTACATCCTATAGATCAATGTACACAGGAATATGACTTTGTATGTATTTCAAATTTTAATGGAGGATATGGATGGTCATTTTTAGAAACTTGTACTTTACACTTGGTTAGATAGTGAAATAAAGCTAAGTGAGTTCTGTAAAGTACGGAAGATTTGTCTATTGTTTGTTAGCATTGTCTGATATCCTTGGGTTATATTAGATCGGGAACTTACTAAGGTTTCTGGACATTTAACAGATCTGTAGAAAATCTGGCAGTCAGGCTAGATTTAACACAACATAATACCCAATACAAGTAAAAGAATTCAAAAAACTTACAGTGATTGGAAAATTTATATATTTTTAAAGTTGCTTTTGCATATCTTTTTCTAAGATAAATGTGAGAGGAAGATATGAACTATCAGGAATCCAGTACATTGAAGAGAATTTCGTCTCAAATTGGTGATGTTACTTGCAACTTTATCAGTCTATCTGAACATGATGAATGTCATCAAATAAAGAAACATCAAAAATATATGATACAGGAATTATTTCTAAGTATCCTCAAAGCTCTTAACATTTAAATTGTATATAAATTACATTACAATACAGTCTGAGTAAAATTGCTGAGTATTTATACTCAGTAAATGTTTTTTTATCCAGAAATAAACTTTTAATGATACAAATACTAGGATTCATTAAAACAAAATAATACATTAATTTTTTTTTCTTTTAGTATTAGGAATTGAAATCCAGACCTCTCTACGCTAGGCAGTCATGCTATTATTGAGAACACCCAACTCCAGATTATCTTAAAATTTATTGCAAGAAACTTTTAAAACCAATAAAAATCATTTTAAATATGAATTCACTTAAAAGCATTACAGGATCCTCTGCTACAGGAAAACAATATACATTTAGGATTGTCTATGCTGGACCTATTTTATTAATTCACTTTATCTTTCTTGTCCTTATGTAAATATGAGTATCAAGTTCTAAGAAAGCCATATTCTTTCTTTTTTAATTTCATTTAAAAAATAGTATTTATAAACTGTCCAATAGCAGACAGACAAAGAGTAGCCATCAGTCAGAGTTGGGTCTCAAGTGGAGGAATAAAATCTATGGTGCTCCAAGTCCACATTTACCTTTCCTATGTGTGCAAAAGGCTCTGCTGATTGACCAACACTGAGGCCCACTTTTGAGGAAGGATGTAGGAGGATGTAATTGTTTCAGAAAAAGATACTGTTGAGGCACATACAAAAGAATGTATGGATTAATTTAATAATATCAATGAGGGAAGTTCAATAAGATGAACAATCAAGACTAAACTCTTAAAAATAGGATATGCTTAATGATAGTGGGTGTGACCTTTATGAGCAGTAAACTACCAATACATTAAAGACATTTCAAAAGTGTCTGACCTGACGTTTCAAGGTTTAGACACATTTGAAAAATCAAAGATTCGTGAAAATTTTGTGTGCCCAGATGTTAAGAATAGTGTTATTTATGATTAATGAAAATTTGGAGACAATCTGGATATTTAACTATAGGAGTTTGGTTAAACTAATGTTTGAGTATAGAACTGATGAAATAGGCAAATTCTTATAAGTTGCCTTGATGGCTAGGGTAAGGCTCAGAGAGAGACAATTTCTTTAAGATGTATAAAGTCTTAGATTTAATCCCTAGCACTGGTGAAAATAATTGGGATGGTGAGTGATAACTTCCAGAGAAACAACACCAACAATAGCAGACATTATTTCTTAGTCACTTTAGGAATAGTTTAGGTACCTTATCTCAGTTATTATTCTTAAGAAAATAGATCTGTCATAACATAGTGTACAATGTCATAATATTTAAGTTCAGATATTTAAACTTTTTTTATATATTTAAATGTGGATGTCTGAAATATGTTTTCCAGATTACATTGCTAGTTTAAACTTGTGGAATATCTATTAAAATTCCATCCTAATTCAGCTCGGTGGCAACAACAGTAGAAAAGCAGTGGTGTATGGATGCCTTCTGATTGTATGACTGACAAAATCATAGGAGCACCTTCGGTAATATGCGAACTCTGAGATGCGAATGGAAATGAGTATCAGGAAAGTATTTGCTATGCTTTCAGGGGCAAACCTCTCTGTGACACGCATATAACAACATAAAAATGTAACTCCAATTATTGAATATTGGATGAGGTTAATATAAAGAAAAATGACTCAAAGAGTGCTGATCTGGGGGGAAACTACATTTTCTTCTTACAGCATGCTAAACCAATCAAGTCTCTCCAACATGTAGCCAAAGGAATCTCAATAAAGGCTTATATAGGCTTATCAAGCAAAGCTCAAAACAAAGGGGAGGGATTCCTTCATCAGATCTCAGAATTCTCATCAACTAAAACCAAACAAACATGAGATTATACTGTTGAGGTCAACAAATAATCAAAGAACTATGTTTCAGTCCAAATTATGGACAAGTTTAAAAAAACCAAACACAGTCTTAAGTTAAAGTATATAAATTAGCATTATGTAAGATGTTTAATTTTTAAAAAAGGTATCCTTTTAAAAAGGTATCAGCTTATGAGAAAATTAACTTAGGGATTTAGAAAAGTTCATAAAATATAACTCTCAAAATGAAAAATAAAATTATTAAAAATTAAAAGTAAATGGGGCAAAGGAAAAATCTAGTAGAGTTTAAGTAGAATTTAGAGAGCTGAAAGGCAGATGTGGGTTTCTCCCAGAATCCAGCAGGGAGAAAAAGAAAGGAAAAATGGGTACAATCAGTGGCACTGAACTCTCAAGAACTGCAAATCAGTAAGTAGCACGAATACAAAAAATACGCTTGGTGAGTATTTGACAGCTGAGGATTAAGACTTGAAATTTTTGAATATCAAATAAATTGTATAAATGAAATAAAAGCCATTTGGATAAATAACAAAAACTAGAATATATAACACATGTAGGAATAGAATAAATCAGCACACAGATAGCCAGGCAGTCCTCAAAAGCAGGAACATAGATAAGACATGAGTAAGCTTTAAAACCTGACACAAAAAGTACAACGATCATAGAGTACCATGGTACACAAATATCCAAATGTATGTGACAGATCAGAAAATATAGCTCAGTGGCCAAGTGCCAGCCTAGCAGGTATAAGGCTATGAGCTTGACTTAGAAAGCAAAGGTAATAGAATACATGCATTAATTTGAAGATAATGATTGACAGAGAAGACAGTAAGCTACCTGTTACTTATCAATTGCATATTAACCAATAAAATGAAAATTTAAAGCAAGTAGTTTTAAAAAATGATAGAGCAGAACAGCTCTCATTTTTAATTATGGATGAAGAAAATCTCTATGTAGTTTCTACTCTTTCCCAAGCTAATCCTTATAAAATCTACATGGAGAAGCTCATTTCCTGAATAACAGTTCTGGGCTCACAACAAAAACTTGAAATAAAGTGTTCAATGTGTTCCAGACATTAAGAAGTAAAGGAAAACAGTCCTAGGATTAAACCCTAATTCTTCCAACCCTGTGGCTCTCAACCTGTCTAATGCCCTGACTCTTTAATACAGTGGCTCAGATTGTGGTAACCCGAATCCTATATTTATTTTTATTGTTACTTTATAACTATAATTTTGGTCTGTGATTTTTCCAATGGTCTTAGGCAAGCCCCATGAAAGCGTTGTTCAGGCCCCAAAGGAGTTGTGACACACAGGAAGCACGGCTCTATCTCCTACCCTCTCCCCCTCAAATTAGTAGCCTTCTTTTTTTTTTTTTTTGACTATTATTGTTGCACAGATATGTGTGTGTATATGTATGCATTAATATATAAATAAAGCCTGCTGAGTCCATTTTGTTGTTTGTGTCTATATGGCTTGAAGGCTGACCACTGGATATTGGTTAACCAGTGAGGGGCATCCTCAATGAGACAGGCTATTTCTCCATCTCCCAACAATTATTAGTTCTTGTGGGCCTTTGAAGATGGGTGGGGTCCTGTAAATTTTCCCCTCCTTCTGTTTTAGCATGTCAATTGTTCTGGTCATTTTTCTGGTCTTCTTTATGCAGCCATTTCTAAGAAAGAATGTTTCACAACAGACTTTTGGTATTCTGGCTCTTACAATCTTTCTACCATCTTCCCCAATTTTCCTTAAGCCACTCATCTTACATTAACTGCAGAAGCTTTAACATAAAGGAGTTCCATGGGCTAGGCTTACCAAGATAAGTTAATATATGTATTGTGTTCAGTTTGCATTTTCTATGATGGTCTCTATTCATTACATACAGTACCTTCTTTGATGAGGGGTGAGATATATATATCTTTGATGAGGGGTGATATATATATATATATATATATATATATATATATATATGGATAAGATGTAAAATGTAGTAAGAAAGCTTGAAAGAAGCTAAGTCACTTGGGCTGGCAATGCTCCTTGCAAGGACCATAGACTAAAATCTCAGTACCAGCTACAAGATATCTCCTCTCAAATGGTTGTCCATGGTAGTCTTCTTGACCTCTGCCAAAAGTAAAGATTGTTACTACAGCCCTTAATTTCCTTTCAGAGATCTATTGCTGAAGGCAGTGCATATTCTAGACACAGTACTTGGATTACTGGAGCTGCATCTGACCTGAAAACCTCTCTCCTTACCTATGGTATTAGTAAACACTATGAAAGATACCAAGAGAAGGAAGAAATCAATAGTCCTACCAAACTGCAGCATTTATAAACTATAACGGTCATCAAGGCAAGCTATTCATGAAGGCGCAATAAATGTACTCATGTATTGGTGGTGGCCCATAGTTGACTAATTGTATGTAAAGTCCATTCAATAGGAGGAATAACATGCCTGGTACTAGAACCCTACCTAACTTGCTGATAGTAGTTAGGCCTTGAACATTAGAATACAATGTACTATTGCAATTCCACTAGACCATCAAAACAAGTATTGTAGACACATATGTAATCAGAATGACATTAACTAAAAAAACAGATAGACTTTAAGTAAATGATCCCTCACAGCAAATAATCAGAACTACACCTTTTCCAATCACTCAAGTAAGTCTGTTTTGGATAAACAAGCTTTGTTATTGACAGAACCAAAAATGTGAACCAGAGGAATAAAGAAAGGAAAAAGATAGTGGGAGAATAAGAAAATCACAGGGCCATCTAAGCTATGTGTCTACTTCAAAGAAATCTTCTGTTGCATCAAAAATGGCTAAATTTTGGAGAATAAGGGAGTGTTGTGTGATGGGCTCTAAATGAGCCATTTGTTCCATCTCATGTGAGGTTCAGGGTATATTATAGAAGACAAAGCAGAAAGAATAGAAAAGCCAGAGGATGGGGTGGAATGTTGCATGAAATGACTTGCAATCACAGGAGCTGTGGTTACCCATGTAAGATCTGCACAAGATTGCTACCATCCACCTTCCAGCACTCATGGCAAGGGAGTTTGAGAAGTCCATGCCAAACTCCATAAAGGTCTATAGGTAGTTAATGGTTGCTAGGAGAAATGTCATTTTATTCAGAGGTGGGACTACTGGTAAGGTGTCCGTGCTCAGTAAATAAGTCCTTCTTGCATAGATGCAAGCAATCATAACTAAAGTCTAGACATCACACAGATACACAAAGTCAGAAAGATAAACAGGACTTGCCGTGAAGAGGGCTTCAATGGGAATGGTAGGGGGATAAGAGAGGATGATACTAGAAGAGAGTTGAAATCACTAAAATTCATTATAAACATGTATGAAATTATTAAAGGAAAATTATAAATTGTTGGCAGAGATTTGATACTACATTTCAAATAAAATATTAAAAGTCCAATTAAGTTTATCATTAAAATGTAAAGTCACCTTAATATTACTATGAAACTCTACAGTAAGTCATCTTTAAACTATTTTAAAAGATCAAATACACTTTTAGTTGTATAGATTCAAATTTATATGACTATTAAGTGATGAGGAAAGAAATTATCTTTTATGCCTATAAAGACCTTACAGTGAATTTACTCTAGCAAATATATTGAAATTTGAAAATGATCCATTTTGAACAGTAGCAACAGAAAAACTAAGTGTTGAGTACCATTGTTATCAATAGCATTTTCATTCACTGTTCTGAGCAGTGGAATAAAATAAGGACATAAAATTTCTAAAAAAACATAAATTATGTATTGGGGGGTTGGTTTACAAATCATCTTTTGACTGTAAACATCACAACCAATATATTATTACAAATCATGAAATTGACCATGCTGAAATATGTAAAATCAGTACACAACGTTTCATGGCAGGATAAGGAAAACTTCACTGTGTTGTCTACATTAATCTCCATAGGCTACTATAAAATATTGTCATAAATTGGTGGATTACAACCATCAAAGTTTACTTCGTAAGGACTCTGCCATCCATAAAGCTGAAATAAAGAAAACATTCTTTATGAAGGTTCTAGGCTGTTTTTCCTTAATGGGCTTGTTTTCTGGTGGCTCCAGGTATCTTAGCTATGGTGTCATCCTTTACATCTGTGTCTGTGAAATCATTTCAACATTTCTGTTGGTCATATTTTTCTTGTGCGTGTGACACTCATACAAACTTTTTGTCATTACACTTAGGTCAGATAAGAAAAATTAAGGTGGCCCTTCATCTCAATGTTCTTAGTTCCATCTCCTGGAGATAACAAAACCACCAATTCCTACAACATAAAATATACACATCACATCTGAGCCATACTATAGTATCCTTATTGAGAAATTATCTACAACTGTACCACAAAAGAGAAAGATTAAGTGATCATAATCACTTTGCACTTGTTTCTTACACATACCAGGTCTTAATCTTTTTAGGCATTTTTATGAATAGCTTAGTTTGGGTATGGTAAATATAATGAAGAAGTGAGACTTCAGTCATTCTTGGTGGTTGTATCAGTTTCCTTCCTCTTTGCCATGATAAAATAAATGATGAAAGCAAATGAAGGCATGCAGGAATTATCTTAACAGGACTTAGCTTAACACATGTGGAAACTAGCAGAGACATAAATGCTGGTTCTCAGCTCACCTTCTCATTTTCCCCTTTCACTGTTAATCTTGGGACCTCAGAAGTATTGCCAACACTTGTTTCTATTTTCAGTTAACCTCTGTAGGAACATGCTCTCAATATAAATGCAGTGTTCAAAGATCAGTCAAGGCAGTGATATAATCCCAGTACCCCAGTGTCTGTCACGGATATTTTCTGCACACTTGTGTATCCCAGAGCCTTGGTCTTTCATTCACTACAGCAGTGTCCCAACTCCATGAAATGCATCATATTAAGATAGTGGAAGCCAGGCCATATGGTTCTCGAAAATCACTTTCTAGCTTCCATCCCAATTCAGGGGAACCATGCTGTGAATATTGAAACATAAATGGAAACCCCTCAGTTGCCATAGAAAGCAAGTTTCCTCTATGATCAAAAGTAAGGCCTCTGCTATTTGCTGCTTCCTGGTGCTCCTAGAATCTGCATGAAGAGGAACACAGGCATTTTATCTTCTTGTTAAGTGTGTTAATGGTGAAAAATGTAAGATCTATAGGGCCAGAAGAAATATCTTAATGTCCTAAGTGTGTGTGTGTGTGTGTGTGTGTGTGTGTGTGTGTGTGTTTATGTGTGTGTGCATGCAAGTGCTTATTCTGATGCCAGGTTTTGTTTAATGTACAATAAAATCAGCATCACTTTCAGTATTATAAACACTATTTCACACTCTGAGATGAGAGGAAACACATTTCAGCTACAGTGAGGGAACTGTGTTATTAAATAGAGCTTGTCTTTGTATGTCCCACTTTCCTTTGAATAATTGAATGTTATTGATTGTACTTTTAATATGGGCAAAAACTAAATCCTATAGGCATTAAGGTTTTATTCTTTGTTTATTTTTCTTCTTCTTTCCTTTCTACATTTCTGACATATACTACTATTTGGTCTACACATGCTTTTTTTTGATACATGAGACAATGCTTGAAGCTGTCATATTATCATATCTATCTGACAGATTCTCCTGGCAAATAACAATGTTGACAGAAACAATTGACACACAACATCTAAAATATAAACCTCTCTTCAGATTATTGACTTATGCTTTTGAGAAGAACAGCTTTCAGTAGGGCTGACAATCACACCTTGCTCTTTCAAAAGTGCGTGTTTAAATGCCAAAATGTACTTAACCAGAGAGTTTGTGGGGATATGTGATATTGAAGGTTAGTTTAAACACAGAGTTCTGTGGATCTCACAATTCACAAAGCATCATATCTCATTATATCGTGCATTTAGGGTTTGAGTGTTTGTTTTTAAGCATTTGAAATGAAGGAAAATACATAAACTATTTTGTCAACTGGTGACTTTACATATTTAAAGTCACCGTAGTATTTATGGGTAGCTAATCATATTACCCTCTTAAAAGGTAAGGTGAGTTAAACAATATTGTTCTTGAATAATCGTGTTTCACCATAATCCAAACAAATACATATGAAGAGGAATCATAATTCATATCAGAAATGTCTAAGCATCAATGGATATGACTGATAGTTTGGGATTAACTGTTGCTTGTGTGCACTCAACTTATTAAAATCTCCATTAGCAATTTGTAGAATTCTTCAAAGTGTAAAAGCCATACCTTTTCTACAAAGGTACATATGATTAAGATTACTATGTTAAATGTCTGTTAATTACTTCCACGTAACCATATTTATGCGTGAATATGAAATTGAAGTTGCATTTTGAACATATCAAATAATTCCTCAGTTTATGGCCTTTGAATTTTTCTATGCTATTTTCATAAAATATTCTTTGACTTTACACTATGAGAACTTAAAGGAAGAGGATATCATTATTAATAAATTGCCTTTTGTTTCATTTACATTTACATTTTTTCATTGTAGAAAATACTCCTACAGTGCAAAATATTTTCAAGTTCTACTATGACAACAACGTCACGGTACCAAGAATCAGGCGTAGGCCTGGGGGATTTAACAAAAGACAAAGACTCAGGCCATTGGTCAAAGAAGAATGCCAATGCTTTATTCGACTCTGCTCAATTTATACTGAGGAATATGGGGGGATAAAAAATATATAAGGAGGAAATAACCCCAGTCATGAGACAGTGCTGGTAACCCCCAACTGGGGCTGACTCATCCCCATATGCAAATGGGCAAACTGCAAAGGGCATGATGTTGTTAATCACAGAACATAAATCCTGACTTGAAGCAAACAGGTTCTGCAAAGAGACACTCCTACTAGGGGTCTGTACCCAGTTCAGTATTCACCATTGAATATGAATGCATAAATATGTGTGTGTTTATTTTAAGATAAATTCTATCCATCTGGGTTAAGTCCTGGAATATTTACATTAAAGCTCTATGTTCGAGAACTCAGTCTTTATTTGTATGTTTACACACACACACACACACACACACAATCAGTTATTTCCAACTACATAGTCTTGTGTCTCCTCTCTTAATTATGATTTAGTTTATCACTCTATTGAACAAGACATAATGGTAAAATGGAATCTGAGTGAGAGTACACACACACACACACACACACAAACACAAACACAACTAATAGAAAGGTCATTTGGCAGTTTCAAACTTCAGGTCCTTCATAAATGATGTGATACTAATTTTAGCTCTGCACACATAAATCCATTGGAAGTTCTTCAGATTTAAATGACAGATTAAGGCACAGCTTCATCCAGAATTTATGCTTCATCTTTGAAGTTTCTTATATCTGCAAAAGCACTTTGTTCAGTAGTGAACCTGAGTCATGTTCTCTTTCCTATAAATTGACCACAAGTACATTTTCTAAATAATATATCTTAATTATGAATCAAATTTGAAAACAACTCAAAGAGGAAAGATTATGGAAATGTAAGACCCTTTTGGAAAGATATTGAAGAGTAATTAAATGGAAATCATTAGTAAGTAGATTGATGTTTAATAGATATTTGAAGTTATTTATTTTTATATTTGATATATTGCCTATATAATATTATCCCTCCTTAAAGCAATTAACTGTCATGCATTGATTAAAAATAATCATTAAAATTATATTCAATATCCAAACATTTTTCAAGCTAAGAGTCTTTTTTGAATTCTGTTTGGAGGCTGGTAGGTTTTACATATTTGCTGCTAGGGGAGATGAGCTACCAGCCTAGGGCCATTCAGCTAACTGTAGAATAGCCTAAGCTTTACCTGATCTCATTATTTCATCTGACCTTTGGGACCTGGTTAAGCATCCTGTGGATACAATCGCCTTCTCTTTGTCTCAGATTGGAGATTTTCAAAGCACTCTTTAGTTGTTGTACAGGCATGCTAGATCAAACTTGGATCAGAGGAAAAGTTTGCACTTCCTTTAATATAAAGTCAATATTGTTGATCTTATCAATTTAGCAGTTCTTGCCTCTTATATAATCTATAAATCACATTGCAGGTATGCTCATATCCCTGGTCAGTAAGGAGCCAGAACTGAGAAAGATAAAGGCTTCCATCTGCTGAGTCCTGTTTTATGTCACTTGGCAGAGTGGATGTTTGATGGTTTCAAGTAAGAAGATATGAAATAGAATTTCCAAAGCAGTGATTTAGCATGGATTAGAATGAGGTTAAAGATCAAAAGCCCAATGTGTTTATTAAGTCTTTTTAATCAGTATCCAAAAAGAATTCCATTAAATGTAATGCCAGGGAATCCAACTAAGAAAATATCTATCTGGGCTTCACTTCACAAAGTCACGGTTGACTTGAAATAGGTGAGAAATATCTGCATGCCTTTGCTGTCTGACTCGAAGCCTCAATCTAGTCCCTGCATTAGAACTGCCAGTTTACAGACAACATTGATGCAGTGTCGGAGTACTTTTACCCATCCTTGCTCAGTACTCCTTAAATAGTATGCTTTATTTAATACTAATCATATAATCCATTCCAACTATTTGCTGTTGTATTCAAAATATGTCAACTATTGTTTATACATGGGAAATTCATGATATAGCTTTCACTAAATAAAAAAGCATTTAAGCATTGCATTCATTTAAAGAACTAGCTTAAGATCCATTACACTTATACAAATCTAGTTCACATTTTCATGTGATTCAAAGTTTTGTTACCAAAATGAAGCGATTTGTCAAAGAAATGCACAATGTTTGTACATTTTAACTTGATAATGTTAAACTAACTTTAGCATACCCTAAGATTTACATAACCTCATTATTTCATCAGACCTGTTAAATTTGATAGGTCTTAATTGAGTGAACCATACAGAAATTATATGACTCTCACTAGGTAATCTATCTAATCTTGGGCACTTGGTTTAAATGAATGGTCTAAGTTTCTATAAGCTCAACAGATAGAACACAAAGCCTCTTCAGATGGGGTTGATTTTGTGTGTTTTGGCACTCTTCCCTTAGTGAACACGACTTCACATCCTCTATCATTGGACTGCTCTTCTTTGCTGCTGCTGAAAACTCTATCTCTCTGGTCACATCTATTGTTTAAGAGTATGCTACTTAGAAAAACTTTTTCTTTGCTAGTAAGTCCCAGCTTTACAGCACCTTTACTAGCCTCTTCCAAAAATCACTAACTACCAGGTCTGCCTACCCTCAACAAACATACAATTAGTATTCCAGCCATGACAGTCAGGCAAAGATATCATTTTTCTCTTCTTCATGATAAATATATATAGTGTTATATTATAAAAACAAAGTCCACAATTATATTTGCATATATATATATATGTATATATGTGTGTGTGTGTGTAAAATCACATTTTTATGACTATTCTATAATATCCTGTATGTCACAAATAACCTCTTTGTTGAAAGGTAAATAGCTGAATTTCTTCATAGTGTCCAACTGATTTATGTTACCCTCAAGCAAATAGCAGATGGCCTTAGTTATTAGTTATAGTTATCGGCTTCATAAGTAGACTTGCTCTCCAATAGACCATATCTGCCTTGACTATTATTAACATTTTATTATACACAAATTTTAGAATTAGGTTAATTCTATCTCCCCCTATGCATAAACACACACACACACCCCTATTGGGCATTAGATTATCATTATAATATATCTGTAAATCAAAGTACTATATCTAATATATCTGGTACATCATTTCAATACTGATACTTTAAATCCATGATCATGGTATTCTATTCACATTGTTTTGGTAAATGACATTCTTCTCATACTTCATTTGTTCTAAATGTTCTAAGGTAGTTGATCACACTTGTACTATATAGTTTTATTTTCCTTAAAATATCATTGCTATATTCTTGAATACATACGTTAACATTTTAATTTTTACTCTTACCAGGCATGCTTACTAATTCTAAAAGTTTATCTTGCTTATAATCTTTAGCACACTTCCAGATTTTAGGATACTCAATAAGGATGATAGTTTCTATGCAGAATATAGTAAAAATCAGTGTGTGTGTGTGTGTGTGTGTGTGTGTCTGACATGCAGTGGAGCTTTGACAGTTTTTACATTGAGATGCATACTGATTTGGGTCAAATAATTTAGCTTTCATACCTCTATTTAATTATCAGTTGAGGGAAGGTGAATCCAAACATCCAGTCTTCTGTGTCTTCAGTAATCTGGATTCTGGATTTCATTCCTCTATTTTGCTTTGTGATACCAGACACAGTTGGGTTTAATGAGTATCCTAGTTTGAACTGATATTGTCTATAGCTTATTGCTTATATCTACAAAGACTGTTTCCACAAGTCATATCCAGACCAGAAGGTATATGTGTGTTTGTGTGTGTGTATATGTATACATATACACACACAAATGTTTTGTGTAGACAGTATATAAATTTTTACACTTGACATTTTAAAAATGCATTTAGGCAATGAGCACATAACATCAAGCCTCTATCTTTAAAATTATCTCACATTGATGAAATTCTTTGTTATGTTGATAATCACAAAATTATTTATAAACAAAGCCATCATTCTGTTTACTTATATTTCTGTAAAACTGATACTTGAATATTTTATAGCTGCATTTAACTATTAACTCTGGAAATACAGAGGTTGGCTTTTGCTCCATTTTTAATGAAGAATGCCTATAGCCATCTTTATGTAAAATGACATAGAAGGTATTTTTTTATAGTTGGAAAATAAGTTTTTTCAGCCTGATTTTTATTTTATCAAATCTAACATTATATCTCTATCTCTAAATCTATATCTATATATCTATATCTATCTATCTATCTATCTATCTATCTATCTATCTATCTATCTATATGGAGAGAAAGAGAGAGATAATTTATTTTCAGATCTTATAGGTCTTTCTTTTTTATTTTTTCTTATTTTTCATCTTGTAGTTCATTTGATTTTCCTTTAATATTAACATCAGTTTTTGTAGAAATTCCCCTGGCAATGTTGGAAGGTCACTGGAATTTACTTTCTTATTCCCATTATAAATTGAGTACTCTGATATTCTTGACAATCTCTACAGCTCTTCTGAGAAAATATGCTGCCTATAAAAGCAGTTATACTAATGACAAATGATCATTTCATTTCAATACTTTAAATTTTGTCATATGTCAATTTTCTACAATTGCTAAATAAAATCTAGTGTAAATACAGTAACATTTGTTTGTGTAATTTTCCCTCTTAGCGAGAAGCAACAGTTTGCTTTTAACTAATCAAATAAGTTACACTTACACAAAATTGGTATTTATTTCAAATAGCAACAAATGGCATCTAGTTGAGGATTTCCAAATGATAATTAGAAATCAAACTAAGTTATGGGGAAATCTCAAAGATTAATAGCATGGTCAATGCATATTTTAGCAAAGTCATAAGTGTTCCAGAATTCAAAATAAGTTCTTCCCAAATTGGGAAATACTAGACCTCTTTCAATCTCTACTTTAAGTCTTCAAGGCATACAAGAATATGTTCTATTAATTTCAGTAGGCCTTTAGGTAACACATATGAATAGCATATCAAAGGGAGATACTGTGGTCAATGGGGACTTAGGCGTTTAGTATGTCGAACTGGCATTTATCTTACCTTAGAAGTCGTACAGTGACTAGACCAAAGTTATATCAGCAAAGAGACTGTCTGAAATTTTTAATTATATGTCAATTTATAATAATGTCTATAAATTTTAACATGGCAGTGTTATTCTTCTAACATACTAGTAGTAGTCATCACAGGTAAAATCAAAATGGGACACATATCTTTCCATAGTAATTTTAGCACTTTTTTTTTTTTTAAGACAGCGTTTCTCTTTATAGCCCTGGCTGACCTGGAACTCACTTTGTAGATCAGGCTGGCCATGAACTCAGAAATCCACCTGCCTCTGCCTCCCAAGTGCTAGGATTAAAGGCGTGTGACACCGCCACCTGGCAATTTTAGCATTGTTAATCCAAAAGTCTAATATCAAATTGTTTCATAATCCATAAATTTCTGAATATTAAAATTATATCTTGAGTAGAAAATTGTATCATATGTTCATGTATATGTTGCACTCAAATGCAGGTAAGCTACCATTAGTGTGAAGTATGGCTGTGAGACTATTTGGCTGGCATCTATTTCAGTCCTTTTAAATGGGCTAAAGACCATCCTCAAAAGATATCATTATGCACAAAGAAATATTCTGAAATATTCCTTCAAAAATACAATAATCTGAAATCTTACCTGCCAAACGTTTCAGACAATGCAAACACAACAGGTATTTAGAATCATCTGCTTATTTAGTTGGATGCTGGATAATTATCCTGAATATGCTGTGATTCAATAGAGACAAGTAGATATTATTTTCCTATACTTAACCTATTTGTAGAGAATCAATATTACACTTCAAGGTCTGAAAACATTATGTAATGAACTCATTCAAATATAATTTAGTAGTAAATGAAGGTTCAGAAAAATATTTTGTTAATGTAGCATCATTTGAAAAGCATCTCACTTTGAAAAATTCAGAGTGAAAGATGAGGAAAAAGTAAAATTTAAGTGATTAGTCCCTATGACAAAGCCCCTGTAATATTTAGTGACTATTATATTAATATTTATCTGATACTCATACATGTCTAACCTACTAAATATTCATACAAAATTTACTAGGTTTTAGAATAGTGGGATAATTCAAAAACTTGACAATGATGACTAATTTAGACTTCAATTTTAGTGATAAGACTGAAGACAAAAGATATAGAATAATTACATGAATTTGCATATATGTTATATATTCAAAATTCTGACATACTTATAGATATTCTAATTACATTAAGGTGTAGAGACAGGAATAATTTAAGAATTCATGATAGGTTAGGGAATTCATGAGTTTAATTATAATAGGTATCTTGAAAGATGTTGCTATTGAATTATACCTACATTGCTCACATTGATAGAGATTTTGAATTTGACATTATGAAATGTGACATTTTCTATGTGAATCAATTCTTAAATTTTTTTTCAATATTTTCAACTATGAGTATGTGTGAACTACTACAAAATATGAAAAAATTCACATTAAAAAATTAGAGCAATTTCAAGTTTCACTAAGCAACCTAATTATGATACAGGTGATAACAATTGACTAACATACTGTAAGAAGTCTACATTTTTGTCAGAAAGAAAAGCTTTAAACCTTATGCTAAGATTCATTGTAGCAAGATACCTATAAATAAAGAATTATAAAGAAAATAGAAAAGAAAAAGTACACTTATCAAAAAAGTTTCTTCGTAGATCAAAATTTTAAACTCAGAAGGACAAGGTGGTGAAAGTTGGTTTGGGTTCATTTGACATTCAGAATAATGTTCAATTCAAAGTATTAGGACCGTGCCATTTTTCTTGACAGTTGTATTTTGCATGTGGATTGCTGCATAGATTCAATTTACAAGTCTCTGTACTCTGAGTCCTTTTTGAAAAGTGCGGGGACTGAGAAAAACCTCATCAGCAAGTCTTGCCAAGCCCTATCTGCTATCAATGGGGCTAGACCAGTAACTTCGTAAAATAGAGAAAAATTCTTGAAGCAGAATTAGCTCAAGGGAGAAGATAGGTTTGTCTCAGCAGGGGAGAAGAACACTTTGCATGTTAAGAAGAATATGTGTTGTGGCCCTGGTGTGTTTAAACAGTTAAAGAAACTTCCAAAATGCAAATATCTAAGCCACACCCTAACAGGAGTTGGTTGATTCACTTTTAACAAGGATTGCTCTTGTTCCTCTTTCTGATCCATGAGCACTGGTTTAATAATTCTCGATACATAAGTCCTCCTTTGTGGCCACCTGCTTTTCTTTTATGGCCCTAACAGTTCTGATTTGCTTTGTTTTCATGTTGAAATGAAACCTAGATATTCTGTATTCCTAGCTAGCAAAAATAGCTTCATTTTAAATTATTGTGTCATATGCTCTGACAAAAGTGGACTTTAGCATTTTGAATGTTCTGAGGCTGTGAGTAGACACCAAATAGCATTCCAAAGCTCCCAAACACTCACTTACATATGAAGATGAACCTGGTAGTCTTACCTAAAGATTGTGTATTTGCATAACACAGTACTATTTCCAGTCCTTCTTATAACTCAACCATAGTCCAACATATCATGAGACCTCATTCTCTTAGGCCATACACTCGTCCATTAGAATTCCCAAATTTGCACATGCAATTCCCACCTGCCGTTTTCTGCTTCTTAGTTAGCTCTTGAAATAGTCCCTGATGCACAGTAACTTAATTATTAATTTAATATAGTATCTGACTCATGATTTCCCCATTAGTATTACTTGAATTTCTCTGACAAAAAAATACAAAACAAAACAAAAAAAGTAAAAATAAAAATAAAATAAAACAATAAAAATAAGTGCATGGAGGATTATAACAAAATAACTGAATATTTCTCTGTTGTTGTTGATCTAGGAGTCAATGGTGAAGTCCTAGAAAATGAATAAAATAAAGAAGAATTCTGCCCCAGACTCATTGTACTGATCTTTTTTTGTTAGAAAAGAATGAAGTGTGTATAGGATGTCAAATGTAAACTTTGTTTACATCTGTGTACTTTTGACAACTATACATTCCTTTTTTTTGTTTTTTGTTGTTTTCTTTTTGACTCCTCTATGAAGGCTGGAAAATAGAAACAAAAATTATTCTTTCAAGATCTATTAAGATGAGCTTCCTATTTCCTGTGTTTTGGCATATTTTACATTGATCATATGCACATAATTATATATAGAAATAAGGATGAATTTTACTTAATTTTTAATACTTTTGTTGCAGTTAGTCAACAAAGAAGCAGAATAAATCCTTGATATGATATATATTTGGGGCAGTGCATTGAAAACAAACTATTCCAACAACAAAGTGATATCAGCCTTAAATATTTCTATTTCCAAACAGAAGGCTTCAGTTTGCTTTCATAAAAGTTCAGTTATTTGCTTATAAAACCAAAAGGTATGGATTCTCATTACTTTTAGCTTTGTGCACAAAAGTAAATTAATTACCACAGAATAGCCTGAAATTTGCATTTAAACCCAAGTTAAGACTTGGATAATCTTCAAGTTTCTTAATTGAAAATTAATGGCTTTCTCTTAAAACTCATGCAAAATCAACTCAGTAGTGCCTAATTCTTATAAAATTTGTGGTCCTTTCTTGGATGCTAGCATTAGCAACAGCTCTCTGCCTTCAAGTTTCCAAATGAATATAGGTCATATTTCAAAAAAAAAAAATGAAGACTAGTCAAACTCATAATTTATATCAGATACTAGAACATTAATAGTCTTCAAAAAGGAAGAGAAATAACTAAGATGGCCTGACTGATTAAACCATTTTGTTTCTTTGGTTTTTTTTTTTAATTTGTTTTTATGTATGAATGGTTTTCACCATGGCTTATTTAGCAATGTTGTTCTCTAAGGAATCTTTTTAATTAATTCAGTTCATTCTTAGTTAATTTTATGTGCACACACACACATATACATACATATATATCATATAACTTATATACACATAAATACATACATTATGATTATTTTTTATCCATGTTCTTATTTCCCCACAGACTTCCTCTAATACCTTTCTTCTTACCAGACTCTTTCATGTATTTATAACATTGGATTGTGTGTGTGTTTGTGTGTGTGTGCCATTTAGTTTAACCAGGGACTTCTGTATGACCTCTGGATTGGAGGTATCTATTAAAGGCTGGTGTGGTCACCAGTCAATACACAAATGTATGAATGACTCCCTGAGTAAATAGCTTTATCAGTGAGTAATATGGCCTCTTGAGCCCCTCCTCTGCCATTGCCTAACTGAGAAAGTGATTAATCTTTTGCACACTCAGATGAGGAGGGTCTAGATATAAGCTGCTAGATATTAATGATTGTAAAAGCTATGTCTTGCCTAAACTATGACAATTCACAAGCTCTTTTTCTATATATTCTGGCTCCTAAATTATTTCAGAACCCTCTTCCACAAGGTTCCCTGGACCTTATAGAAGATGCTACAAATGTGTTATGTGGGACCGAACACTCTTTAGTCACTTTTCTGAACACTTGTACAATCATAACACTGCATTCACAGATAATAGAAAGTTGCTTATCTGGTTATTAATGAGAATAGCATACATTTCTGTGTATAAGCATCCATATTTAGAAAGTAGCTTAATGTTATGTCAATTTAATTGAACAAAGTTTTCTCTTGCCACCCACCCTCCAGGACCTGACCCTTGCCATGGTTTTTTAACCAGGTTTAGAGACCTCTGCATTAATTCTATCTTTTGGAGTAAGTCTCTAATGCCATCAGAGACTGATTGATTATCTCCAAAACAAGTGTTCCAGTACTGCAATTGTATAGTGTCTTCAGCTTATCTAGTTCTAGTGAGCAACTGAAACAGGAAGAATCTGTATAGTTGTGGCTACCCACTCTGACCAAAAGTCATAAGAAGGTACCCCACTCCAGATGCTGGGATTTTCATTTAATTACTAACAGCATTTTCCATCCATGCAAGTTATTTCTGTTTAAAGTCTTCTAATTATTGTTTAACTATGTTTCTCAATTCTGTTATAATATGATAGTTTTTATGTCTTTTTCACTCAGTTTAATCCACAGCATCCCCTTATGTTCCTACCCCCTCTGAATATTCTCCCTTTCTACTTTTCTATGACCTATGGTCTACAGTCTGATTTCTTTTAAGACATCTCCTCCCAGTGATCTGTTTCTAATTTCCTAGTTTATACAAGAGCTCCATGTTGGCTTTATCAAACTTATGATCTGAAGTTAGGAACAGCACTTAACACTCTTTGTTTTCTGTGCTTTGGATTATCCTGTGTAGTTTGTCACAATTAAATCTATTTACATATAAACCTATCACTCCCCTATGACTCCCTCTCCAGGGTTTTTACCAGAGGGATACACCACTACACTCCCTGTCATTGATTTTAATATAAATATTTTCAGCTACACATTTTCTACTAGATGATGCATTTACTATAGTGACTCTTTTCATGGCATTAGTTCAATTCTTTTGTTTGAAGGCAATGTCTATATTCCTTGGTGCTTTCTTCTTTGAGGTACTGGTTAAGAGTGTGTTGGTTAATCCAAGATTTATTATTTATGTTTCCATTTTTATTTTTCAATTTTAGTTTTTCCTTTTTAGATACAGAGGATGCTTCATATAATCCCTTTTTTGGGTTCTTTTCCTATTACTTAAAATAGGGTAAAAAAGACTTGTGTTTGTATGGATCTTTTATGAAGCATTTAGCTCTGTCAAAGTTTCTATAAATATTTAGGACCTCATATATTTAATATAGATAGATGACAGATGGACCATTTAATATCTTCTGGACTTATAGACAGTTATAGCTATATTTTTGTCTCTTTTTTTATCACCTTTGACATATCATTCTGATTGTTACTGGTAAAGTCCTTTGCTTACCTCTTTTAGTGCCTCCCCTTCCTCTCTCTCTGTCTCTCTGTCTCTCTGTCTCTCTGTCTCTCTGTCGCTCTCTCTCTCTCTCTCTCTCTCTCTCTCTCTCTCTCTCTCTCACACACACACACACACACACACACAAACACACACATACTCTTTCTCTGTCTCCTCTCTCCTTCTCTCTCTTGTATGTGTTGGTATTTTCCTGGAATATTATTCTGCATTCTCTCATTTTTAATATATTCACATCCTTAAGGTGAATCTCTTCTAAAGAGTTTTTATATATTATCAATTTATCCAGCTTGGCAGCATATCCCTTTTGTTTCTTAAGAGCCTATGACCAAATTGTACCACTTTTCCTGAATTTCACATGTTAAAGCCCAGTGTGTGTGGTGTGTGAATATGTATGTTTGCATATATATATACATATACATATATATATGTGTATATACATATATATATATATGTGTGTATATATATATATATGCATATGTTTGCAGATAAGTCCTTTAATAACTAATCAGCTCAAGAGGGTGAAATGTTGGTTATGGGTTTATTGCATTACAGAGAATCATAAAGGAGATCTCTTCCTTCTCTTCACAATTCTACAAACAGTGAAAAGGCCATATATGACATCAGATACACGAGGAAGACCTCACTAGGATCTGAGGGAGTCGGCCTCTTAATTTTCCAATTGGCACCCTGTGACATAATATATTTCATTGTTTCAATTACTCATTCAATCATAGACAGGAATTGGTACCTAGAATTAGAGTATTATAACACATAACCAATTCAGGGAAACTGCTCTGACAAGTCTGATGGGAGCTCAGAATTAAACCGGAGAGATGGAGGGAAGACCTTCAACCCAGAAATAATCGGGGCCATGCAGTGATAACAATATACTTGTTATGCAGAGCTTGGTTGATTTGCCATAGCAGCCATCCATTGAACTGATCACAGGATCCCCAATAGAGGAGTTAGAGAAAGGACTGAAGGAGCTGAAGGGGTTTGCAACCCCATAGGAAGAACAACAATATCAACCAACCAGAGCTCCCAGGGTCTAAACCACCAAGCACGTAGTACAAATAGAAGGACCCACAGCTCCAGCCTCATATGTAGAAGAGGATGATCTTGTCGGGCACCAATGGGAGAAGAGGCCCTTGGTCTCATGAGAAGGCTCAATGCCTCATTGTAGGGGAATGCCAGGGCAGGGAATCAGGAGTGGATGAGTAGGTGGGGGAGTACTATCATAGAAGCAGTAGGAGGGGGGATGGAATAGGGAGTTTCTGGGAGGAAATCAGGAAAAGGGGTAACATTTGAAATGTAAATAAATAAAATATCCAATAAAAAAGAAAATTCCAATTACAAAAATAAAAAAAGTACAAAAAGAAAAAAATAACATGAAAATGTCATAAGAGGTTAAGTTCAAGAAGGAAAAGAGGACTTAGGGCAACTGTCCAAGACTTACTTTTTAGCATGGAATTCTCTAAATTCAGAAATCAGTGAGGAAGGTGGTTCTGTGCTGTCATTCAATTGGGGGGAGGGCACCTTTTTGAGGAGATGGGTTGTCTACAGACCCCTGACACAAATAGAGACAACAACTTCTAAAGATTTGCCAAGATACTGTCTCACACATGAAACCCCCATTTATACAGTTACACATGTAATTTTAAGACAGCCTTGTATGAACCACATTTGAAGTAGGAGATAAAATGTTTAACTAGAGGCAGGTTTAAAAAGATGACCATTGATGTCCTTTAATCACAGTAGTGGCTCAGAACTGGAGAAAGTTTTAAGTAAACCATGGAAACTAGCAGCAATTTCTCGAATAATAGCTATTTTTATTTATTAGCACAATAGTAATTATCTGGCTCTGGTAGATTGTTAAATATATTGCGTGTTATAAAATTCTGAAGGTAATAGTAATTAGTATTCGGAGGATGTTGAAGTCATTTAACCCACATTGGTGTTACAGTAAGGAACTTGATTAGATGCCATGCTACCTATTACCTTAATTATACTGCTTATTGATGTAATGCCAAAATTTCTACTCTTTTATCAATTGGAATACCTACACCACAATTACTCTATACAATACCTAAACCTGTTCTCTTTCCTCAGAGGCACAATGCCTTCTGACAGTGTGATAACATGCTTCTGTGAGTTTTGGCAATCTGCCATAAAGCATTCCTATTTGCAAAAGGAAAAAAAAAAATCTTGTCTCTCTCTCTGTGTATATCTTTATGCTAGAAAGCAGAGTCATTTACATATTCCAAAGCCAAGCTGATATTCACAGCCTGTAAAACGATGCTATTCAGCATAGGAGGGACAAACATTTCAAAGTGCCATGCTTTCGAAGTATTTCATAGTATGAAATTGGTTTCTTGTGAAGATAGTATCCCCCGTATGAAGGATCATCTTCCCCTGGGAGACAAAGGTAATTCTATTGTTGGCATTACCTGGGAAGATTCTTGACAAGTCTAAAATTTGAATTAATGCAGAATTATTTCTGTTTACCAATATGTATTTCATTTGAAATATTTATGGTAAAATTAATGCTTTCTAATGATATTTAAATTAAAATAGAATTAATCTGTTTTATATACTTTTGAGGCATCATAAACATATATAATACAGTATCAGATCTTTATTCCCAAACTAAACTGAATTCCTTCAACAACCAGACACTTTGTTCACCTGCGATATATATATATGATGTACATATTTCAAAAATCTATTTAACTGTAATAATAATGTTTACCTAAGATCTGATTTTAAGTAATTAATCTTCAACATAATGGTATGTTAAAAAGCAGTGATTTGAGATAATTCTGGAAGATCTAGCCAGATAGATCTATGGGTAAAGACCCACCATGACAACCTCAGTTACATCTTGGGACCAATACAGCAACACTGTAGAAGGGAATAAACCTGTTTAGGTTCTTGTCCTCTGTGTATAAGTATGGAGAGAGAAAATATAATTATATTTTTATTTAAGCTAAGAGAGATGAATATAAATGCATTCTACAAATTCTTCCAAGCAGTAAGCATGTCCCATAAAATTATATAAACATGGATTAATACCCACAGTCAGTAAAAATCTATGTGAGGAGCATCGCCAATGATGAAATATTTTAAGATATAACATCAAAGTTGAACCAGGTAAACATTGACAGAAGAAGCATTTGCAACTGATTTTGTTGTCTGTGAACTCTACTTCTCTAAAAATATTTTTTCTTGGTTGAAAGTGGGTTCTTTTCTCATATATCCTGGCTAAAATTTCTCCTCCATCTCCTCCTCCTAGTTCCTCCCCATGACCCTCTCCTTCAGATTCACTCCCTTTCTGTATCTTATTGGAAAAGAACAGATGTCTAAGAAATACCAACCAAACATGATAAAATATAATATAATAAGAGGAAGCAAATCTTTCACATCGAATTGTAGACAGCAACCCAACAAAGGAAAGAGTCCCAAGAAGGAGCAAAAGAGTCAGAGACCCACTCTTTCTCACTGTCAGGAGTCTCTGAAAAATGCTAAGTTAATAGCTCTAACAAATACACGGAAAACCTGATACAGACCCTTGTAGGCCCTGTGCTTTTGCTTAAACCTCTGTGACAAATGAGCCATTAAAACCTAGACTCACAGCCAAACATATTTACTAATATTTTTAAATGTCTAATTCAAATATTATTTTTTCAATTTTTGTAAAATGGAATGAGGGACATTTAGTTTCCAATATTGTTTAATAAAATAGGATTCATAGATTCCAGAATAAAGCTGATATTCTATAGGAAACTTAGAATTTTGAACAAAATTTTTGCAGCAAGAAGGTGAATGGCTAGACTAACTGGAAACTCCACCATATTAAAGGCCTTTATGTAGCATACAAGGGAAAAAAATAATGCCTCAGACTGAGGTTAGTGCTCTTATACCAAGCAGTAACCTCTGTGTGGACCAGTGATGTATCTAAGAGCCCAGCTTTAAGTGGACATTGGGTAATCAGGAAGTGATATACTAGAAAGTGACTAGGGAACCATTCTTTTTTTTTTCTTAATGTTTAGAGTTTTCATGAAGAAAAATGTTAAACTTGACTACATTTAGAATAATTAATTGCAAAAACATGTTCATCTGACTGCTGATATTTTGCTTACTATATTTGCTTCAGTGCCCATGGTCGTAAAATATTGTACATCAAATCCCAGGTATATTATATTCCTACTAAACTCTCTACTTTGTCATTTTAAATTTTAAGAATATTCTTCATGTAACAATAAGACCAATTATATTTTACATATTGGTTTCATTCCATTAGCAATTTCTACACATCATTTGACCTAGTGACCACTTACAGTTTCTTTTTTTGTTTGTTTTTTTGGGTTTTTTTTGTTTTATTATTAGATATTTTCTTTATTTACATGTAAATTTCTCCTTTCCCAGATTCCTCTCGAAAAAATGAAGAAACAAACATAAACAACAAAAACAAACCTCTGTTGACTCCCCCATCCCCATGCCTGCCACCCCACCCTCTCCCACTTATTGGCTGGAGCCATGAGTCCCACCATATGTAATCTTTGGTTGGTGGTTTAGCCCCTAGGAGCTCTGAGGGTTCTAGTTAGTTCATATTGTTGTTCCTCTTAAAGGGGCTGCAAACCCTTCAGCTCCTTGGGTGCTTTCTCTAGCTTCTTCATTGGGGACCCTGTTCTCAATGGATGAATGTGGGCCTCTACTTCTGTATTAGTTCAGCACTGGCAGAGCCTCTCAGGAGACAGCTATATCAGGCTCCTGTTGGCCAGCACTTGTTGGCATCCACAATAGTGTCTGGGATTGGTGACTAAACATGGGAAGGATTCCCAGGTGCAGTAGTCTCTGGATTGGCCTTCCTTCAGTCTCTGCTCCATAGTTAGTCTCTGTAACTCCTTTCATGGATATTTTGTTTCCCCTTTTAACAAGTAATGAAGCATCCACAGATTGGTCTTCTTCTTCTTGAGTTTCTTGTACTTTTTGAATTGTATCTTGGGTATTCCAAGCTTCTGGACTAATATCCACTTATCAGAGAATGCATACCATGTTTGTTCTTTTGTGATTGAGTTACTTCACTCAGGATGATATTTTAGGTCCACCCATTTCCCTAAGAATTTTATAAATTCATCATTTTTAATAGCTGAGTAGTTTTCCCTTGTGTAAATGTACCACATTTTCTGTATCCATTCCTCTGTTGAGGGACATCTGTTTTCTTTCCAGCTTCTGGCTATTATAAATAAGGCTGCTATAAACATAGTGAAGCATGTGTCCTTATTATATGTCAGAACATCTTCTGGGTATATGCCCAGGATGGTATAGCTGGATCTTCAGGTAGTATTATGTCCAATTTCCTGAGGAACCACCAAATTGATTTCCAGAGTGGTTGTACCAGGTTGCAATCCCACCAGCAATGAAGAAGTGTTCCTCTTTCCCCACAACCTCGCCAGCATCTACTGTTATCTGAGTTTTTGATCTTAGCCATTCTAACTGGTATGAAGTGGAATCTCAGGGTTGTTTTGATTTGCATTTCCCTGATGACTAAGGATGTTGAACATTTCTTTAGGTGCGTCTTGTCAAGCTTCCTTCATAAAAACTTAGGCTAAACCTAAACTCTTCCCTAGAACATTTTGCTATCTATTTCAAACCACAGGTTTGTAAATATTTGCAGATAAGTGACATTATATTTTGTTACATTTCAATTGCATATTTACGTTCTGAGAGTGTGTATGTAGATATGAGTATGTAAGAGATAGGCAAAAGATATGCATATAAAGATCATAAAACAGTTTATAGTGTAGGGGCTTTCTCCTAGGTCCAATCACCCTGGACCCCAGGATTAAACTTCAGTCATTAGTCTTGGAAGCAAGGACCTTTGTCTACTGAGCCATCTTGTCAACAAAAACCATTAAGGGGTAAGGCAATGTGGAATACTCCACAGTAAATATATTACATGTCAGTAATATATAAACATACGAAACCTTGAGCTGTAAATTATTACCCTACTGTATGTGTTTTTATTTGTTTATATCCTAACATTTCCATATTGCTAATCCCCAGTATGCACTTCTCTTCTAAGATTGAGATTAACAGAATTCAACTGCTGCTAGTAACCTGGATTTCAATATTTACCAGGACATTAAATATTTCCATAGCTATTATTGCTCATACTGAAAAGAAGAAAAGAAAAGAAAGAGAAAAAAATGTTCAACTCCTGAGCTCCGATCTTCTTAAAGTCCTCTTCAATGTGATCAGTTGTCCAAGCCACACACAAAGTTCCAGTTGTTTTCCTTTTCTCTTCCACATATGTTCCAACAAAAGTAGTTCCAAAGCTTTCTCTCTAATCCATACATGTCCCCTGAGAAAACCCCCAGTGGTTTCTGTGTTTGGCCCCACTCTTCCATCAGAAGTTATTTCAGTCTCTCGCCTGGTTGACAGTATTCCCATCCATACACTCTTGTTCTTGCTAGGAGATGCAGCATGCCATTTATTAGTTCTGTATAGTTATCCAAGAAAGATGTAAGCACATGTCTATCCTATGCCTTACCTTTTATTCTGTCTCCAAACCTCAAGTGCATCCAAATGTCTAGGGTATTTAGACATTCTCTCCTGTTGCTTTTCCTTGTGAAATGTTGTTCTCCTTTCATTTTTAATTAAAATTATTTTAAATTTTCATACATGAATACTATATTCATGTCATTTATATCTCTCCTTTCCCTACTTCAAGTCATCATGTATACCTTAACCCTGTCATAAATATGTGATTGTTTTAGATTATTATAGTCACATACATATACATGTATTGTACACACTCATACAAACATACACACACATGTACACACATATGCATGCACGCACACACAACATACTGAGTCCATTTAATGTTGCTCATATGAAGATATGTTTAGGGCTAACCAAATATCTTTGAGCTAGTCCCTGAACTTACATGTTATACTATAAAACACTTACACCAAAGGCTCAGGGAAAATTGCAAGAGAGCAAAAAGGTTGTATGAATCAGATGATTAGGATGCCTGATGCTAAGTAATATCTACCCAACATGGCAGAGAAGCTGCAGCCATGAATTGTTTACAGTAAGACCTGATAAGGACCCCGCAAATTGACATCTCATCTCTGTTATGGCAATTTTCACAAGGTCTGAAGCCTAGATGAAGAACTACAGGCAGCCATGACTCTGAAAAGAGGATTATTGATGTGAAAAGAGGATGATTCAGTTTTTTTTTCCATAGTGTTTTGGTTAAGCATTCCTTTCTGCTTGAAATCGCTTATTTTCTCAGTCTGAATCCCTTTCAATGTCCTTTTCCCTCTATGAGCATATATCTATTCTACTTCTTACCATATAGTAGTTCAGTTTTTATCTGTTCTTGACTATCTTATAAAATCCTTAGCAACTTACGTGAGGCTAGGCAATATGATTTAGTCCTGTTTGGCCTCTTGTGTATAATAAGTACAGGGACACCGTAGCTTTCAGAGAATGAACACATAAATGATCAGGGCCACAGGAAGTGCTATGCAAATTCAGGCTAATTGCCACCTTATCTCATTAAATCATGGGTAGACAAATGATAGTAAAATAGGAAAAGTCATCTCTAGCCTGTAAATTAAGGGTGCTGAGACCTGTAAAGAATGTTTGTTTTTCAATTGCTAATATAAGACTACTTTATCATAAGGAACACAAAAGACAGGAAAGAGTATTGACCACAAACATTCAGAAACAGAACTGTCAACCAAAGAAGATAAATGTAACCCAGAAAATTCCATGAGTCACATTCCTTACTTAAAGCTTTACCTTGTCCTCTTTGTAGCCCTCATATTTGCTCTGTAGGTTTGATACCTATGTGAAATTTTAAAATTTAGTAATAGTTTGTTAGTCAAATAAAGCTAGAAGAAATTGAAATGCCCTTTATAAAATATAACAATTGAACAGTGTTATTTAGTGCACAAATAAAGTTTAATTTCAAAATCACCTCGCGCTGACATTTTACTGAATTCTTTTCCATGGAGTGCATTTGAAGCTCCTTTAGAAAATGCCTGGAATCCTACTTTCTTAATCTTATTTATAAATGTTATAAAAAAACAAACATATTTTAATAAGGAGAAAATGTACAAAACAAACATGATAGCTATACTGACTAGTTTTATTTTAACTTGACACAGCATAGCATCATCAGAGATGAGGAAGCCTCAATTGAGAAAATGCCTTAAAGAGACCTGGCTCTGGGAAGGCAAGACTCATAGGATATTTCCTTAATTAGTGATTGGTGGAGGAGGGCCCAGCTTTGAGCTGACGTTCCTAGGCTCTGAAAAATTGCAACCTAAATAAACTATGAAAAGTAAGCCAGTAAAGAGCACTCCTCTACAGTCTCTGCCTCAGCTCCCGCCTCTGGGCTCTGGCCTTGCTTGAGTTCCTGTTTTGACTTCTTTTGTTTATGAACTGCAATATGGAAACCCAAGCAGTATAAACATTTTACTTTCCAAATTTCTATCCTCATTGTCTTTCGTCACAGCAATAATAACCTTAACAAAGACGGCAGCTTTGAAGCCTAAAAATGTAAACTCTCTGGTCTTGGTTTGGTTCTATCCACCTAAGAATATGGCTAGTTGGAATCTGAGAATGACATGCTATTTAGCATTGGAAGTGTTGCTGGTGTGAATAACATAAGAATCTGAAGAGAGCAGTATCCTGAATTTACGTGTTCACCAATGAAAGGCATAATGTGATCTGAAATGATTAGGGATGGAAAAAGAAATTCATGGAAGGAAAGAGAAAGATATTTGCAAGCTACCAAATGCCAAGAAGCAACCAATTCAATGATGAGGGCAGAAAGGATTCTGCCCAAACTTTTCAGTAGGATACTGGTCCTACCAGCGCTTTGAGGTCTGATGTCTGGTGAAGAATGCATAGCTATTGTTTTAAGTTGTCAGTTTGTGATTGTCACAAATACCTTAGTAAACTAAACATGACACATAATATCAATAAATAGATGAATATGTTACATTGCTTATAGAATCTACTTGTACATTATCATAAACTATTAAAAAAATAAAACATGACATCAGGCTGGTGAGATGGCTCAGTGGTTAAGAGCACTGGCTGCTCTTCTAGAGGTCATGAATTCAATTCCCAGCAACCACATGGTGGCTCACAACAATCAATAGGGGGATATGATGCCCTCTTCAGGCAGGTAGATGTATATGCAACAGAGCACTCGTACATGCCGGGCATGGGGGTGCTTGCCTTTAATCCCAGCACTTGGGAGGCAGAGGCAGGAGGATTTCTGAGTTTGAGGTCAACCTGGTCTACAGAGTGAGCTCCAGGACAGCCAGAGCTATACAGAGAAACCCTGTCTCAAAACCGCCCCCACAAAAAAAAAAAAAAAAAAAAAAGCAGTAGAGCACATGCTTTGAAAAAAAAAGTGACATCACAGGAAGCTGGGAAAGAATCGAAATTGCAAATGTTGCCTGAAATAGTATTTTAAATATCTTGTTTAAAATTAAGAACAACTCAGTAAAAGTGGTTTGAATTTAAAAACAAATGGAATTATTTGTTTTGAAAATTGCATAGTGTCATTATTTTCTCCAGGCACGAAGATGCAATAGAAAGATTCAGTGGGCTGGCTTGGTGGGGAGGAGAAGAAATGTGTGCCCAGTGAAATATTTTCATTTTTCAGATAAAGTTACTACAAGCCAAAATCAGATGTGATTATTCAAATGGTAAACACCAGCAAGAGTGATGGGCCAGAGTAGTGAAAAGGAAAAAAATAACCACAACCTATTGAGGTAAATTTAAAACACTTTGTATGCTAAAGATGAGACTTAAAAATAAAATACTCCCTTAAGCATAATTTAAAATAGTTTGCATCATAGTGGAGTGCTCTGAAGAAATTTTACTGAAACAAGTTGATGTGTTTAATTATTGGATAACAACCAGTTACAGACCAGACATGAAATTTTCTTATTAAAATAATCATTTGCAAGAAAAAATAATAAAAATTTCAGGACCTCATGCCTGGAGTTTATACATACATACATATATACATACATACATACGTATGTATGCATGCACGTGCACACATGTCATATATTTTATGTGAGCTCTCATGGTCTGGTCATTACCTGATAGTGACCAGACAGGGTACCATGTGGCAGAGAAACAACTAATGACACTAGACTAGTGAGCCATGATAATGGGGTGCCTATGATGCCTGACTTGCTTGTAACAGATGTTTCTCCCCAGGACCTGTTTGTGGCTGTCTTGGGCTATCAAATTTCTGAACATTCAAGTAGGTTCAGCAGCCCATGCAGCTGGTAGAGTTCACCCAGACTAGCAATACCTCCCAGAGAAACTGAAGGAATCCAGTAAGGGGCAGCAGGCAGACTGGCCTACTAGAAACTTTCTTCCAATTCTAATGATCTTTCCTTCTCTGGAGGGTTAATGTATGAGGCATAGGGAGCTTGTTGTTGATTGGAAATGGAAATCAGTTTGTTTGATTTGTCTGTCTTTCTGTTTCTTTTCTGTTCCTTCTGCTTATCCCAATATGAGATTATTTGAATTAAAGGTACAGAAAACAATCCACTGTTGTCAACTGTCTACCTTTTGTTAGATAAGAACATGTCAATAGACAGCAGTAAGGCATCCACTCTTCCCAGCAAGAAGAGGTTTAAACATAAAGCCAGCCTTTGGCATCACTCTTGGTCTTTACCTTACAAACAAGCACTACTTACATGTTACTGGATTTGGTATGCATTTTTCATACATCAAAACAAATTTGAAATTTACAGAGACTTTATATATCCTATGATAGATGCATCATTGCTCCATGCATATGTTTTGGTTTTTTTTTTCTGCATCATGACCAGGCTTGAGCTTATACCTTGTAAGAAAGGACTTATATTGCCTCTGCAACTGTTCACTCACATGGGTGTTTGAAAGGATGGCCTTGTCTGTGTGTGTGTGTGTGTGTCTGAAATAGCAGGTGAGCACCATGGTTACCTCATAGCTTGCAAATCTGAGTTGTGTTTCCTTTCATCTGTGAGGTGTTTGGGCTTTTGGTTGTTTGTCCATTTCTTTCCTTGTTTTCAATGTCATTATTTAATTGCAAACGTTGATCATTGTCTTAGTTAGTGTTTTATGGTTGTGAACAGACACCATGACCACAGCAACTCTTAGAAGGACAACATTTAATTGGGGCTGGCTTACAAGTTCGGTGGTTCATCAAGGAGGGAGCAGGGCAGGGTCTAGGCAGGCATGGTACACGAGGAGTTGAGAGTTTTATATCTTTATCTGAAGATCACTAGAAGAAGACTGGCTTCCAGGAAGTTAGCATTAGTGTTTTAAAGCCCACACCCACAGTGACACACTTCATTCAACGACACCACACCTCCTAATAGTATCCACAGTTTCTCATAACTCCTCCCTGATCCTCTCTAACTTCCTACCCACCCAAATTCACACAGTTTCTTTTTCTCTGGTAAAAAAAATGAAAATAAAAAAAGAAAGAAAGAAAGAAGGAAGGAAAAAATGAAATAGTAAAAACTACAGACAATAAATAACCAACCAAGCAAACAAACAAAACAAAAAGACACACATTTACATACACAGAAAATTCATGAAAACAAAATTGGAAATCATGATATATAAGCAAGAGATATGTAAGGGAAAAATACACAGACAAATCATCATGATACCTAAATAGAGAAATAAAGAAACACCCTTGAAAAGTACCTCTGAGTTCATTAGTGTTGGTTTTGTTCTCTGCTGGGCATGAGATCTGATCCCACGTGTGGTTTGTATACTCACTAAGAGTCTTTTGGAGTGTTACGAATCTGGAGTCATTCAGAACTTCACCAGTCTGACCAAGGATAAATTTTAACAAAGAGGCTTTAGTCAGATACTAGTGCCTGAGACTCATCAGGGCAAAACTGCAACACAGAATGCTATCAAGATATAGTCCCAAATCACATGAGTTACAGGTTTGCAAAGGCAGAACTCACAAGGCTATGTATTCCACACCTTCATGTAATCAGGGACAAAAACACAGACTGAAGTATTTGCTGCTTATGTGTATTCAAACATATATCTTGCCTACATACAGGCAACATACATCCTGCCTACCTGCATCCAGGGGCACGCAATGGGTTGTGTACAGAAGCCAAAACACAGAATTTGTTATCTTACCTGAACAAGATCAGGCAATTACAAGAGCAATCCCCAGCATTCCAGGAAGCTATGTCCTTGAACTCATGGGACCTACAAGTTATAGGCATTTTTATTCTAGAATTCTCTTAAGCACAGTAATTTTAAACTTGTAAACTGAATGTTCACCATCCCAGGAGAAAGTAAAATTTCCCTTTGGAGTAGTTATCAATTGGCAATAGCTTCTGGGAGTTTATACTTACTTCACTTCTCAGCACTGGTGCCCCATCTGGCTTAGACCTGTACAGCCCCTGTGCTTGCTGCTACAGTCTCTAGGAGTCCATATGTATACCAGTCGTATACTTGGAAGGCACTATTTCCTTGGAGTCTCCCAGCCCCTCTGGCTTCACAGTCAATCTGCCTCTTCCACACAGTTCCTTGATGACTATAGTAGGGATACATTAATTCTGAAAATCAAAATTGACAGTGTTGAAGAATTGGAATATGGGATGAGATGAAGATGATGGAATTTCCTAGGGCCTGTCTTGTTCAGCCCTGAGCTCACCATGCTAACATCTAAACAAATCATGTGTTATTCCTCTAGCATATTAAGTTCATCCCATCTTAGGAACTTTCTAACAATAGCCTTTTTTAAAAAAAAAAAACAGACAACCAACAAACAAACAATAATCATTCTTTACCTATCTTTACTATTCTCAATAATCAGTCCTCATCTCAGTTCAAATATTTTAAAATAGCAAAGTATCTAGAACTTCCTGCCCACTTGTCTGAGTATGAGCAGAGCTTGTTTATGTACTTGCTGACTTGTTTGCTCTGGTGCCGGGCAGAATGCAGACTCCATATTTTAACCTAGCTTGTTTGTGTAATAGTCATTAAAGCTAGATGGACTTGTGACAACATGAGTCAGAGATCAATGTGAAGGGCTCTAGAGATAGCAGAGACAGGTGGACAGACAAAGTAGCCTACATTCCGGTTATGTAGAGTGATAGGCTGATTAAATCCATCTGATTATTTATTTATTTATTTATTTATTTATTTATTTATTTATGACAACATGAGTCAGAGATCAATGTGAAGGGCTCTAGAGATAGCAGAGACAGGTGGACAGACAAAGTAGCCTACATTCCGGTTATGTAGAGTGATAGGCTGATTAAATCCATCTGATTATTTATTTATTTATTTATTTATTTATTTATTTATTGGGTTTTGAGATATGGTTTCTCTATCTAGCCCTGGCTATATTTGAGTTTGCTTTATAGACCAGGCTGGCCACAAAGTCAGATACCCACCTGGCTCTCCATTCTGAGTATTGAATTAAAGGTGCTCATCACAATATCAGGCTCAAACTTGTTTTTTGTTGTTATTTCGGGGTTTTTTTGTTTTGTGTTTTGTTATTTATAGCCAGAGCAATGAGACCTAAACAATATTTTTGTTTGAACCAGGAAGCCAGTTCTTTGTTAATTACTGTTACTAGAGACGAATTCTGGAATGGGCACCAGAAGGTAAATGTATGTTACTGCCTGTCAGTAAAGTAATAGCATAGAAAATACATCAAAAAATATTTTAGGAAACTTAGTGATTCATATCATAATAGTTTGATTATGTGACAGATGTGTTATAGTTGGTAAACTGATATTGATCTAAGAATAACTCTTTAGTATTTGTTTAGAAATATAGACATATACTTTTTAATGTTTGATTATGAAACTTCATGGGAGAAAATGTCTCCATACAAGAAGTAAGAATGATAATTTTCTTTGCCAAACAATGACACTTCTGTAAATACAGTCCTTGGTAAAAAGAGATGGAAGAGTACAGATTTTTTTTTCCAGAGAAAAGTACATAGAGAATGATTTACAGATGTAAACAAAACCTCAAAGACACACAACACAGACAACTTGAGACAAATAATAAAACTGAAGGATATAACTTTAACTGTGGTATTTTGAAAGTAACCTTAGTGACCTTGTGGCTTTGACAAAACATCAGTATCTGAGGAATGGTTATAGAACCAAAATCTGTGACATATGTTCTGTCTTAGAGGGTTTATATTGCTGTGATAAAATACAATAATCAAACAACTTGAGAAGGAAAGAATTTATTTCAGGTAACAATGCTCAGGTCTTACTCCATCAGCAGGGCAAGAACTCAAGGTATAGACCTAGAAGCAGAAACTGAAGCAGAAGCCTTGGGTGAGCACTGTTAACTGCCTTGAGCTTCAAGGATTGTTGGACATTTTTTCTTGAATAATCCAGGACCAATGACCCAAGGGTAGTACTGCCCACAGTAAGCTGACTCCATCCACAGTTATCATGAATCAATAAAATGCCAGACAAACTTGTTCACAGGCCAATCTTATGAAGGCATTTTGGTCCACTGAGATTCACTAATCCCAAATGACTCTAGCTTGTGCCATGTTAACGTAAAATCAGCCAGCACATGTTCTATAAAGGGTTTTGATTCAAATGAATTTGTACCCTTGGAGATAACTTGTTTTTATATTTTAAGTAAATCAACAACAACATAATTTAATCTCACAGGGAAACCAAAATGCATTAATATAATTGTAAAAGATGACCATATTTATATTTGGCCAGCTCCTATAGTCTAAAGTCACATGACTACCATTAGCAGAATGTAAATAGGTAGATAGAGATAGATAGATAGATAGATAGATAGATAGATAGATAGATAGATAGACAGATAAGAAGATTTCTCAGTTCAAAATATTGTATATTTAACTTACCCAAGAGTTAGTTTTCTATCAAAAATTGAATTGTTTGGGGTAGTCTACTATAGTGGTTGAGTCATACATTCAAACACATATATATATATATACTCACACACATACACATACACACACATGTGTATATATAATTTCTGTTTCCTAGCTGTAGGAATTCTTTGAACAGATAAATGCTCTCAAAGTTCAGAAAACCAGTAGATAGACATTAATGCTGGGGAGGCTAGCTATGCTGGACATTTCCAAACATAAGAAATAAATGAGTGAGGGTGCAATCAAACAGATTTTGTAAAGTCAATTCCATTTTGGAAAATAGATTATCTGTCTAGGCAAATTCCCCTTTTAACATTAAGAGCAAGCTTCCAGATATGTCTGATCTGTTCATTTGCTGGCGTCTGAAAGGCATTGACAAATGATACTTTCTAATCGCCAGCACTGGCAATGATAAATCTCTTGACTTCTGGCTTTGGACAGAGACGATTGGATTTGGTGAAGTGGCTGATGCCACATCAAACCCTTAGAGACCCAAGTAGGGGAGCTTACTGGAATGATTATTTCACTTTATTCAGAGTATTGTTGAAACCATATTCACTGGTGTTTATTTCACTAAGGCACTTAGTTACATACCCACATTATATCAAACCCGATCTGCTGCTTTCAAAAGTGCCTGCCAGGAATTAGAAATGTATATTGTAAGAGTGGAGTCTTTGGGACAAATGGCACCAATGTGCAGAAAATTAAAACTTGAAAGTATCATGTTACTATTAGAAAACTGTTTTAAACATTTTACAAAAAGCAAGTAATATAAACACAGGAAGTTTACCCTTGCCCTACCTTGTACTTCCCACATTCTGTGTCCTTTGAAAGAGAGAGAAGCCTATGGTTTTCTCCTGAATGATGCAGAGCATCTTCGATTAGCATAGTAAGGTGGACTAGCACACAAAGACTTAATATGATGTGACTATATTAATTTATTGCCTATAGGTATATATTTAGTGATAATGACACCTGCTGTCTGATAGGTTCTCCAGTTCTGTCTTTCTTTGTCTGCATTCTTGACTGCTTGTGTGAATAGTGCCTGAATGTTGAATTTATGTATAATAGTAGTATAGTAAATCATTGTTCTTGGGAATTGCTATCTGTCTCCACTCGTGTAGCCATGGAACTCAGAAGAACACTCAAACAACCCTTGTCCTGTTCAAGATGTACAAAGGAGATGTGAATTCCATCCTTTTTCATAAAATTAAGATACTATAAAACATATCTTCCACAAGCAGAAATTTTGGCCTGCCTTTAGTTCTGTGGCATGGTTCAGTTTTAGAAATATACATTCAGGGCAAGTCGAATTAAACTGCAATGCCTTAATCATCCACAGTTCTACCAACATTTTTTTCTCCTTAGCATATTCATCATGTTTGCTTTTAAATTACACTTGTGATTAAATCTCTATGCTCATGTAAACTTTCATATTTAACAGAATCACTTTGTAAATGCAAAAGTAACTTACATTTCTCTCCCTTCTCTATAAATATATGAAGTACTTATTTACTTTAGAAAAACAGAAGGACTTCGGTGTATATATTAGACTCTGTACTTGGAGTCACCTGAAGAGGAAGTTGGTAGCTAATTAAACAGAAAACAAGACAGACTCCAGACTTGCATGGCACCATCAACATTGAGAAGTGTCATATTTTGTTGTTGTATTTGTTTGTTTTAATTAAAGAAGAAGATGTAGATGAACAGAAAGTAGAACACCACTCTGCTGATGGTGGGTCTGCCTCCATTTCTAAGAACACATTTATTATGTGTGTCTTTTCTTTTCTCCGTGTGTGGATGGGCGAGGGAGAGTGAGTTGGATGTGTAGCTTTGATTTAAAGCACAGTGGATAACAGCAGGCTTGGTTTTTATATATGAGTAGCTCCAGAAGGTGATGAATTGTCTTTGACTTGTATCATTTGCTGATAAATAAGAAACGTGAGAGATTTATCATGTATGCGAAAAAAAAAAACCTCTGGCAACATTCTCTATCATGTAAAATACAATTTAATAAAATAGCATTCTTAAAAATGCATGCGACCACTTGTCTCGAGTTTATGGACTGTAAATTTCAGACCTTTGTAGTGTTTCCAACATGGGAGGTAAGCATTCAGAGGTTGCACTTACTTGTCTAGAGTCTGGTAGTAACCCTTTAGCACTCCTGGAGAAGGGCTGCTGTTATGTGTAGAACAGAGTGGCCATCTATGTGTTTGTTCCTCAGCCCCTTTTGTTAAGCACCCTGCTGTGCTCAGTAAGGAAATGGATTCCAATTGCTTCACAGTGGGGTGGGTGCTTTGACCTGAAACCTAGCCATAGTTTTCATTTACAATTACAGTACTCACACAGACCTCTTTTTCCAAAACAACAAAAGCACAATGCTTTAAAGTGTAGTGTAGAACATGCTAATGTTCTAATTGTGAAAAGGAAAGTGAGAGGGACATGTACCCAAAGGCAAGAAAATGTTCTTATGGAAGTAGGCTTAGCAACCGAGCTCATTATTTAACCTTAATAATGTACAGACGATTTTCACTCACTCATATTTATCTGTTAACACTTTAGAGTCTTCCAGGGCTGTGTTGGCCGGTAACTGATTGTGCATGGTACAGAAACACTGTTTGAGATAGACTCAGGCCTGATTATTTATGGTTTGCCTATTCAAATATCTATTAAGCACTTTAAGTCTTAGTCATTGGACTAAGTCCCATAGGGTATGAATAGATTAACAAGACATGGTGTCTGTCTCACAGACTTGTCAATGTCATTCCAGGGACCAAATGCCTGACTGGCACAAGCACAGGAGAAAATCATATTAAATATTCATACATATCCTCTTTGGGGATCCATCTAATGCTCTCCTAACCTTGAGCATCTAAATGAAATACTATGTTTTAGAAATTGTGCTCTTTGTCTATGTGCTTGCATTTAAATAAATTGTCCATGTGTTTCTAATATTTGTTTGACTGGTGCCAGAACAATTAGAAGAGAACCTTAGTAAGACATTGTATGTAGGGAACTAACTATACTTACATATGCCATATGCTATCTTCAAGTGACATTTTCTGGCAAAAACAACTTAGTTTTCTCCAATGGAGCCTCACTGGGTATATTAACCTTTTGATGCCAACTCTTCCCATGTATCTGCAACATACATCCATATCAAATACATGTCTTCATAGCGTTGCTTTTAACCCATTAAGCCTAATTAGTACTACCCATGTATGAATGAGTATGAACCCGTTCACTGCTGCATAGGTGGTATAACCATGGTTACCCACCATAATGCAAAGAGACTGTGCACCCCACACACTCTGGATTCCCTCAGATGGTAATAGTTCCTCAGCTAAGGGTGAATGATGGTGCGCCCATGCGCCTCCAAGCTGGCATCATCATCGCGATGGTTTGCAAGTTTTATGTGAGTAAGTAAGCTAAGGTGTACAACTCCCATGTCATTTACAGAAGTCAGTATGTCACAGAACAGATTTTAATTAAAAAACATTCATACTCCTGAGCACCTCCCTCTACCACTCTATTAGACTGACTTCTGAACTCTCTCTTGAATCTTGTAAAATCCCTATCTTGGCAGAGCCTACCCTGGAATCGATGGCTGCATACAATTGTGCTATTTTTTGTTTCGTTCCCAGGCCCCTTTCCACTCCTAGCTGATAAGAATCTCTAATGTGCTGTTATAAATGCTTTACTTCTATACTTAGTCTAAATAAGAAATAGCATTTATGTCTATTAGCATCCACAGAAACATTTGTCAACAATGTGGAGAATGACATAACTTTCTTAAGTGCATCCATCTGGGAGACTTTCCAAGTTGGGAGACACCCAATTGGCAAAGACTCTAAGAAACCCATTCATATACACAAAACATGAAACACATTTTGGATTTCTTTTATATTTCAGACTATTAGATTTGGGAGTGAGGGAGATAAGAGAAAAATAAATACACACAAACATAAATAAAAATAAAACAAACAGGGAACCCTACCATACAAAGACATACAGCTTTAAAACAAATGAAAATCACATCTTCAAAGTCCCAGCACAATAGGGGGATGCCAGTCATTAAGGAGAAAGCAGGGGAGAACTCTGATCTGCCCAGCCCTAAGATGCATCTCTGCATTTGAACCATGTTCCTCAAGGAAATCCTTAAGTAGGTAAACTTTTAGTCTCTTTTTCAATATCTGGGAGGGTCAATGAATTAAACACACTCACAGGTTAGTAAGAGAACAAGGAAACAGATTTGAATTACTTGCAAATGTGTGGCTGTTGAAAAGAAAATCTCTTGTCTTAGTATTTCATCCTCTAGAATTTGCTGTGTAAACCAGGGTGTCCTTAAACTCACAGAAATATCCCTGCCTATGTCTCCCAAGTATGGAATTAAAGATATCTACAATGGCATCCAGCTCATTTTTAGAGCATTTAAAATAAATTATATTGTGTTAAGTCTAGTCATCAGGGCACGTGATTTGTTACTAGCCCAACAACCATTTCTATTTTGAAGTGCCTAGAGTAAAACAACTACATTTAATTTGAAAATACTGTTCTTGTTCTTAGACTATTAATCCATTTGCATACAGAGAGCTACAATATTAATGGCGATATCAATAAGTTAATATTTTTATCTATTTTGTTTTGTATATAAATGCTTTGTCTGGTGTCTGTATCTATATATACCACATTTGTGCAGTACCAACAAAAGTCAACAGAAGATTTTGGATTCTCCAGAACTGGAGTTACAGATGGCTGTGAGCCACCATTTGAACGCTTGAAACTGAATACAGGTTCTTTAGAAAAGGAGTAAGAGCCATTAACCACTGAGCCATCTCCCAAGCCTCCAGTTTAAATTTTAAAGCAGGAATAAGAATTTGAAAGTAACAAATCAAATTTTATCTCTAACATTCCTAAAACTGAAATACTAACTTCCTCCTTTGATGACTGTCACACATAAATTGGTTAAGATATAAAACTAGCATTGGTAGACTAGGTGATCATGTGTGGTTGATACCAGCATCATCATCACTATCCCAGAAAGATGACTATGAAACAACTGTTATGGTGCTTAGAATAAATCTAAGATATAGTATCTTTAGCTTGAAATAGAATGGATATGTTACACAGATATATTATATATATTATATATTATATTATATATGTAATATATATAAGCAGAACACAAAGCCTATGACTGTAGAATAAATCATAGCAGGAGGTTTATTTTTATAATGTAAATATGTATTTTCAGTAGTTAGGATAAAAGAGGAAGCAAAAGAAAACTATTCATGAAGAAGTTCTCATGTAAGAGTATAAAAATTCATAAACAAGTTATAATATAGCATTTATAATATAGTTTATACTATAAGTACTCATTCAGAATATAGTTAGACTTAGATATACTGTCTAGATTTATATCTGTGTGTTCCATTTGAATGTGTGGCACCCAAAATAAAGAAACATTCATTACATGAGAGTTTTAGATATTTGATATGCTCTTTCCACCAAATAACAACTTGGCTAATGCAAGCTTACTATTGAAAACCATTATAACAATTTACCAGACTGGTTGATGGTAGAAGTTACACCATCAACCAGAGACAAGGATATTCACCCTGTATTTAGTACATTTTAGGAGCACTCAGATGTAACAGATTTTGAACCATGTGTCACCATGGGGCTTAGTGACACAAATCAAAGATGAATAAAACAGACCCACTTATAATAGAAAACTGTACATGTAGTATGTGCATTCTGAGGATAGTGGGTATTATATGGTCCCTCCATGGAATTTATCTTGAAGATCCACTGCTTCTCCACCTTTTTTTTGCAACTCTTGCTTGCAAAAAGGACATAAAGGAAGAAATAATGTCTAAAATTTAGGAGTTAAAATTCAAGTTTTATTTAGTGTTTTAAATTTGTTTGGAAAAGTCTTTGTGTGTGTGTGTGTGTGTGTGTGTGTGTGTATGTATGTGTGTGTTATAGACTCTTAAGTTACAATATATAAATATAACAAAGAAAATGTGGGATTTTTGGATGTAAAAGACTTTGTTGAATGATTGTAGTGCATGATTAAATTGTCTCATTGTAGTATTTTCTACTAGAAGATAAAAGGTTTTCTTCAGAAAAGACTCACTAAACCAAATCTATTAATAAATAATAGGGAAAGTGTCTGAGAAAAACACATGAGACAAAGTCCTTCAGTATGGTACCATTTCTGCATAACACTATTTTATATTTCCTCCCATTAAAATATTTTATATGGTATTTTTATTTATGTATATCATTTGTATATTAGCATAAATTACATATATATTATATATATACATTATATATATAATATATATGTTTGATAAAGTTTTAAGTTTTTGTTAACTCATATATAATATATAATTAAATAATTTTAATAAGTGTTTCATCTTGCTAATCTTCTAAAAGCAACACATTTTTTGTGATCATATTTTTTATTTACTTTATCTTCTCATGATAATGAACAATTTTCAAAACTATGTATGATTCATTTAACCTAAGGGGACAAAAATGAAAATTCATAGCATTTAATTTTTTTATTTAAGTTTATGTTTTCATTGTTTGCATCTTTTAACAAGAAACATCTGAAAAAAAGTGTGAGTACCCAGAGGTAGAGTCATATGCCTAGATTAATAAACATGCAATGAATAAACATAAAGGTCACTTTTAACCTTTGCTAGGTTCCGAGTGCCTATTGCTTATTACAAATGTGATTGCTGGTGAGCAAAGCCTTTTCATGGTCACTGTCACAAAAGTACCTGCATTTTTGTTTTTATTTTTTTGTTTTTATTTTTTGTTTTAGTTTGCTTGTTTTTTGTATTGTTTTGTTGCTTGGTTTGGTTTGGTTGGCTTTCTGCATTTTGCCATATGCCATACCATCATATCCCTCCTAGATACAGCACATGCCAGCACCTCGATCTTGGACTTTGTAGCCACTGAAGACAAACTATATCTACCCTTTCCAAAATTCATCATCATCCTTATAGCACAAAATAGACTAAAAATCTTCCTAAGAGTTTTTCAGCAGAGCCTGAGAATCAAGTAGATATGAGATAGGGAAATCAGGGGGAAAGGAACTCAATCCATGTCTTATTATACCACACGTGGGAACACTCTTAGGTAAATAAAGACCTAGGGAAGCATTTAGTGCGGAATGGTTATACTTTGACTTAAAAAAAGAATGCTAATTGTGGAAACAAAATTATACAGAGGGCATAGAAGACAAGAGTTATTTAAATAAGTTCGGTACAACAACTTGGTCTCAACCTCCCATCTTCACTGATAAGAGCGTTATTTTCCTTCTGGTACAAAGAGGATTTCTTTCACACTGGAATGCTATCCTTTGTTTTTAAGAAGCATAGCAAACACCTATGTAATCTGGCACATGCTTGTGTGCAGGTTCCGTTGACTCCAGATGTCAATATGTCGCAGCAGCAGTGTTTTTGTTACAGTCTGTTTTATTCCATCTCCAGGTGATGATTTCTAAAGAGACCAGTTTAAAACAAATGTAGGTAATTTATCATTTTCCATTCTGGAAACTTCTACAATTTTAATATTTTCTGGGTAGTTTGAATAATTTCTTGAACTTTATATATTTTTTTAAAATAATCTTATTACTTTGTGAAAATTCTACTGCCTGCAAATGTGATGCTATTAATGAAAATGATGACAGTGATTTAAGTAAATATAACAGATTTCAAGGGAAATTGCCCATGGGAAAATAAATGTGAAGTGTTGCTGCTGCTCTGCTGAGATGCTCTTCATAGGCTACTGTTTGCGAACTTTGAAAGACATGACTGTGGATGACAGGGAAATACATTGGAAGTCATCAGACAGACCCTTGGAAATCTTCCATGGGGGCAAATCTAAATTAAAAATTGTTTTACTAGCTTGTCCTTTTAGAAAGATTTGCCCTAGAGATAGAAAATGGGCTTGCTAAAAACACAAAGTAAATAAGATGTAGACATAGGAAAAGCCTGAACCACTCTGACACCAGACTCGAAAAATGTCTTTTCATTTGCCAGCCTCATCTATACCTCTAGGATAAGAGACTATATTATTTTCCACATTGTGTCTCTAGGGCTCGGCTTTGCACACAGCAGGTGCTTGCTAAGTATCTGATCAGTGGGAGAGGAAGAATAAATGTGATCTATATAACAAGAGGGAGAATTCAATTTGTGAAACCATTATTAGATATGATACTGTATAATACCAGTAGGTAGGAAAAAGGCATTTAACAATAAACTGTAAATAATGTTACATAACCATATATGTATGTATATGTATATATACTACATATACACATATGTATATATACATATATATTACATATATGTAACCAATAGAGACAAGAAAGATGAGAAACATAATTCCAAAATCTTTAATAATTATTAATTATATTAAAATATTTTCTTTTGTGCTTTCTTTGCAAATATAATGGAACTGAAATAATTTTGTATATTTTATAATGCCTCTCAGAAATTACCATATCAACAAAGCAATGAGAACAGAACTGTTTGCTAGCTCTATAGTGTCCCTGAAATGCCAACTACCAGATTAAAAAACAAAATCTGTTGTGTGACAACCTCTATTTGAGGGGCTAATGTTTCTTAGTTTTCATAAACTAAACCCTTGGCTTATGCACATGTCAATTACTCTGAACATTATTTTCCTAGAAATAAGGTGGAACTATTCATCTTAGAGGTATATCTTCTATGAGAAACTACTTACTTTGTTCCATTATAAAACAATTGCAATTATTTGCCAAACTGTAAATACAAAAGCAATCTGGTAAGCCTTGTAGATGATGTGGTAGAATGGAGGGGGTGGAGGTTAAGGAAATGGGGAAAACAGTTCAGTTTTCAAAGGCGCTTGTTACATCGTTCACTGCTCTGTTTTATCTACATAACTCGGGTCTCCTGATTCTCTTTTCTTTTCTGTGGATAATTGCTTTGTTGTTAGTGCTTTGACACTGAGTGACAGTGCTTTTGGGTGGTTGACAGCCAAATCTATTGGCAGACGATAGTCCTCATACACAGAGAGGTGCTTTCTTTCTTCCTCGTGACAGTAAGAGCTTCTGAGTTGACAGAGAAGGTCTCAGCCCTCTCAGGAAGGAGACAAAAGCAGAAGTGGGGGGAGTGAGATTCCTGGCAGAATAAAAGCATCTATTTAATTCAACTGTAGAGAAAAATATAACAGGCAAGCCTGTAATGGCTGTGAGTTAAAAACAAATCATTTCATTTATGTGGGTTTTGCCTATAGAAAATTTTATCTCTTAGTAAGCTATCAAGGTCTCTGAATCATGTCTTTCAAAACACTGTAAATGAGAAATAAATTCATCATTTCTCAGTAGAGTTTATTAAAAGGAGACTGGCATAAAGTATAGAGAAGATACCCGCGATGTTCTGATATATTTTGTGTCATAGTCTTACAGTTGAGTAAGCATAAATATTTCTAAAAATGGTCAGCAGTATTAGGTTTCAAATTGTGAAAGATTTCACACAGTAATTTTCAAGAATAGGGCAGGGGATTTGATTGGCCATTGATAGTGACATCTAAAAGTTACACAAGTTTGGATGACCAGGACCTTCTTACTAAACTGTCATTGTGACCCTCAGAGGTTGTGAGCCCAAGAAAGAGTGAATATAGTAAACGTTGTCCTGCATCTGGATGATATGGATTTCTGCAAGACATATATATATGTTGTCTCTGTACCTAATAAACCAACAAGCAAAGCTCTAAGACTCAGTAGCTTGTTTACTGATTCAGGTTTAGAAATTCCATCATTACATTGATCACAGTTAAGGTACATTAATTTTGTTCCAGAACGTCAGATGTGATCTACATACCCTCATGACAAGGTGAGGGGTTTCAGGGAAAAAGTTCCTACTAGGCCTAGAGCATGCTGCCTTGGAGGATAAAGACCATGAGTTTTAGATGTATACTTGTCTTATTCAAGAACACAGCAGCAATCGTATTTCAGTGCACATACAGAAAACTGTTGTATACAATTTGATTGCAGCAATAAGCTGTCTACAAGATGGTACTATTGTAGCCTTTATGCTCAATTGGTGAGAGTTAAAAGAGAATCAGAGACAGTAATAAATGAAAGGACATATACTACAAAGATAAGTGATATACAAAAATAAAAGAGATAGACAATGTCATTACATGATGCAAAATGATTGAGAGTTTATTCACAGAGAAATCCCTAGGTAACGTCTAAGAAGAAATCTGAATGACAAAATGGTCCAAGTATTTGATTATCTGGAGGTTAACAGTAGTTTCTCTGAAACTTTGCAAAACCGACTGGTTATGAAGGAAATGGAGAGAAAGGATGTCGTTCTGTATTTGCTTCCTGCTCATCAAAGTAAGGTTTAGTATGACCTCAACTTCTAGGTTCCATTATCATTTTCTCATATGTGTCTACTTCCTAGGATGGAATTTATGAATAATTAAGTTGAAATGAATACATGAATTAGTTTTTTTTTAACTGAACGTTATCACCCGTTGTGAAAATTCAAGTGGGAAAAGTGAATGGTGCTGATGCTGGCCTTCTTCCAGCATCATCCAGCATCACTTCCCTAGTACTTTTAAAATTCCTTTATTTGTTCATGTTGTTACTCCAACTGGCTACATTGAAGCTACTTATCAATTTTTCATTGGGATTTGTCTCATCAGTGAATTGCTTGAGGTTTTTAAGTCTCCCTATTGAAACACTGCCCAAAAACAGAATGTAGATCATACTAATGTGTTTTTAAAATTAAATTAGTGTGGACTCCACTGTTAGGGCCCTGCCATTTGTTGATGTCCCAGAGTGCTTGCCAGATGGCCCCAAGCCCACAGACCACTGAAAAGAATAAGATAAAATGAGACCTGATAATGTTGTCAAAATACAGGACTTCCAAACATTATATATATAAATATATATTCGTATGTTTTCTCGTGAGTTTTTTTCTAACAGTACACCTTATGCATGTATTTTCCTGAGAAGAGTCCTCGAAGATGTATGAGAGTTTCATTCTTCGACATATTCATTCATTTCCTTTCTTTTCAAATACCTATTTTTACGACTATTATGATATTATGCTCCATGTGTGTTACAAAGATAAAATCATCCTGAGCTACTTTCCTGCATACAGCACTTGCAGATGGTAAGGGTTAAAAACATGTAAAATATGGACTAATCACAGGAGGATGTAAAGAACAAATGTGGATGAAGTATCAGGTATTCAGGAAAGTAAAATTAGATTAGGCATGGTCTAGCTCTGGCAGAGAGTGTGACACAAAGCTTCTTTAAATTAGTAGCATGTAGACTGGCATTTCTAGAAAGTTCTAGCATTTCAGTATGTAAAAATGAAAAGGTTGCAATCAAATGTATGGGTTTTAGGGAGGAAATCAAAAGTGATAATATATTTTCATATGTAGTAGATTTTGTATGTAGGGATACATCTAGAAATTGTTGTTGAAACTATTCTGCTTGTAAGAGACAAAACACCTTGAAACTTGCTGGAATACACACACACACACACATACTCACACACATGCACACGCACACACACACACACACACACACACACACACAGAATTAGCAATCTCATCTCATGCACCTGATAGACAGGAAATGAAATACAGCTGTGCTCATGAATCCAGAACAGCAAGTCGGGAGCTGTGGAGGCTGCCCCATGGTGTTTCATAACTGATAGGCATGGGGCACAAAGAGAGGTAGGAGTCAAAGATAACACAAAGCTTTTGAGATGGGTGAGAGAATCCAATATCCTGGAAGAGAGGGCACTCAATAAAATTACCTCCTCCTTAATGACTGGCTGACAAGCAGAAGGAGTTCTTTCAAAACGAAGAGCTGCATGCAGTCTCTGACATCTGATTTTGATATTCCGATTCCAGGTTATAGATGTCATATGTCCAGACCCTTGGTGGAGATTTTAATAGGAAACACTGCAGTGCTTTTTCTGTTGGATAAAGTTATATTATTAGAACAGTTGTTTGCATGTGAGTTACTAAGAACATTAATGTAGCCAATATACACAATGAATTTGAGTCTCAGGACACATATTTCATGGGTAGGTCCTTTTGCTTAGTAAAGAGCTTAAGTTCAGTTAGTTATTTGAAGTTAGGTGTCTTCTAGTACAGAAATTTATACTTTCTTAGATTGTAAACCACTTGAATATTTTTATATCTAAATATAGATGTAGTATGTAAATATACTCAAATTCAACATTTTTCATAATGCTCTTCTGCTTTGGGTCCCTTTGTAATTGATAATTTCTGATGCAGGTAATTTACTGTGAATTGTAGAAAATACAAATGAACTGTCTCACAGATTATGAGTGTAAATTAAATATGATAGATAGTTCCCATTATGATTAACATATGTTGCCTTAATTAATATCTTTTATTTTTATTACTTAAACTTTTATATAGCATAACTATTACCTTATTTAGTAATATTGTATTAATAATTTTATTCCAAAAGAAATCAAACATGTGAAATCATTCAATGTTCACTAAATATGCAAATAAATGTAAGACTAGAACTGAATATTAGGAGAGGTCTGAGATCCACAAATTGAGTTGAAAGTGTATGACCACATTCAAATAATATAATAGCCAAAGCTCAAGGTCATCCAGTGGAGATGACCCCCAACTCTCTTTGTAATTTCAGTTCGATGATATAAAATTAAGGTCTCTATTTGCTGATGATATTTAAGGGCATTTTCAGATATAATTTCAAACACCACTTCTGAAGAGGAAATGACAGTGCCACCAAATTGCTAATACCTATTATATAACTGAAATGTGTTCTTTTATTAATCTGCTTAATCAGTTCCAAATACAACAGGAAGTCAGACAAACTGTAAATTTTAGGTTTCTAATTTAACACTCTCGGCTTCTGTCCTTAATTTGTTCAGAAATGCTTTTTTTTTTTTATTTTAGATATTTTCTTTATTTACATGCGAAT
>NW_022196911.1:33521689-33534738 GCF_008632895.1 Mastomys coucha | reverse complement strand
TTGCAATCCTCTACCATACACATGCTGCCTGAACAATCAGACCCCTCCATGTGCAGTCCTTGGTTGTTTAACTAGAATGTTATTCAGAAACAAATACAGCTAGAAAATGAATGGCTAGGTGGAAGAGAGAGAAAAAGAGAGAGAGAGAGAGAGAGAGAGAGAGAGAGAGAGAGAGAGAGAGAGAGAGAGAAAGAGAGAGGATAGACCTATGAATTTGTCTATATATGGTCCTTGGAAAGGACTAGAAATTGTATAAACATATGTTTTATATTAGAAAATTTTCAAACACTATTGAGTCTACTTCAGTCTAGAGGGAACTCGAACATCCTTTTAAAACACAAAACAGAATTAAGTTTATTGACTATAAATGTGTGTTTGTGAATGTGAACATATACATAGGTACTTATATGAAAATAGAAAATTACTGAAAATATTTACACAATCTTATTATAAACACTACATAGATAAATGCTTACTAAATATAAAAAAGGACAGGAGAATGTATATTTAAGCTTTGTCTCAATATTGTGAATTAAGGGAAAAATTTCCTTCTTATATTTTTATGCCTAATGTATACATTTTAAAATGAGAAATAGGATTCTTGTAATCAGGAAATGCATAAAGTTTGTTTGATATTAACTTCAAATTTGAACAATTAGTCCCTGATGGTCTCTCCCAACTAAATTCTAGTGCCTTTGTAAGTAGTGTGTTCTGCTTGGAATCCCAGGAACAACTTTGGTCCCTATCAGAAAATGGATGCAGAAAGTCACAGCATTATCTTCTACTAGGATGGAAATATCTAAAAATTGTTTTTGATAATTTATCTTCAGATTTTGAATATTTATGATTTTTATCTGGCTTACCAACTGATTTATTGAACCAATGCAGGTCATTTGATCTTTGTAGACATAAAGCACCTACTTAGCTAGAATGTAATGGATTGATTTTTATTTTTCAAACTTATTAAAAACTTCATTTTCATTCTCTTTTGTTGGATCTGATCCCATAATTTTTATTCTCTCAAAAAAGGGAGACATTGTTACCACTTTTTCCTCTAGATTTTCTCTCACTTCAAACCATAATTTCTGCAGTATTCCAACTTGTGTGACTACTATCTAAGTACAGGTCACCTAATTTCATCTTTACATATTTAGAAGGAAGCCTCAATAGAGATTGCCCCTGGTGCCTGACAGGACAATAGCTTGTGTTTTAAGAATTGCAAATTAGATCATCAATAGGAGGAGAGGACCTCGGCCCTGTGAAGGTTCTGTGCCCCAGTGTAGGGGAATGCCAGGGCCAATAAGTGGGAGAGGGTGGGGTGGCAGGCATGGGGAGGGGGGAGGCAACAGGGGTTTGTTTTTGTTGTTTTTGTTTGCTTCTTTGTTTTTTGGAGGGGAAACTGGGAAAGGAGAAATTTACATGTAAATAAAGAAAATATCTAATAAAAAAAGAAAAAAAAAGAATTGCATATTTAGATGAATAAATGTGAAAGTTACAACTCTGCTACAATTCCATCATTTTTGCTCTGTGCAGTGCATTGTTGGGGTATATAAATGTGTATATTCTAACCATATTGACAATTACTATATAAAACAATCCTTACTAGATAGGTTATGTGAATAATGTGTCATTTAGATAAATGAAATATATTTAGATGTAAATATTACAAACTCATTGAACTGTTAACTTGATATCTATGTTTGCTTAAACAATTTTCAAGGTCCATTCATCTATGTTTATCTGCGCCTGTGATTATACCATTCTGCTGGGATGTGGTGGTGCATGCCCTTAATCCCAGCACCTTGGAGGCAGGGGCAGGCAGATTTCTGAGTTCAAGGAGAGCCTGGTCTACAGAGTGAGTTCCAGGACAACCAGGGCTATACAGAGAAACCCTGTCTCGAAAAAACAAAATCGGCATATACACAAATCCATATGAAATTTTCAGTCAACATGGATAGAATAAACCTTAAATACATGTATTTGTAAAGTTCACTAATTATTTTTATTAAAAATTATGCCTTGATTGATAGATTCTAAAACTGCATGTGTCTGTGAACATGTTGTGCATGTGTGTACATGCCTCCATGAGACATCTGTTCATAACACTACAAAATGCTCTTTTTGTTTTACTCATAATATGTCATTCTACCTTTACATTGAATGGCTATGCAGTGTCATGTTGTTTCTCTGAGTCCCCTTGTGAGTCTTCAAGGCTCTCTTTAATTTAATCTCTGTGATAATCATGAGACCATGTGGAGATCCGTGAGATTTATAGGTAGAAATCAGAGGGCAGAGAACTCTGGGAGAAGCTTCAGTCCCTACAAAGTAATGATGTTATTTAAGAGCACAAAATCTCTCCACACCCATCACTTTGACATATGCCAAATTCTACTTGCTTGCAACTTCCTAAAGAAGACTGCTGGAAGCAGTGTCAGTGCAGATGTGGGCCTATTTGTAAGTGACAGGGCGATTCCTGTGCAAAGCCCCTAGGTTCTAAATGAAATTATTTTGAGGACTAGAACAAATCCCAGACTACTTGTAGCAGGAAATTCCTCAGCTTCTGTACAACTTACCTAGTCTCCACACACTTTTAAATACGAACAAATCAGAATGAAATGCAAGTGAGCTTAAATTAAATCATAAGGTTACCTCTTATACTCTGTATTGACTCTCCATTGATCAAAATACTTTTTCTCTGCATACATAGTTTTATAAGAACATATACTTCTATAAGATATAATTAAAAGAAAGGAGAAAAGTAGATAAAAGATGATCAGCAGGCAAGTAAAAAGAGTAAGATAAATAGAATATTAACTTGGGAACTAATTCTTGGACATATCCATAGTCATATAAATGTAAATGTTTCTCCCAAAATAATTAAAGCAAGATGATATTAAATTGGATAGGGATGAATGGAAATGTCTGCCAATAACAAGGAGAAATAGTGTTCACATTTGGTTTGTGGGGAGGTTAATTTTACTAACAGTTTTGTAGACCAATTTGGTATCATCAGTTAAACCTAAAACATGTATAACCATTAGTTACTATCTCTATCTATATTCTAAAGCAGTGGTTTTCAAACTATGGACCATCACCCCATTAGTGGGCCACTCACCCTTTCACAGAGGTCACATAAGATGATCAGAAAATACAGATATTTACATTATGATTCATAACAGTAGCAAAATTACAGTTATGAAGTAGCAATGAGACTACTTTTATGGTTAGTGGTCACCATAACATGAAGAACTATATGAAGGGTCACAGCATTAGGAAGGGTAAGAAGCACTCCTCTAAAGAACACAATTATGTACTCCTTCCCCATTACTGTCTTCTCTACTGTAACTGGATTTCTTAAAACTTGGAATATTTTAAGAAAAAAAGATTTCATTTACAAAGAAGAACATAATTTTCCAGGAGCAAACTATATGCAGATATTGCAGCATGGAATTCTAAAAGTAACCAATACTTCTAAAGGGCATTATTTGCTTAATGGACAAGTTAAAAAGAATATGAATGTGTATGTACATGTGTGCATGTGTGAGTGTGTATGTGCTCATGTGTGTGTGTGTGTGTGTATGTGTGTGCATGCATGTGTATGAGTGTGTGTGTATGTTTACAAATGGAAAACAATGTCACTTATCAGAAAAGCAACTTACTTGGGTACATTTTTGACAGATTTAAATCCTAAAGTGTTGTAACAATACAAACTATAGAATAATGTTTATAACAAAATGTATACATTACCTAAAAGATGTAAACATAAATTCAAATTGCTTATAATAGTTTCTGATGAAAGTACCACTGTGAAGAGTGTTATGGGATGTTATGTCAAATATTTTATTTTACACTGAAAAAATAATTAAACCTAAAATGTGCTGCAAATGGTCAGTTCTTGATGTTCAGGACAAAGTACTCATCATATTATTTTTGATCATTAATTAGCTTTCAATTCCCTTCAGTACAACAAATTTCATAGCAGTAACTTTCCTCACTAACTCAATAGGCTCCACTAATTGATAATTCAAGCAAATATTTTCTCTCTAGAAACGAGGTGTCATGACTGTATATTTTAATGTCATTTCAGAAAACAAAGAAGTGTGTTTCCAATACGGTTATGTTTATTCAATGACAGTTAATTCTTGTACAGCTACTATGAGACATTAATTTTAAGATTCTTTGATTTGAAATGTCTAATATAATTTACCTATATGAGATTATGGTTTAGTTTTAATTGCATTTAAGGCACACATTTTCCTAAAGTAATACTCAATATGCACCATCAATTATCTTAAAGAAAGAAGCCCAGAAAATATATTAATTATGGGTTATGACCCAGCAAATTATGAATTTCCAACCAGAAGTAAATTATTGCCACTAATTAGCTTTCTTGTTTGCCAGACTGGGTTAAAGTCTTCATCACATTAGTCATTTCATAAATCACTTCCTCAAGATGCAAACACGGATGGAATAAGAATGGGACTCTGCTAAGAGCTTACTAATAATTAGGGCAGAGGATTGTTGGGCAGTTTCTACTGGTTCAGGACTATTTGATCAGTTCAGTATGACTGGAAAGGTAAAAGTATTAGGATTTTTGTTTTGCTGTTATAGAGTATCTGTTTTTTTTCTCCTTTTTCTTTTAACTTTTTTCTTTTTACAGTCTTTTTTATTGTTTGCTTTTATTTTTTACATTTCAAATGTTATCCCCCTTCCCGGTTTCCTCTCCCCAAACCTCCTATCCTAACCTCTTATCTTATTCCCCATCCCATCTTTCCCTGCTTCTGTGAGGGTGTTTCCCCACCCGCCCCCCTACTTTGGCCTCACTACCCTAGCATTCCTCTATTCTGGGGATTGAGGCTTCTCTGGACATCATTTATTATTTGTTTCTCCAGCATACTATGTCTTTGAAACGTAGAATCTTCACATTGATTGCTGCTTTGAGTATTATTCTTGTTGTTTTATTTAACTTCAGCTGTATAGTCTCTAAAAATTGTTATATCTCAGAAGCTGGCCTTGCCTCAAACCTTCTATGCTTATGAGGCAGCAGTATTCAGTTGTTAGTGCTCTGATGTCCATGAGTAGTAATAGTCTGACACATTTGGTTTGTCCTTTCTACCTTTCTTTACATACGTCTATGCATCTCTATCTCCAAAAGTTAACGTCTCCCTGTTGGGTCTCACTTCAACGAGCAACTTATTCAAACAGAAAATCCAAACAGAAGCTCAACCTAATGGGCTAATAAGTGCTAATGGCTGAATGTAACAATACACTTACATTGAAGTTACAGAATAACATATGTGGGACACATAGCTTTATTTTGGAAATAATGACACTCATTTCCAGTGGAATATCAGTAAACTAAAGCAAGGCACTTTTGTTGATGATTGCTCATGTGTCCCTCATGCTCAAAAGGTCAAAGATGCTCTACATGTATCCAAACACATGGATACATGAAGGAAAAAGAAAAATTAATTTCTTCAAAAGAACAGGATTCTGTAGGGAAGATCTCTGGCCAATCTTGCTTTCCACTGCTTGTCATTTTGATTGATAAGGTGTGATGTAAGACAGGGTGTGCAGAACTTATCAGTATTTTGATGGCACCCATAGCATTTAGAAATCAAGTCAACATATCATGAGTCCTGGAGAAAAGAAATGATACTTTTCTGATGAGCCACTTTTCTTGAGGACTCAAATTTTAAGGAAGTTGCAGTCCCCTTATTTGATTTCAAAGACAGAGGCTATTGCCACACTAGCATGAAATGAGGCAAAATTTCGTAGTACAAAAATTTAAAGAGAATAAATCCAGATCTGTCTCCTGAAAAAACATATGTATACTGCAAAAATGTTTCCCTGTCAGCCCCAGCCCCATTCAGTGGCAAATATCCAAAGTGACACTCTTCCTCACCTCTAATACAAAGGCCCCTTTTCAGTATGTCCCTGGTCTTAACCCCTTGCAGCTTCCAGTACCAATGAAAACCATCTCTACAAATGCACTGCACCTTGATGCTTGCCTCCTGTTTCTTTCAGTTGCCATCTTTTCTGACCTTTCTTGCCTCACCTCTAACTGCTGACCTCAGAACCCCTGTTTTTCCTTATCCTTAGTCACTCCTCTGATGTTTTTAACATTTCCCAAACCACTAAAATCAGATGCACCTGTACTTTTAAGTTTGTTTGTTTTTTAATTGCTAGCCCAGAATGCTTTTTAGCACCATGCAACCTTATCCCATCTTAGCCTCTTATATGTAAGTGTAAGTGCTGCACACTCAAATGTGAGGTGACCTCAATGCAGTCTTCTCTCTCAAGTAGACACAATTTCCTTTGGGAGTTTTTAATCTCAATCAGAAAGTCACCCTAGATGTCTGCCTCCCATAGATATAATACCTGACATAGACTCTATGCACATTAAATGTGAGATCAGGCAAACCAGGGTAGAAAGAGCTGAGATCAGACAGTCGTCCCTAAATTCCACTTACATGAACACACTCATGCTCCAACAACACACATTTGATTATTGTGTGTTCTTCAATCACATTTAAATTAATAACATGTTCTAACTTCCTTTTACTTTAGCTAAACTTATCAGCATGTGTTGATAGAGTAGTATTCTTAAAACATTTCACTTTATCTTAAATAACTTGAGGAATAGGCAATAGGCAATGCTGGTCTTATGATAGACATGATGGAGGTGAATTTTAAAGACTATAAGTGACTCTCTGTAAAAGATGTCTAGTTAGTAATTTTCAGAGCCAGAATATGACTTGAGATTGTTTTTTTTTCTTTTTATAAAATATGATTTGAAGCCATTGTAGGATTATTTTTATTATATAAAATGAGGTCAATGGGAGATTAGCCTCAGTTTCTTCATCCATAGAATAAGGATAATAATATCTACCTCAATGCGATAATTAAATGAGATAATGGATGTAAAGCTTTTAGTAGAGTGATTGGGCCATGGTAAGCCCTTGTGATGGACTACAATTTATTAATGTGTGATTTTAAACCTCTTCCTCTATGAAATGTGAAGCAATTAAAGGCTTTTGAGCAAGATAGTGATACAATGAAAGGGGAAGATTAATCTGTCACTTGTGGGAAGGTTACATTTAAGTACAGAGAAACTAGAGACAAAGCAAGTGCTTTGAGGACTATCCTAATAGCAGACGCACAAAGCACTACTTGCCTAAACAAAAGTAGAATCTGTTGGAGACCAGTCCCAAGCTTCAGATGAGAGTGCAGGAGCTTAGTCCAAGTTGAGGAATGCCAAGACTGTTGGTCTCCCATCTCAGAAGAAATTAGCAAGAGAAGTAAGAGAACAGCTTCCAGGCAAAGGGCAAGACAGTTGGCAAAGCTGTACAGATGCAGGAGTTCTCCATACAAAGAATGCCATCTAGGGTAGTAAAGTTCTCTATCTCAGACGCAGAGAGATCTTTTGCCTGGAGAGAAGTTGGTGCAGGAGTAGTATTTCCTCATTGCACCGATTGTCACCATTTAAAAGGTTTCTAGATCTCCTCTCAGCTTATAAATCAGAAGATCACAAGTCTTCGCACCAGCCAATCTATGCCCTTAGAAAACCACTGCCTTCTAAAACCAAAACTTCTGCCTGCTGCTTCCTCCTACTTCTCAGCACTCCATCACCGTACAGTTGCCAGATCCATACCAAATCTCAAATAGGTCAACGTGCAGCAGCCAAAGAATAGTGTGCCTACACACCCTCAACAGTAAAGAGCTGCTTACACGACAACAAGAGAAGAGCTGTACTTCCTGAGTCATGTGGAGGACTTGGATGCTTAGGAAGAGCAATGAAGAGTTAAGGACAGGACTGCTTAGGTTAAATGACACAAATTCAACGTAGAAGTGTCATTGAACTGCCAGGTATGTGGTTGTTCCAAATCTTACAATTCAAGAGTGGGAGGATTAGTAATCCCTCATAAAGATTTTGAATTTTTTCAAGTACCCAAGTAACGTTTCTATGACTTATTTTTATCCCCTAAAAAAAAAAAAAAAAAAAAAAAGCTAACTACACTGAAGTAGCTAGAGTCATGCCTTAACAATTAAATTCTTTCAAATGATCTTTAAACCCGGCGAATCAATAGTATTCACTGGGTCTGTTGTCAAGAAAGAAAATGCAATGTTGATAAACTTGTCTCTCAATAAAACTGTAGAAGTTGCTATTTATAAAGAGTGTTTACATCACATTTTTAAAGTTCTTTATAGGAACCCATCACCAAACAATAACAAAACTTGCCAAGCATTATGGCTGCTCAGTGAAGTAATAACCACTTGGATTAGTTTCTCTGCTTGAGCAGAAGTTAGATGCATGTACAAGAGTGATATATAGCATGGCCAGAGATACGGGAGAGAGCCTTCACAGCAGACTGAGCATCAGAATTGACACTAAACCCTGTGTCAAGATACACACAAAGACTTCCAGACAGAGAACTTACCTGAGGTTATAATCTGTCAACATTAACAAAGAGTGAACGCCTGCAAAAGCAGATAGACTGTGGGATAATTGTCATTTTCAGACTGGTGAAAGAGATTTTTCTTCCCAATTACCATTCAAGTGCGTGAAACCGAAATCCATTTACTCATTTTCTGATAATTTATGCTACAGTGTACAGAAGTAATAGTCCTGGCTTCATGGCACATTTATACAGCGCTTTTCATCCCCAAGGCTCCTGAAGCTCTTTACAATTATAGCTAATGCTTGTTAAAGTACTCTGAAGAAGGGGGGGTGCCTCAGACGTTCCAAATATTATGATTATAAAAGGCTTGAGACAGTATATATAGGAACACTCTACTATCGTAAAACTGTTGTCAGTTCTAGTAGAGGGGGAAAACGTATTTCCCAAAACTGATGAGCTGCTGTTCATACAAGTTTTTCCTTCAAGAAACTCATATTTAGCCACTTTGGGGAGTCAGTTTTAGACATACTGTGCCAACTCTGGGGAAGCAGGCACTCACTGCAACCTCACAGGGCATTGGCAGCATATTGAATCAAGGAATAGAAGTCTTATATTTACATATCCCTCCCTTTGACTTTAGAAAAAGAAGTAGGAGCTTAAAGTAGCATTGTCCTCTGAGTCCTGGTTATAATATGGAGTCTATAACCAGGTAACCTGGAAGTAATGGGTTAATAACACATGCCACCCTGTACAGATTTAGATGATGGATGGTGGAAATTTGAACTGAGTGGACAGCTGTCTGAACAGATTATATCATTATATGTGAAGAGATGCCATTTCTAACTATGATGATAGTTACAGTAGATAAAATACATAAATCAGTGAGTTTCTTATCACATTGGTTTGGAGAAAAAACGTTTTTAATCTCCCTTATGAGCTCAAAGCATTGGCTTAGGAGTCAATGCATTTTGCTATACTTGGACGGTTTTGATATTTGTTTCAAGTGGTGCATGATGTGGTTTTCTTGTATATGAATTCAGAGAAACATACAGTGTCATAAGATAATGCTCTTGGAATCAAGAGATTGAACAGAATGTATCTTTATTTTAATGATATTTTTTGTTTAGTAAAGTTCTTACAGAGGCTCAAGGCAACTACATTTACGTTTTTCCAGTATTCTATATCTATGGTATAGTTTCAAGATATCATCAATAACCATGTAACAAAATTCCCCCAAATCTTCAATGTTTAAAATAATCATTTGTTTTCTCTCATCCCTCTAGGTTGTCAGGGACCAAGCAGACATTATTTAATATTTAATGGTATCCTTATATAATTGAAAATGTGTAGTAGATGCTGCCAAATTCAAAAGAGGGTTGATGGAGAGCCTGGGAGAACAGCGTTCCTCCAACATCTTGTAGCCTCTAGGCTCATCCTCTTATATGTTATCCATATAGAATCTACAACAATATAGAAAAGTTGCAACTGAAGCTCTGTATTCTCAAAAACAAACTTTCTTAGACAGCAAAAGTAGAAATCACCAGTCTTTGAAAGGCTAGGCTGGTAACCATAAATTTTAAATTCTGCTGTCTTCTGTCAGTTAAGTCTAGACTCAGCAGAACTCATGTGCAATGCATAGGCACTGTACCCAAGGGCCTAATTCATCAAGGGTCATTTCAGAAGACCTGCCACTACTCTGTCTCTTAATGGATGGGACATGAGTTGTGTTTTTGTTTTTGTTTTTTTGTGATTGTCTGACAATTGGCCTAGGGAACACTAGCTCAAAGTGTTGCCTCTGGACTTGAATCTTACTGTTGTGTTTGTCGTCAGTGTCAGTCTTTGATGCTTTAAGTAAAGTGGTTTATGCTTGATTATACCAAAACATTTTACTTGGCAAGATAATTTCCAAATTTATCGTGTGTTATCGACTTTATCATGACTATTATATTATATTATATAATCTAGAGTAGTAATTAATAGTATGGATTTTAACAAAACAGATTAATAGTGGGGCTGGAGCCCTGGCTCATGTATCCTGGTCAAGACACCTACTGCCAAGCCTAGCACCCTGATTTCTGTCTCCAAAATAGAAAACTAACACCCACAAATTGTCTTCTGGCTTTAACATGAGTGAGAGCCACAAGGTCAAAATAAATAAATTAAAATATAATAAAAATAACAGTTTAAATTCTGAGGAACTTTCAAAATGTAAGTGATTTTTGTCTGAGTCATTTAGCATTTTAAAGCTTTCTTATGTTCAGAACATAGAATTATAGCACTATTTCTATTAATGGAGCTAATGTATTGGAAACTGTATGTCTTGGGCATAGAGCTTTTGAAGCACTCAATAAATGGTATCATAGTTTCTCTAAGTGTTCTGCCTGAAGATCTTCCAGGCTGCCCTAATTATTCATAGTCACCTGCTTACCAAATTCAGTGCTGTCAAACTACTGGTTCTACAAGTAGGTAATATCATATAACTTATGCCCAAGGTATCTGTGGGCTCATTGTCCAAGACCTTAGTTCTCCTAAGCTGTCATATTCAGCTCTCTTAACTGTGTCAAGTCCCTCATATCTCTTATGAACTGCAGCCCAACATATTTAACTAGTATTCTCAGGCCAGTGGAAGCACAGCCCCTATGTATCAATTTTGCCTTTCCGTGTTTCTTTCTAACAGGGATTGCTCATTTTTGCTTCCCTGCTCCAGCCAAGAAAATTGTCATGACTTGGTTCCTGAAAATAAAAACTTAATATCTCTCTCTCTCTCTCTCTCTGTATATATATATATATATATATACATATATATATGTGTGTGTGTGTGTGTGTGTGTGTATGTGTATATATGTATATATGTATGTGTGTATGTATATGTATATATATGCTACTTAAATCATTTTCTGTAATCACAGATGCAAATAAATTGCATGATTATTATTAGCCTGATAAAGCTATGAAAATGTTATAACATTTATTCCTATTCAGTAACATAATAGATACTTACTTCCCACCCCTTCAATGGTCCAGAAGATTTGCGAGCAGTAAGGCAGGCATTTGGAAATTAGGGGATATGAATAGCTCTGGTCTAGAGGTGATCCCCACCACCTCCATTCACATTGTAGTAGAAAGGACTGAGCCTTATAGACTTGGAGCAAAGAAAACGGAGAAATACAAATTAGCTTTCAGCCACAAAAAGAAAGACTATATTTTGAAACACAGGTGCCAGCTTCTGAGAAGCCACCTACATTACAGAAGTGACACAGCCCAGACATTAAACAGAAACAAAACACAGCCATAGAGTCCATAGGGACAGTGGCAGATTAGAAAGCTTTGGATCCAATGACATGGGTGTCATTAGTGTAAGCAACTTTTGCCATAGAGTAATGATTGCCACTTTCAACCACATCTTGTGACTATTTTTACACAAACAACAAAAAAGCTACATTACTTATAAAACCTCCATCTAAATACTATTGGTAATTTATTCAGTATTTTCACACTATAGAATTGTGGAAACTGATTTAGTTTGGGTAACACAACAGTGATCTATGAAGACTGTTTTCAATGTCAGCTCTGCTAAGTGTGCATTATAGATATGAATATGAAAGAATTCCCTCAGTTCCCTATAAATGATAAGAACCTAACTTAAATGTCCAGTGCTGCTTTGGTTCCACCTGCAAAGTATGGTTGATATTTATTGTATCTGTTCCCTGAGGAAGTGGTTGGAATTGGGGGAGACTTGTAGCTTGGTTGACAAAGGACTTATGACAATGAGTTGGAGGAGGAGGTTTATAACCTAGTATGCACCTTGTTTATTTCTTTCATTCTTTCTCATGATGCTCGGCAAAGAATCAGATACTGGCTGCCTCATCAGCTCAGGGCCAAGCATACCAATGATCCCAGGAGATTGCTACAAGCCACAAAGATACGAGGTATTAACAGAAAGGTTTGAAATTATCAGGATCTAGGGGTATTTTTTTATAATAGTATGTTCTGATCTTAATAATATTCTTGTCAAAAGCTGTGTTTCAATGGTTACTCTGGACAAGGGTTTATAAAGGCTTGAATTAGGAATTAAAACACTCACAGACCCGTAAATAGGGAGCTAATAAATTGGATGAACTTGCTTGTAATACTTAATTTATCTGATCATCTGCATTGTCATCTAAAGTAGGTACTAATAACTTAAGACAATTTTAATTTATGCATTATTCAAAATATATCAGCATGACATTACCTGTATGACAGGAACCAAGTGTAAAGCCTTTCTGGGGACACTGAACCAATTCCTATTGTGTTTATTATTATCACAAGTTTTAACCATGCTTAAAATTAACAGACATTAAATTTGTATGTGCAGAATGAGTTCATCGGTACACAATTTGTAAACAAGATATTGTAATAAAAAAGCAAATGCTTAAGTTGATTATACAAATTGCAGAAATACTTAGAAAAATCTAGAATATGAGCCTGTTAGTTTGAGGGCCTAACTCCTGTTTTTAAAGCTATATTTATCATACAAATTTGGATTCCTCTACAAGGCTTTGCTTACCTTATTTTCTGTAGCTTTTATTTATCCTGAAATTAAGATAGTTCTTGAAGTCTGTGGGTCACTTTGCACCACCCACTGAGAGAAATATAGGAGAAAAT
>NW_022196911.1:33520323-33520982 GCF_008632895.1 Mastomys coucha | reverse complement strand
AGCTCCATGCCTTATTTCTGCCTAACCTGCTTGCTCATGTCCCTGTCTTTCATATTCCATGATTCTGGCAATCCTCCTTAAGGCTAACCCAAGAGACTATTTATTACTATTATTTTGAAGTGCACAATTATCTGATGGCTACACCACCATGCTACAAATCTTGTAGTAGCACCTTTTCTAGGGAATTAATTTCCAAGGATAAAGGCTATGAGCATTTTCCTTGCCTAGCACCAGTCAAATTGGTTGCCCAATAATTCCATCTTTCATTTTCTGTTTAACATTTCATAATAATCTTGTATTTCCATTCTTGAACTCTTGATCTTTTTTTTCTGAGTTATCCATCTCTTTATTTCTGAAATCCTTTTCAAGGAATGATTGGGGTGGTGTTTCATAATCCATTCCATGGTCAACCTGGTGATCAGAAGCATTATCAGTGCCACGAAAAAGTGTAGCATCAACTTGAGTCACCTATTTTACTTAAAATGTTAAAAGAAAAAGTTTCTTCTTTGATTCCATAGAGATTTCAAAAAACATACTCCATTTATTTTCAGAAAAAGAAATGTGTATGTTTATATTATATATGTGTGTGTATACATATGTATATATATATATAGTATATATATATATGTATATGTATATATATATGTATATGTATATAT
>NW_022196911.1:33508745-33517390 GCF_008632895.1 Mastomys coucha | reverse complement strand
CCCTAGACTAAAGGGAAAGGACTAATAGAGATGAGCAACAGTGTTCCATCTCTTTCTGCTTCCTGACTATGGCTATAGTGTGAACATCTGGCTTCAGTTCAGGAGGCTCCAATTTCCCAGCATGACAGACTACAATTCAATTGACCTGTGAGTCATAATAATCTGTCCCTCCTTTAAGTTGCTTCTTCTCAGATATTTTTTTTCACAGCAATGAGGAAAAAAACTAATATAGACATTAAAGTAAGACACACTCACCTCTATGTAAAATATTAGTCATGGTAGTCTGTTCTACAAGATATGTCCTATGTAATAGAGGCTAACTATCAACAGATGTAACTGAAAATTGTGTTAAATTGATTTAACCAATTTTCCTTAAAATAATATTTCCCTACTTAGACTAATATATACAAATATTTATTGGAGGAAAATCGAGTACAATACATTAGTCTAATGTAGTTTAGCAATAAATTCCTACATTTCTTCATGAAAGAATGTATTAATCAAACAAATGTCTCTGCCACTAGACCTGACTTTTAACTAAAGAGAAACAAACAATGTATTTATTTACTTTGCTACTTGCTCACTTACTAGGGTTATAAATTCCTAGGTGAGATGTGAACTGCCAAATGTTTCGACCTTCATGTTCTTCTGTGATATCTAGCTATCACTATTTACCTGTATTATAGTTCTTAACTTAAAGGTATTATTTACTTTGTTATAGTGTTTATTTCTAGGTGTTTATGGTGTGTATTCAATTAAAATGTATACAACATATACTCTCTGAAGGCTTATTAGCAGATATGAGAAGACATGCAAGAGGGAACAATTAGACTCTTATTCTCAAGGAGCTAATAGATTCATATATGGATGTCTCCTGAGAGGCTTGGCCAGAGTCTTACCTATACAGAAGCAGATGCTCACAGCCAACCATCGGACTAAACAAGGGGACTCCAATGGAAGAGTTAGGGGAAGGACTAAAAGAGCTGAAGGGATTTGCAACTCTATAGAAAGAACAAGAATATCAACGGACCAGACCCTCCAGAGCTCCCAGGGACTAAACCAGCAACCAAAGAGTACACATGGAGAAACCCATGGCTCCAGCTACATATGTAGCAGAGGATGGCCTTGTCCGGCATCAAAGAGAGGGGAGGCCTTTAGTCCTGTGAAGGCTTGATGCCCCAGCATAAGGAAATGCTAGGGTGGGGAAGGTTAGGAGTGGGAGGGATCACTCTCCTGAAGGCAGGGGGGACGTGAGGTGGAATGGGGGAGGTTACTGAGAGGAAACCAGGATAACATTTGAAATGTAAATAAATAAAATAACCAATAAAAATGTTAACCTGTATTCTCATTTGGGGCAAATATAGACCTGATATGAAGCTATTAACTAAAATTAAGACAAATATTGTACATTTTCATTCTCTGTGGATCATCACTATTCTAAAGATACATAAACGACTTTATATATGAAATGGAAATATATTCAATATTTGGTGTAGGAAGGGATCTAGTATAAATTATGAGAAAGGAATGGGTATGATGTGACAAACATAGAGTGCATAGCTTATTTGAATGAGGATACTTTTCTGGAGTCCTTCACTATGTACAGTGAACATATACTGATAACAATTTAAACAATAGCTACAGAAATTAGTCTGTAATGTTATCATAGCTTAGACCTTTATTATTTTGTATCCTTTTAAGTTTAGGTGGTGTTGAAAACTAAGAAATGGTGGACCCATTTTTGTTAGATTATTTGAATGCTGAGAATGTCCTGCTTACAGAATAAAATGTCAATATTAAAACAATTCTGCCATGAAAAAAAATTACCTATTTTTAAAGATTTATTCATCTTTATGTGCACTGATGTTTTGCCTACTTATATGTCTTTGCAAGAATGCCAGATTCTCTAGAACTACAGACAGCTGTGACTTGCCATGTGGGTGCTGGGATCTGAGCCCTAGTCCTCTGGAAGAGTAGGCAGTGCTCCCCACTGCTCCAAACAGCTGAGCCATTTCTACTCCCCATGAAAAAATATATATTCTGAAAATATTTAAAGGTGTGTGTGTCACAAGCAGAAAAGTGTACTGTGGCTGATCCCTCCTGTTATTGATGTAATACAGAGCATTAAATTTAAGGATAAATATTTAGAAACAGTTGTACAAATCCCACTGTATTATTGTTGTTTGAGAAAACTCTTTGCTATCTGCTTAGTGTTCTGGTATTGCAATTATATCTTGCTTTGTTGACATTCTCACCCACAAATCTTTACTCCAGCAAGTATTCCAAAATTAATACTATTGAGGTTTCTGTTTTATTGAGCTCCACTATCTGAAATAGTCATTTACATGTTCAACTCCTGAATTCATCCTGAACAGCCGCACAATGATTCTAGTTTCTTTTATTAAGTCCCCAAATCTCATAGGCAGAGATAAGTAAGTTCTCCTTGATAAAAACAAATGCTGATTGAAAATGTGTTATTAGATACCACAGCAGCACTATGGTTTGTAACTGAAATATGAAATTAATTCACTGTATCATTTCCAATTTAAGCATACATCAAAAGGCATATACATGTCAGGTTCAGAAGCTGAACAAAGACAAAAGAAATAGTCCAGGCTAGTTGTGGTTCTTGCATGCAATATGACAGCAAGGAAACTGACTAATGATTGTAAGTTAGAGACAAGACCAGACCACAGAGCAAGACCCTGTCTAGAAAAATCTAAGAGACGCAAAGAAAATGGTCTCCTTCCTACAGGTCATCATCACCTAGGCAACTGTCTTAGAAGACATATGCATATGTAAAACTATTACAGTAGCAGCTTAACCACATAAAGTTTGAGAAATAATTTTCAGTCCTGCAAACACAAAAACAATGAGTCAAGGCTTTGTAAACACAAAAGACAGTTGCGTTCAAGGATGTGCAAGTGCTCCCTTTGCTTTTATCTTGGCATTAACATTTCCCATATTATAGCATAAGTATGTATTGTAATCTATTCCATTGCCCATACACAATTTTGTGACTATGAACATCCTTATGTCCATGGAGAAAGCAGTACTATCTCTTAGATAATTTAGCAGTAACCAGTTATATAAATGCTTTCTTAAAACAGCAATTGGCATCTGTTTTGTTATAATGTTTCTATAATGTAAGTTATCTCATAGGTGACTGGTAAATAAAAGCATGCTGTCATATTTATATCAGAGTTTCAATTTTCCAGCAAATTATTTATTTTTACCAATACGTACACACAAGTGAATGCAAAGTATAGAAACAAAACTGAAAAGTAGGAGCAGAGTTATTTCATTGGGTCCATGGAACTCATGGTTGCCCTCACCTCAGTTAAGACATAGGCTATATCTTCAAAGGTCTCTCTAGAGTTTCCCCAATATTTATTTACTTCTATCTAATCTTCATCATTGCATTCTTCAACCCTTCTCTATCCCCCTCCCATACAATGCTCACAAGTTGTATTTTTTGAGTGAATTACTTATTTTCAGTATTTCTTTACAGTTTGAGAACGCAGCGTATATTTAAAGTAAAATAGTTTTTTATAATTTTTATCATGATATAAGTTACTTCTCTGGTTTGTTTAGAAAAGCCTGCATAGAGTAAATTTTTCCATGTATTTAGTTGTATGTTGTTGGAGTCTATAAGGCTTTTCTGGAATTTTTATATTGTGTACTTTAATAAACCCTTCTTAAAAGAAAAATTAAATGAAATCACTCATGGAGTATTTTCAACAGGACACCATAGAGAAAAGAAAGCTCACCCTCCCCTTTGGACAATAATCCATGAAAAATACTAAGCAGCAAATCCACTTGCCTCATTCCCTAGGCCATGCTGTTAATCTACTGTCCACACAAATGCGCTCAGATCTCTTTTCCCCATAGTGAAGCTGTAGTCAGTGCCAAAAGCCAGAGTACAAAAACAAATAAGTGCCAGCACAGTGAATAGTAATGTGGTCCATCAATTTGTTTTGGTAATTGGCACATCCCATGCTGTAGATTCCTGGCTCCTCTCAAATTCAGCTGCTTTCTTGTCTTGTGTTTTCTCTCATGCTGTCTGTTGCTTGTTCTCTTTCCAACCTGGCTGCAAACTACTTAAGGAAAGACACACATTTTTTTTCTGTGTCTATTTTTCTCATAGCTTGCAAGCGCCCACCTGGTTATAGATTATTGAGATTATTTCCTAAGTGTTCCATAGAAGTTTGTGATGTTACTAACTCTCATAAAACTTTGGAGAAAATGTTGAAAACAGTTTGTTTTACCACTAAATTTAAAAATTAACCAATCAGACTGAAAAATCCATTTTAGCAATCACTCCCACTTAAAATGTTTCTTGGTGAGCCCTTTGGATAGGAAAAGTAACTGATCACTAAGTGTATGGTAAATAAAGTATTCCTTAGTTTTATACTAGAAAGTATTGCTTACTTTATCAGTTCTGGTAAATGTGTCTACTTTATCTAGGAAGACAACAGTTTTAATTGTAGAATCATAATCTGAAAGAGCCATGTATCCTCAGCTGCTGTAATTAAGTAGTTTTATTATGTGATTTTCAAACCTCAGGAGACAGATTCTTTTAGAGGTTATTACTTGGTATGTTTCTATTTTGATCAGTCTAATCCCTCTAAGGATAAGAATTTCAAAGACTTGTAGAAGAGTTTTATTCCTCCTCCATGTTGACAATATTTAGTTTTTTTTATTGTAGACAAATGATTGCTTCTGATGTTGTTTCTGGCTTGAGTAACATTTCTCCCTGGTAGGGAGGTTTTGTTTCTTTCAGTTCCTTTGGTAAAAGGAAAGAATGTTTGTCCTTGGTGGCTGTGTGTTTTCATCAAGCTGAGGATGTCAGCTGGGAATGATAATTAATTCTGCAATTATGACTTTGGTAGGTGAATTAATTTTGGGGGAAAAAAAGATATCGACATGTGGCATCTTTCTTGCCAGATGTGGACTACTGCCCTTTTCAGCCATTCCCAGGCTCTAGGAACATAAATGTACTTGTTTACTTTTATTCTGTCTGCCTGTCTATATATCCCATTTGCATATCTGCTTGTTTATAGAGAGGATAGTTGTGTGTATCAGACATCATGTTGGTGCTTTCTACTAGTCTCAATTTTAAACAGTATCGGAAATCCCAGTCACATTTTTTTTCAAATTCTTACAAGTTTAATGGGCTACCTTCTGCCTGCCTCTCTGTATCATTTTTTGATATTTTCTTTATTTACATTTCATGTTATTCCCTTCCCCAGTACCCCTCTAAGAAATCCCTTATCCAATCCCCCTCCCTTGTTTCTATGAGGGTGCTCCCCTACCCACCTACCCACTCCTGGCATTTCCCTACACTGGGGCATCAAGTCTTCACAGGACCAAGGGCTTCCCCTCCCATTGATGCCCAACAAGGCCATCCTCCACTACATATGTGGTTGGACCTATTGGTCCCCCTCGGTGTGTACTCTTTGGTTGGTGGTTTAGTCCATGGGAGCTTTGGGCTTTCTGGTTGGTTCATATTGCTGTTCTTCCTAAGGGGTTGCAAACCCCTTCAGCTCCTTCAGTCCTTTCTCTAATTCTTCCATTGGAGACTCCAACTGCAGCCCAATGGTTGGCTGCTAGCCTCCACCTCTGTATTTGTCAGGCTCTGGCAGAGCCTCTCAGGACAATGCTCATTCATTGTATTTCCAGTCAGATTTATTTGGATTTGTGCTGTGTATGTGAAGAATTCCAGTAGGAATGCACCTTGGCTTGATGACTTAACATCTTAACAGATGCCTCAATTCACTTTGTACTTTGCAATACACTTTGCCAAGATTTTGAAAGAGCAAATTATTTGAGAGGCTTGAAATTTATGTAGAGGCTGGAGAGATAGACCAATACTTAGCAGGCTTATTACTCTTGAAAGGATTGATTCAGTTCATATCACCGATGTAGCAACTCTTAACTACCTAGAACTATAATTCCAGGGGCTCTGTTACCCTCTTCTGACATCCATGAAGTCCTGCATGCTTCTGATTCATGTATACATACATAATACATAATGTATACATACATACATACATACAAACGTACACATGCACACAATAATTTTAAAATGCAACCTATTTATCATATCCTAGAAAAAAGTACATGTGTTTCATTGATGGTTATACAATTCTATGATTATAATTATAATTGTTATATGATTAGCTTGGTACAAATACTTCAAGAAGAGCCTCACAGTCTACTGACTCATACAGAACGAAGCAGACACGCTTCTTTATAGCTATATTGAATTCCATGGAAATTCCCCAGGAACCTTACACTAAAATTCCCTTGTAGGTATTACATTTGTAATTTCATGTCTTTGTAGTAGTAGTTCCTAACAATAAACTGTGATAAACACCTTTTTTCCTGACATAACATATTTCTCATGATTTTCTGAGACTTCCTTAAGATAGAAATAATAAAAGCAGAAATGTTCCCAATGCATTGTTTGTTAAATTTATTGTAGCATGATGGTCTGGAATTCACAAGTGAATAAATTTTGTGTTAAAAAGATACAGTTATAGCTGTTAGTCCAGGTATAAGGGCTATGCCAAGGGAAAGGCCACAATATATTTAAGACATTTCTTTAAAAACCTTTCTGTTTCAGATTCCTCTAGTACCAATCAGACTTTGAACATGTTGTTTTCATTGGCAACAGCCAAGATGTCTTCATCCATTACTTTTAGTGGTTCTGTAACCCTTAAAATAAACTTCAGCTTCTGCCCTATCCTATTGGGAGGAGTTCCAAATATGAACCTTCAGCCTAACTAATAATAATCAGCATTTATTCAAGCACAGTACCCACAAACACATTATCTCTTAGTGCATGTGCACTCACAGGCACTTAATTTTGCTTTGTCTTATCACTGTTTTTAAAAGAGTATTTTGATAATATTGAGAAAAGGAGTATACTTCACAAACAAAGTGGGCTGGAGAGATGGCTCAGCCATTAAAGGCTAGACTCACAACCAAACTTGAGTATGATACTCATTGATAAGTTGCATGATAAACGATTATCTGCTTGGGTCATCATTTGCCTTTCTTGTTCTTTGATAGGGGGATGAAACCCCTTCTCTTAATGAACTAAAGGTGGGAAAATTTGAGAAATATATTTTTCCCGTGGGCTGTAAATCATAATGATTTATGGTCAATAGTGGAGTTCCTTGCTTGCGTGTAATCTAAACTTTTTCTGTAAATCAAGTACTAATAAGTGAAAAATTTAGCCTAAAATATAAATAGTATATTCTTTATAATAATGTGAAAGCCAGGCACGGTGGTACATGCCTTTAATCCTAGCATTTGGGAGACAGAGGCAGGTGGATCTTGGAGTTCAAGGCCTGGTTTACAAAGCAATCTCTAGGACAGACAGGGCTACACAGAGGAACCCTGTCTCAAAACAAAGCAAACAAAAATTATAGAAGTTTAAAAAGCATTTTTTTTCTGATGTTGTGGCTGTTGCTATAGAAGTCTCAAAGTCCCCATTCTCAGTGGTAGTCGTTGACTGACATGGGGTCTCCTTAAGTCATATGTGATCCCTAGATGACCCTGTTGGCTTTGAATTTGTAGGTTTTTTTTTTTCACCTTTTCAACTTGCCAAGCTCTTGTTTAAAAATGTAAGAAAATCGAATAGAGAAAGCTTGATCATCCTGAGAGATACGGAGTAGGGTCACAGCGAGCATCTACCCGCTCATCAATGATTACTTTCCTACATTCAAAACTGGGAGAGAAAAATATTACCAGTGGTCCACTCATTCCTCTCTCTCCTGGATGGACAGGAAAGTAGTCATCTCTGGTGTCAGACAAGTATGACATAAACTTTGCTGAATGCAAAATCCTAAGGTGGGGTTGGAGAAATACTCTCCAGGCAGGTAAATGTTCAAGTGTCTTAGCATTTCCCAAAGAAAAATAGTAACTCCAGTGTGGAATTTAAATAGTTATAATTGAGAAGCAAACACATTATTATTCAAAGCACCCATAAAAACTGACTTGCATAATAAACCATTTGATGTTAGTGGTGTAGCCAACACTTTTGAGAGAAAAATGGGCCTGATTCCTAATCTTACTTCATTAATGCTTTTTAAGCAAAAACACAAATTGTATTATTTTTACCAAAAGAGATGGCTTAAATATGGTCTCTGTGACTTAAAAAAGGAACAATATGACTGTGACACATTTCTGTATTTTAAAAATAAAGCTAATTTTTCATCCTATTTTTTGGAGATATAATGCATTTTTCACTTGTGATTGTAAATGTTAACTATCAACTGGCAAAGAGCTTGCAAAAAGAAATAAACATAAATGCTGTTCATTCCCAGCCCCCTGTACTTTAAAACATTGTTTAGGAAATAAAGGCATGCCATGAATCATAGTAAAATCATCAAAGGAAAAGCTTAATTAATAGGCAGGAAAAATTAAACATAAAAGCATTAATATTTCCATACTTTGGGAAAGTATGATTTCTGGTTTTTATTTTCATTTTATCCTTTTATGTGACCATAAAAATGCAATCAATGCCGAAGTTGACATATCTGAGTATATTAATATATCATATAAATTAAGTGTTCAAATCATCTGGATGATTTGGGGATTTTTGTAGGTGACCTTTTGTAGATGAAAGATTGAAA
>NW_022196911.1:33487766-33508603 GCF_008632895.1 Mastomys coucha | reverse complement strand
GCAGTTAGCACTCTGGCTGTTTCTCCATAGATTCCTGGTTTAGTTCCCAGCATTCTCTTGGAGACTCCTAACCATCTTTAACTCCTATTCCCGGTATCCAATGTCTTTTCTACCCTTCCTTATATAATGCCCTTCCTTATAATGTCTTTTTTATTAGCACATAAACATACATGGTGAACATTCATATACAAATATATACATACATAAAAACATGAATATAGACACATGCATACATACATATATATGCATAAAACATACATACATAGACAGACATGGATACGTGAAGGTAAACACTCATATGCATAAAATTCAAATTTAACAAGTCTTTTAAAAAGCATTATGGAATCAAGGATGAGCTTTAACCCCTGCTCTCCTGGCTAAGCAGCCTCAGTGCTGGAATCGTAGGCAGACAACATCATGCCAGTCAGAAATCCCACGACTGTACTTAGGTAAGCTTTACTAGTTTGACACATTGGTATAATCATTCCAGTCATCACACAGGATATTTCTATTATTGTATTAAGTACCTCCGTGTTTCCTGTGGTTTAATTCCTATGCCCCACAGATACCTTCCAGACCACCATCTAGCTGTCAAGTATCTTTTGGTCACATCTCTTCTTATATGTTATATCCATATATGACATATAAGGACATCTACTATCTATCTATGTATGTCTCTGTTACTTGACATAGTGTAGTAGAAATTCATACACATGTTATAGTATATCCATATGATTTTCTTCCCCCTGGAGACACATATGAACAGATCAGGATACAATCAATGTAACTCTTAAGATGCTTTGGGAATTATTTAGGTTGGCCCATTGTTTTAATGTTTCTATTGTTGTGAAGACACCATGACAATGGCAATTCTTAGTAAAGAAAACATTTAAGTGGGTCTGGCTTACAGTTTCAGAGATTTAGTGGGAAGCATGGCTAACTGCAAGCAGTCATGGTGCTAAAGGAGCCGAATGTTCTTCATCAGGATCAGCAGACAGCAGGAATGGAATAGAGTAAGCACCTGGGCCTGGCTTAAACATTTAAAGCCTCAAAAATCGGCCCCAAGTGATATACTTCCCCAACAAAGTTATACCTATTCCATCAAGGCTAACCTTCTAACAGTGCCACTCCCTGAGGACCAAGCAGTCACAACCATAAATCTATGGGGAGTGTTATTATTCAAAACACCATACCCATTGAAGACTAAGCTATGAACATTGATCTTTGAAGTCTCTGTAAATATAATTATATAATTTTATAGTGGAAGCATTTAAAACCCTAAGGGTAGGTTAGCTGGGACAATAGTGCTGATGCGTTTTTATTTGTATCAAGAACTGCGAGGCAGTTTTCAAAGTAGTTACAACATTAACAATGACCAGGAAAGTATAACTGTACTAGCTGACCCACATACAAATATAGAGCACTCATCAAGATATGGGACATCAAACGTTCCAATTTTTATTATTGAGATATGAATATTGTCATTGATATTCCCCTGATGACTTATCATTTTGAAGCACTGTTGAAAGTATATTTGTCTTAGAGATATGTATTTTTGTGGTGGGTTTGAATCTTTTACCTTTATTTTATTTTTAATCTATGATATTTTTACTGTGAATATGTGACAAGTTTTAATAAATCATAGGTGAGATGGCAAAAATGGACTCTTCAAAAATCTACCTTCCCTATTTTCTGTTAGCTTCTTCTCTTTCACTTTAGATGGCTTTCCGTAATTGATGCTTTTACCTTAGGAGACTTTTCATTTATGGTTTTTCAGTCCTTTGCATTTTTATTTCCTATTTTAGATAGCATGGCTTATTTGCATTTGCAGGAAAAAATTGTATTCTTTTACAGGCTGAGTTATTTTAGATTCTACATTTTGATGATTTTTTGTTAATAAAGTAAGACAAAGTTCAAGGCAGATTTCTGCAGATATATTTATTTCTTCCAATATGTTTTTTTTAAATAAAAGCTCATTCCTTATTCTATTGTTTTGTCAAGAATGAATGGACAACAGAGAGATGGATGAAATTCTAGACACTGATCAGTTTCCTTGATTGCCATGTCTCTACCTTGGTACACCATTATTGTACCTTGTTGGTAATTCCTTAGTCAATTTTTAATAACATTGGTTCATTCACATTACTTGGACTTTCATATCAATATTTAATTTTGCTATCTTTTTAAAAATATTACTGAGAGCCATTGAGATAGCTCATCAGGTAAAGACTTTTGCTGCTAAAAGTGGCTGAGTTTTATTAAAAAGACTCACATGGTAAAAGAGAACTAACTGACTTCTTAAAATTGGCCCTGACCTCCATAGGCATACTATGGCATACATGCACTCACATACACACACACACATAAAAAATGCATACATTAAAACATTATCCCATTGAGGATATAACCATTGGAACTTATTTGAAATTGTATTGAATTTATAGATCAATGTACAAATTGACAATATTTATTTTTAAAGAATTTTATTTATTTACATTCTAGTCATTTCCCTCCCAGTCCTCCCCTGAAACACAGTTACTCATCCCATTCCTACTCCCCCTGGCCTCTGTGAGGGTGCTCCCCCACTATCATGGGGCCTCCTTAAATCCTCAAGTCTCTTGAGGATTAAGCACAGCTTCTACTGAGGCCAGACCAGGTAGAGCTCTGCTACATATGTGCCAGGGGCCTCAGACCAGCCTGTGTATGCTTCTGGTTGGTGGCTCTGTCTCTGGGAGCTCCCTGGGTTCTGGATTAGTTAAGATTGCTGGTCTTCCTATGGGGTTGCTCTCCCTTTCAGCTTCTTAATTCAGTCTTTCTCTTAAATCAACCATAGAGGTCCCAGATTTCAGTTCAATGGTTGGGTGTAAGTATCTGCTTCTGTCTCAGTTGGCTGCTGATAGGGCCTCTCAGAGGACAACCATGCCAGGCTCCCATCAGTAAGTGCATTATAGCATAGTAGTGTCAGGCCTTTGCTGGTTTCCTCCCACCCCCATAAGATGTATCCCAAGTTGGGCCAGTCATTGGACCTCCTTTCCTTCAGTCTCTTCTCTATTTTTGTCCCTGCAATTATTTTAGACAGGAACAATTCTGGATCAGGGATATTGGCTATGGGTTGGTAACCCTGTCCTTCCACTTGAAGTCATGTCTAGCTACTGGACTCTTCAAGTTATCTTTTCCCAATGTTGGGCTAAGGTCACCCCCAATGAGTCCTGAGAGTATCTCATTTCCCAAGTCTCTGATACTCTCTAGAGGCTCCCCCACTCCCCACTTCCTGAGGATGCTTATTCCCAATTATTCTCTAGGCCCTCTGGGCTTCTCTCCTGCCATTCCCATCTGATCCTTTTTTCCTTTTCCCCTCTCCCACACTCAAATCCCTCCTTCCCTCTGCCTCTTGTGATTACTTCCTTCATCCCTCTAAGTGGGGTTGAGTCTTCTCACTTGGGCATTTCTGCTGGTACACTTCAGAGGAAGTTATTGTCTCCCTGGAGCTGGAGTTTTAGGTGGTTGTGTGCTGCAAAGGTGAGGAAAGAATTACAACAAATGACAGAGAGGGAAAACTGCAAACACTTGATCCAAGTCTGGTTACTCCTTCAAACTTTCAAGAAGTACATGTTTTACTCTACTAAAGTGAGTGATGAGAAAGAGTCACAAGCAAGGGAGGCAGAAATTATGTCTAGTATAGTCGCCCTAATGGTACAGTTGGCACATACAAGAAAATTGAATTAAATAAACAAATAAAGCTATGAAATTGGGAAAATATTTGTTTCATGAAAGTACAAAGGCCTTGAGACCTCAATGGAGAGGAGCTGACTAATGCTGGAAGGTAGGAAGCTGGGTGAGAGTGGTGGAATACACTTAAGCCCCCTACATCTAGCCCTATACAGTCCCATTAATGCATTCCCAGATACACACACACACACACACACACACACACACACACACACACACACACACTTTTCTACTTCAAACCTGGTTTTTAAAAGTCTGAAGGTTACTGTGAAGTACCTAAGAATAGTGCATTTCACTGGGCAGTGGTGGTACATGCCTTTAATCTCAGCATTTGGAAGGCAGAGACAGGTGGATTTCTGAGTTCGAGGACAGCCTGTCTATAGAGTGAGTTCCAGGACAGCCAGGGCTATACAGAGAAACCCTGTCTTGAAAAACCAAAAAAGTTGGGTGCGAGCTCTGCAGCCAGTCCCACAACACCCAGAGGAAGCTCAATTCCCAGGCGCTCTGACACTCCCAGGATCAGAGGTGAGGAGGACCCAACATCTGTCCCAACACCAGGAGTAACTAGGACCAGCAAGACCAGGCACACAGGAACTCCACCATCCCAGTGGCTCCTGTTCCTTCCTATCTCTCTGAGCTGATGTCTAGAGCAGACCTTGGGTGCAAGCTCTGAAACCAGTCCCACAACACCTAGAGGAAGCACCACTTCCAGGTGCTCTAATAAGCCCAAGATCACAGGATCCCAGAATCAGATGATCATAGAGACAGCTTGACTCTGAGTTATGACACAACTAGGATCACAGGAAGGACAGGCTCCAGTCAGATTTAGCAAGGGCAGGTAGGACTAGAGATAACCAGATGGCAGGAGTCAAGTGTAAGAAAATAAACAACACAAACCAAGGTTACTTGGCATCATCCAAACCCAATTCTCCCACCATAGCAAGTCCTAGACACACCATCACACTGGAAAAGCAAGATTCAGATCTAAAATCACTTCTCATGATGATGATACAGTACTTTAAGAAAGACAAAATAGCACCCTCAAAGAAATACAGGAGAACACAGGTAAACAGCTAGAAGCCCTTCAAGAGGAAACACAAAAATCCCTAAAAGAACTACAGGAAAACACTATCAAACAGGTGAAGGAAATGAGCAAAACCATTCAGAATCTAAAAGTGGAAATAAAATCCATAAAGAAATCAGAAAGAGAGACAACCCTGGAGATACAAAACCTAGGAAAGAAATTAGGAGTCATAGCTACAAGCATCACCAACAGAATACAAGATAGAAGAGAGAATCTCAAGGGCAGAAGACACCATAGAACACATTGACACAACAGTCAAAGATAATGTAAAAAGCAAAAAACTCCTAACCCAAAACATCCAGGAAATCCAGGGCGCAATGAGAAGACTAAATGTAAGGATGATAGGTATAGAAGAGAGTGAAGACTCCCAATGTAATGGGCCAGTAAATATCTTCAACAAAATTATAGAAGAAAACTTCCCTAACCTAAAGAAAGAGATGCCCATGAACATACAAGAAGCCCACAGAACTACAAATAGACTGGACCAGAAAAGAAATTCCTCCCATCACATAATAAAAACGCCAAATGCACTAAACAAAGAAAGAATTTTCAAAGCAGTAAGGGAAAATGGTCAAGTAACATACAAAGGCAGGCCTTTCAGAATCACACCAGACTTCTCACTAGAGACTATGAAAGCTAGAAGATCCTGGGCAGATGTCATAAAGACCCTACAAGAACACAAATGCCAGCCCAGGCTACTATACCCAGCAAAACTCTCAATTACCATAGATGGAGAAAACAAGATATTCCATGACAAAACAAAATTTATACAATATCTTTCCACAAATCAAGCCTTACAAAGGATCATAGATGGAAAACATCAACATAAGGAGCAAAACTACACCCTAGAAGAAGCAAGAAAGTAATCTTTCAATAAATCCACACAAACCTAATTCCACCTTTTGCAACAAAACAACAGGAGATGATAATTACTTTTTCTTAATATCTTAGTATAAAAATTAATATTACCAACATATTCTAATCGATTGAAATATAAAAATATGAGGAATTAGAAATTTGTTGATTGCCATCCAATGGTCTCTCTAATTTGGTAATTGGAGAAATAGGTCCAATATTGTACAATCTATATACACTTCCAGCTTGTTTGTTCATGACAGTGTCTGGCTGTGTACAACATAATGGTCTTGAAATCTTGCTTTTCCTATCTCAGCCTCTCTATTAGTAGTATTGTTTATTTCATGTTTTTACTCAATACTATGGTTTTCAGAACAGTTTCAAAAGTATTTATATACCCAAAAGAAACATAGATTAACTAGGGAGGTAGCTTGTAAGAGAATAAGAAAGAGTGGGACTGAATGCTTTGCTTGACATTTGTAACTCTTGTATCAAATTTGAAGAAGAGGACTTTATAAGGTACTCTTTCTCTGAAAAAATGAATGTTTTTCCAAATTATCACAGGTAATGAACTGAATTCTTACCCTCACCTAATGTCTGTGCCACCCTCTAAATAGAACTATTTTTCATTGAAACAGTTGGTGAATGACTTTATGGATAGACCATCTTAATACCTACATCATTTCTTAAATGAATGTAACCTGTTCTCTGTGGGCTGAGAATAAAATCATTCATTCAAGTCAAATAGCGTTGACCGTAGCAGGAAGTCTGTATCCAAAAATCATGCTGACAATTCATTTCTTGGTGCAGCAGAAGTGTGAACTCCCAGCTTAGCTACGATGGAGGTAAAATCTTTTGGTGATGTGAGGGTCATTGAAGTACAGCCTTATTACAATGAAATCCAATGTCTAAAAGTTGTTCTTATTTTGGCCTTGTAACACAGTAAGAGCCAAGATTTTAAACTCTACTAAATACAAAAAAAAAAACAAACAAACAAACCAAAAGACTTTATATATTTATGTTCATTTAAGAAAATACTAGTAGTGATGCATTATTTTGAAATATACAGTTAATATGTTTGGAGTTATTTAAAATGTATGCTGAGAAAAATGTATTTTCAGTATTGTAGATGAGCATCTACATAAGACTGTTAAATTGATCATTAGTTTATATCAAACAACTTTTATAATACTTATTTTTATTGTTATAATATTTTATAAATTTTAAGTAATATGACAAAAAAAGATATTGTAGGTATTGACGGGGAGGTTCTCTGGGAGGAGTTGGGGTACAAAAGGGAAACAAGAATGTGATGCAATTCTATTTACTTAAAATATGTTTTTAAATGTTAACAAATTCAAATAAATTGAAATCATGTAACTTTTCTCATAATTCAATAAAAGTTAAAAAAAAAAAGTTGTTTATTTCAATTTGTATGAACCCTTCATAATAACAGCCAATTGTTATGGTTGTTTTGCACTGAAGACCTTTTGACTTGACAAATGAGAATGGCTGTATGTCATAGTACCACCCTGTTATCATAACAGTCTGGGGGATGGAGACAAGAGTGTTGCAGGTTTGAGACCATCATGGTCTATTCAGAATGTATCTCTAAATAAAATCCTTAAAAGCTGCCTTAGGTTATGTCTGAGCAATAAAGAATGTTCTATGTGCAGAACCTAGGTTCATTTGTCAGCACTGCAGAAAAACAAAACAAAGATTCATTTGTAAATTAACAACTTTCCTAACCTCCGCTTATACTTCCTGTCCTCAACTTGTTTATTTCATTCATCTACCACAAATCCTGGGATAGGTATGCAACCTGGGTGCATGCACCTGCAGAGGCCAGAAGATGGCACCATATCCTCTGGAGCAGAATTTCAGGCAGTTGTGAGCCTCCAGATGTGGGTACCAGACCCAAATTTGAGTCCTCTGGAGGAGTAGCAAGTATTCTTCATTACTGAACCATTTCATCAGCCACAGGGGTTAGACAATACTTTAAACATTGATTTTTGAAAGAAATGTCAGTCATACCGTGTTTCAGTTCTGATTTTAGAAGTAACAAAAGTGTGTTCATACACTACTTTTACTTTTCTTTTTAATAAATTTCTCTAGATAGGAACCGTAAAAATGTAAAAATAGAGGGGGTAACTGTTTGGTTAAAAAGGATTCTTCAAAAAGCAAGACACATGGATGGTTGAACTCTTTGTTGATAGGTGAATAGATGTACTAGTTAATTTTCTTAGGGCTATAGTAGAATAAATGCCAGAAAAGCAACTTCATAGGAGGATATACTAAGGCTCAGATCTTCAAGGATACCAGGCTAGCATAATAGAAAAACCATGACAGGGTCAGCTCATTTGTGATAACAAGAACACATATATCTGTTAACAAAGGAAGTGGATCCAGGCTGTAACCGTCAAGGCTTGCTTCCCTGAGATGCAGTCTTCCAGTTGAATTTCATGATCGAAACAGATCCCACAACTTCCCAACATTGTACCACAAGCTAGTGGTCAAGTCCATAAATATTTGTAACTTTGGGGGCCTTTTTCCATTCAAACCACAGTAGGTTGTGAAACAAAGAAACAGTATTTCTCATTATAAATACAGGGACTGCAATTTTCTGATATATCCTGATTTTGGAATGTGAGTGGAAAGCAGAGATTAATATTAGCAAAATTCAGAGGCTGAGAGATGGCTCAGTGGTTAAGAGCTAGTACTGCTCCTGCAGCCACCCCAAGTTCAATTCTAACACTCCCATCATGTGGCTTACAACTCTGTAACTCTGGCTGCATAGATCCAACACCTTCTTCTGAACTCCAAAAGCACTTGCATTCATAATTGCATATGCTCACACACATACACATAATTAGTTAAAAAGCAAAAGTAAATAAAGATTCCCAAATTCACTGAAAATCACTTTAAAGAGTTTGGAATTCATTCTTTACCCACAACTCCAGCCAGCTTTACTTTTTGAACGATTGATAAGGCTATGGTTTTAGAGGTAACCTTGACAGGCAGAGCTTAAATAACTAATAAATAGATAAACTCCATTTGTGACTTCCATTCTGATGGCTATAGAGAAAAGATGTCATTTATAGTGTCTGCCATGTGGGTATACCAGTCTACATTCAAAAGACATTTCTAACGGAATTGGAAATCCCTTTGTAGTTTTTTCTCCTTCTCGAAGTTTACGATACGTTCTTAGAAAATTGAAATATCTCAGAAGACTTACAGTCAATATATTGTTCCCATGTTCTTTCCCTTTATTGTTTCCTAAGCTTATTTAACCACAGCTCTCTGAGAGGACTTTAATAAACACTGAGACTCCAGTGAAATCACTGTTCTAGCCAGCACAGTAATAGAGTGAACGCTGAGAAGAGGAACATGTGCCTGACATATGTTGAACTTGCTTGACATGTGTCATGTTTATTATCCCTCACAATAGCCCCAGTCACAGAGAAAGCACACACACTGTGCTCTCCCATGAATTCTGTAAGAGGAACAGGGCCCCTAGTGATGACATGTTGCAGCGTTAACAAGGAGTGGGATTGCAGTTTGAGTCCCAGAAATCAAGCTGCACTTTTCTCCAGATAATTCCAGTACCTCACTCTCTTCCCTTCTGTTTCTGTTCCTCTTAAACAAAAGTGAAACTATTATTACACTGGGTGGAAAATAAAGGATTTAAAAACATCTCTGGTTATTATGTAACCAGAAATTATATATTAGGCATTAAAAGTAAAACATCTAGGACAATTTCTTCTCATGGCTTTGTCATACTCTTTCTTCCCTTACAACAAACAAAACAAACAAAACTTGATACTTTGTTTCTGTTTTGGTTTTTGGTTTTTTTGAAAGTGAATTTAATATTTTATTTTTTAGTTAAAACTACTACTTGCCTAATTGTTGAGTGAAACCTGTCTTAATGGCCGGCCTTCTTTATTCTTTCTTGTTATTGAGAATGTCCCTAATTAATGTTTACTCTTATTCAAATTCATAGGTAAATTTTAGTGGCGGGTACTTAACTATAACTATAACTATATGACTGTGTACTGAATTTTCACTGTTTTTGATATTTCTATATGTTTCCCATAAATAAGTCAACATAGGTGTAAAATGTTTATCAATAGCCTATTTGAAAGATTATTTTCTTCTTTGAATATTTATTGTAGAGACCTCAAGAGCCAGAAGATTCTAAATCTATCATACTTATCCCAAGGAAACAAAAAGAGTAATTAAATTGAATTAAATTTCAAACTACTGTGTTCCCATCTGCAGTTCATTGTAAACTACCAGGAAAACGCCTTCCTAATAATCACCGAATGGTACTTAGTGCTCATCACGACAATGTTAATGAGACTGCTACATCATTATCATTTCTGCAAGTGGCAGGCAGCTAACAGGCATCAAATCCAAGAATTGTGACTTACAAAGACATGGAAATGAGTAAGGAGAACCAAACTCAATGGTTTCTATTTGGTAAAGGCTCCAGGGTCAGGAGTCTTCTGTGTGAAGCTTAGGTTGATAAAGTGCTAAGGTTCTGTATGAAGGCTTAGTGCGCATGCGCAAAACCCTGCTCCTTCTTTGACAAGGACTCTCCTGTCCTCCCGTGTCTTGTGCAGCACACTGCCACTACTTGCCTTGCTCAGGGGGATTTCTGCCAGAGTAGTGAAGCCACTTGCAATTCAAGTACTCCCAATCAACTTGAAGCTATTTGTGGGCATGCTCCTGACATGACACAGCAGTGCAGAATTCACACGAACAGTACTGCTTCTATACATTAGTTATGGCATTCTCCCTCAGTGTTGTTCATCCTTAACACACATAAACACACACATGTACAAGTGATTTAAACAAAAGGCAGTAATTACCAAAGACAAGGATTTATTTCACAGACTGGAAGTTAGAATGCTTGTTTTCCTGGGTGGGACCCAGAGATCTAACTTAAAAAATAATGCAACTCAGTTAATTATCTGAGTTTATTATAAGTATTTAATTCTCTGATGAAGGATCCAATTCCTGATTCTGGCCTTAACCCAGCTCTTGGGTTCTGAACAACCAAGGATATATATCCAATCACAGATATATTCAAATTATTATCAGTTTATTTAGTAGTACAACTTTCCTTCTCATTTTAAATGCAGAAACTTTAAACATTATTGGACAGTTTTGAATTGTGAAAGTCTGCACTTCTTTTCTTCATCCTTCCACCCCCATTCCCATAGTCATTCCCTTGTTTCATAATCTTGACCACTTCATTTTCGTGAATGCCTATGGAAATTATAGCTTTTGTCATAAGGCGTGGGAAGAACAGGAGGTAGTGTTCTGAGAAATTTTCTAAAACCCAATTAGCACCTGATTCACTCAAGTCAAATCGGCTATTGGAGTTCTCAGCCACAGGACAGGCTTTGAGCTTAGCTTAATTCAGTGGCCACACATCTTCACAAATTACTGGCAGGCACCCTCAGACAGGAGGCTGCAGCAGTTAAAAAGAGATACCTCTTCACCTACCGATTTCCTATATTTTTATTTTATTCTTAACTCCTCTTTGCGGACAATTAGCGTCCCCACCCCCTTTTCTTTTTAAATTAGCCCATTCTAGACTGATAAATGAGCCAGGTTACAGCCCTTGAAGGAGACACTAGCTGAATGCTAAAATGATGCTCATTCCTTGAACCATACAACATATTTTCTTCTCTGTGGCAAAACACAAAACACCCATATATTTTCAAATAAATTAATTTGAGTGAGACATGCATCATCTACTACTTAAGACCTATTTAAAGACCCTATGGATGTATAAAACCTTCTTTGTGGGCAAGTTTTCTCATTCACACAATGTAATTAACCTTTTCATTTGGGTCTTGTTGCTTTGGACTTTTGAGTTCTCTTCTGTGAATTATAATTCATATAAAGATTTTCAGTGAAACATAAAAAAAACTTGAAATTTAGTTTTTAAAAGGATCCATTGTTGCAACATCTGTTATACCTAAGACTAGATACCTAACACAGTGTGTGGTCTCTCTTTACTAACTGAGATCCTCATGGAACAAAAGGAGCCTAGACACTTCGCTTCTTCTACTAACTATCTAGAATAGCATGCTTCACCAACGCAGTAAAAAGTACTCACAAATTTTCCTATTCTACATAACTGTGGCATCCCTTTGCAAAAACCTTTCTTGCTTGGATATGTTTGTTTGGAAATTTGTTTAATCATGTCACACATTCCATTGTTTAGTTTGTTTTATCACTTTGGACAGAGACTGAAGTGTCTCTTGTCTCTCTGACTCTGCAGCATGGATTGGAAGAGCCATCTTATGCTTTCCTGTTAGAACAGTTTCTCTGTAGGCTGTGGAGGCTTGCTTCTGTTTCCTAACTCATCTACTGTTGTCAGGGAGTTCTTCCTTTTCTTCCATTTCCTGTTGGGTTTTTTCCTCCTTACTTTGCTACTCTATTTTAGGCACAGTGGAATGAATATCGAACGTTCCCTATCTCTTTTAGGGTACAGCCTAGGGGTGGTGAGTAAGTCTCTTCCTACTCACCGACTTGTCAACCATGTCTGTCTTTTTTCTTTTTGTGAATATTTCTTGGAATGACATTATATCTTTAGTGGAGTATCCATTCTGCAATTTAAATATATTTAAATGTAAAGTGGGTCCATTATATACTGGAAGCATTATAGTTTAGGAAAGATTTACACAAGATCTGTGTCCTCACATAGGAAAGAATTATAAGTGCATACAAAGCCAGGTTTTTTAATTTCAATTTTTAAAACATTTTTGAGAGAGTCAGATAGAGAATTTGCTCATGTGCATATATGTACCATATACGTGTGAAGAGATCAGGAGACTCAGTTCTCTGGTCTTACCATGTCAGTTGTCAACTCAAGGATTGAACTTAGGTCATCAGGATCTAACCAACCCTAAAAGTCACTTTTGCTTCTAAAAGGTTTCTTAACATACTGCCCTTCCAAGTTGTGCAACAAGATATAGTTTTCTTCTGTAGTCTTCAATATTACTTTAGATGGAACACATTGCCCTTCAAAACTTCTGTTTAATTTTAAGAACCATTGTACTATTAAAAGGCAGAAGAACTGTAACAGAAGTTCAGACTATGAGCTGAGATTGGTTATTCTATAAAAGGGTGATCCCAACATTTCTCTCTAGTTCTCCTGCCTTTGAGCATGTGATTATAAAGCAAGAGGATGCCTCAATTGATGTGGGCAGCTCAAGTTCATATTACAATAATTATCCAGTTCCGGGTGTTCTCATTTACAACAGGCATGCACACACACACCCACACCTATGAGTTTAGTATTACGTTAAGATTATGCATGTTTATGGATAGCTTGAGGCCTCATTTCGTATTGTAAAGCAAAATGAGTATATATTGCTAGTATATTCATCTCTATATCCATCTGCCTTGAATTTCTAAATAATATAATGGACTATATCCATTTAATAAAATGGTAAACTAAGATGTTATCATACATTGTCATACATTGGACATAAAAAGTTATATGTCTATATTCTAATTCTATTATAGAATACAATTTTCTTCATTTTGCAGAGTCAAAGGATAAACATTATTCTTGAATAGTATGTTCTCTTCTGTACCTGTTCAAGTATAGACATAGCAATTTCCTAAAGCTTTGTGTAACCCAAGTTTAACACTAGATAAATGTTGTCACATACTATTGTTTTTTCTCTGACTTTTATATTAAGAAGTTTTTAAGACTTCTTTCTTTAGCACACAGACAATAGAAAAACAAGCTCTAAGACTAATTGGGTTTGAAGACTAGTTTGCCAACCTCTGTTGCAGAGGGATTTCTTAGAAATAAAAATGGCATTCTTATCTCTTGAGAGTATAAGAAGTTTGTAATTGACTTCATATTTCTACTAAAAAAGCTTAGAGTAACATTGATTATTGTTCAATGTATCAATTATTATGTTCAAAGAAAAAATTATGGAACACTTGCAATTTTTCATTTTAACAATTGTTCATACTATTTTTTTTCAAATTTAAATGTGCTTAGGAGTCTCCCAGGCACCCCATTCTATCTTGCATTCTCTCTTTTAGCATTTTTAGGCCGATAACAAAAATTCTGTATCTAAAAATCTTATTGGTTATGCCAGTGATTCTGGCCCAATGAAAATATTTTCAATTCTGAAATTATGTACCATTCCAAAGAAAGCTGCCTGAGTAAGGGACAATTAACTTGTGGAGTGGTCTTTAAATGAGTGAAATCTGATGGCTTTAAATAAAATGTTTGGCCATTAGAAAAGAAAAGCCAAATGTATGAAAAACATTAGTAATGCATGAAAATGATGTAAATGGCCTCACAAACCCGAAAAGAACACTCAAAGCCTGGCAGGCTGAACTTGGAATGCAGCGACTGTTCTGGCTATGACAAAATATAACGTTTATGCAGGCCACCTTCACTCAAGCTTTTCCAATAATTTTCATTTTTTTGGTAGATTAGTACTTGCCTACTTAATGAGAAATTCAGTCAAAATAGAAGAGCATGTACTTGACTAAAAATTGATATACATCACATTGGCTTACAAGTTGCATTTTCTGTATGAACATATAAATATGCATGCGTGTGAGGTTTAAGATACGTTTGGTCTGAGATTTCTAATGTCAAGTTTCAATCTCATGCAAATGAAAGGGGCTGAATACATAAACCTGTCAAAATCATGATTTTAATGGAAATGTCAAGATACTTCTGAAAGCCAATATAATAATCCCTTTTATGCAGCACTAGGAAGGAGCCTATGATCCTAAAAGAACTAACCTGTCACCCTGCTCTGTATGTTTCATGCCAGTACCATCCCCAGCTCCATTATCTAAATGACCAAGCACTCTTTCAATTCCAGGGCTAAATGATGTCATGACATAACTACCATCATATTTATACCTCATAAAATTAGAAAGTTTATTAAACATAATTTGACCTTTGGCATACTCTAAGAAAATCCTGCCTTTTTCCTCTTTTCTCTCTTCTCTTCTTTTTTCCCTTTCTCTTATTCCCCTGACTCATTTCAACTCTTTGCATTCTCTTCAGCTTTCCATTAAAAACAGTTTATTCCAAACATATGCGTATATTATTTTTCTTAGCCAAACCCAAGATGTGATGAAATGAATATTTTTTAGTTGTATGTTTCCTAGTTACTCCTCAAAGCTGTTGCCTGAGAAAAGAAATTATGTCCATTGAAATCTAAATTCAATGCCAAGTACATTTGCCCTTGACCTTTTCTATGGAAGCGAGTGTGTGGGATCTGAGGTGGCTCGGTATTCTTGAAGTTGCATTGTTTCACGCTAGCTGGTGCTGTGGTCCACAAGGCTATTTATTAGCTATGTTTATCTTTGTGGGTGCATTCTGATCAAAGCATATTCAAGGGACAGCTGCTCAGTGATGGACAAAGGTTATACATTTGTTATGTTGAACAACTGAAGATAGAAATGCTCTTGTCAGAATCATTTACAAAGCTAACAGAATTCCCTTTAGCATTTTAAAATAGGTTTAAAAGCAGCAGAAAAAATGCCTTATAAATACTTCACAATAAAGGCAAAAACCATCTTTATCCATGAATAGAAAGCAGGTATACTTTGTGTAGAATCTATACTCCTTTTATCTTTCAGTGTTAATTCATCTTGTCCTAAGTATAAATTGTTTTATACTATATTTGATATGTTATCTACTCCAGACCTTCTAACCAGAATGAGGGCTTTGTCTCCTCCTGCACTTGTGTTTGTTTTAAGTATTCTCTACATTTCTCACCTAAGCTACCCAGTCACATTGGCTTTGCACATCAGAGACATCTTTGCAATTAACTTTCCACTCAAGAAGTAACTTTCTTACCTTCCAGCTTCCTGTTCTCTGCTTGAATCATTATGTCATTTATTTACACTCAGCAGCCACTTATTGAACACTTAGTAAATGTGGAGAAAGCATAGACCTTGTTCTTGGGGCACATGTATTCTCACGGGTATAACGGCAAGGCGTAGAATAATAAGAATAAGATGTGATATGCTATCTTTTAAATCTATGCATCAAATCAATATATATTCATGAAATGAAAACTAGGGAATGTCATCAGCCTTTATTAGATATAGATGTGGTTTTGGATATAAATAGACACAATAGAGTTACTGGCTCCAAAGAATTGGAAACTAATAGAAGAAAAAAACAATAAGATAATAGGAAGGCTTCTTATTAGAAACTATATGATAACTGCTGAGCAATCTTATAAGAAACAGTCCATAGGAAATTAATCTATATCTAGTAAGATTGCTAACAATTCTTTGTGCCCTCTATTCTTGGTCTCAAAATAATAAAAAAAATCTTCATATGCATTTTATTTTTAGCACTGATCATAAAAACCACTGGTCTTTCTTTGGCAGTCACTCAATATTCCATTGGTCTTTCTTAGACAGAAAGACAGTATTTGTCTGGTTATATTGTATCTGTTTGCTTTCTATCACTATGGTTAAAATGCCGTGACCAAATGCAAACTGAGAAGCGAGCAGTTTATTGGACTTAATCGCAGTCAGTCATGAAGAACAGGAAGTGATTGAAATACATGGCAGGCAGAAATAAAAAGACAGGCAATGGAAGACAGGCAATGAAAGAAGGCTCTCTTCTGGCTTGTTCTGCATAGCTTATTTAGCTTGTTTTCTTACACAACTGAAAACCATCTGTCCAATGGATGCTTCAGCCCACAGTGGGCTGGGCCCTCCTACATCAACTATAAATCAAGAAAATGCTCGGATATGTGTACAGAGCAATCTGATAAAGGCATTTTCTCAGTTGCGGTTTTCTCTTCTCAGTTGAACCTAGCAGGGTCATGTTGACAAAACACTAAAAGCATAGCAGGGACAATAGAAAATAATTTTATCCTCATTTTTGAATGCTGGCATTCCAGATTAAGCTGCCTCCAAACTAGTCTCTAACTTGGACTTTCTTTCTGGTCATCTTTATACAGTGTGGGTACATAATCTTCCCTCTGTGTGTGTAGGAAAGAAATATTGCTGGATAGCTCTTTGATTTTGATTTCTTCTTTTATAGGAATACCATTTCTTTACAGTACCCTATCTCTATAACTTCATTTTACTATAGCTACTTCCTTAGTGTCAATACCTTCAAATGCAGCAACTCTATGGATCCATTCTTCTAATATATTAGTAATAGAAGGCAGAAGAACACAGATATTCAATTCATCAAAGTGGTCAAAATGATTACTAATATTTTATATTGATATTTACAAACTCAATAATTAAATGTCCCAGAAAAAAATAAAATGATGAAATACAGATTTCTCTTTCCTTTCCATGGTAAGTCCCTTGCCTGTAATAGCTATTTTCTCTGATAGATAGAATACAGAATATTTACAACATAGAAATGTAAGAATATGAGTCTTTGATTTTAATAATAATTAGAAGTAGGAGTTTTGTCACTTTACTACAAGGAAAACCTACATGTAGGTTGGGAAATGCCTGTATCCAACAAGATATTGAGGCACAGTTATAGATAGGAGGGTAATGTTTGCTTCTTGTGTTATGATCATAGTCTATGTTTAGATTAGGCATAGCATACACATAAACTCAAGGTCACATTTTGCCAAAGGGGATGATTTGCTTTTAATCAATATCTTAAAGCATAATGTCTTTTAAAATTCATTACTGCCTTTATGCATTCATATAATGAGTTTGGTCCTCCTCACCCTGCTATGCTGTCTCTCTCTCCTACTCTTTTAACTGAAACCTACCACTTCCCAAGTCCCCTTCTGTCTGTCCCTGATGTTCTTCTGTGTGACCCAATGAGATTACATAGGATTGCCTATTTAAGCATGGGTTGGAGGCATTTATTGGAACATGGGCAACAAAAATGCTAATTTTTATATATACATTTCTTTTTACATATCTTTTGAAATCAAATTATAATGGCATCAATTACCCTGCATTTTACTACCTTCAACACTTCTATAAACTTCACCTTTCTCTCTCACGTTCATGGCCTCTGTTTCTTTAGTTGTTGTTACATACACACACACACACACACACATACACCCACACACACACTGTCACACTGTATTAATATATGGTAAATAATATGTATCCCTAAATATACAAATACAACCTGCTCAGTTCATATATAACACACATACACACACACACACACACACACACACACACACACACACACACATATATATATATATGACATCAGGGATGATGTTAGATAAAATGCTCAATATGTACTTGATCTTAAGAATAATGAACTTGAGAATAAAAATTTACTCTTCTATGATGGTAATGGGTTCTTTTGACTACTTTACCTTTCCCCATTCTTTCTTGCTAATTAATGGTTTTTGATTTTTTGGGTTTTTTTTTTTTTTTTTTTTTTTTTTTTTTTTTTTTGGTTTTTCGAGACAGGGTTTCTCTGTATAGCCCTGGCTGTCCTGGAGCTCACTTTGTAGACCAGGCTGGCCTCTAACTCAGAAATCTGCCTGCCTCTGCCTCCCAAGTGCTAAGATTAAAGGCAGATTAATTGGCACCACCTGCCCAGCCGCCAATTTTTAATTTATACAAATATATATGAAGATATAAATATATCCTCATATATATCCATTATTAATAACTGCACTTTGGTCACAAGAACCATGGTTCTCGCTAAAACCTTTCACTCTCCCATTACCATGGAATGAATGTATGAGATTTTAAGCTCTGTCCTTGGAAGAGCTTTCATAGTAGCAGTTCCACGTTGCCATATATAAAGCCCCTGAATTATATTAATTTCTTGTCCACAAAACGTTAAACCTGTGAATTTTCTTATATGAACACTGATGTTTACAAGATTGTCCCTGGTAGCATACTTTGACCACTGTATTTCTACAAGAATGCATGGCGGTATTTGAAAACATGGTTTTTTCTGTCTGTAGAATTATTCAACAGCTTTATGTGACATTTAAAAAATCTTTAGCTTTTCTATTAAATACCACTCTGAGAAAATAAGAGTGAAATGTTTTTAAGGAAATGGTTTAAATTATATGTATGTGTGTGTGTGTATATATATATGTATACACATACATATGTTCTTTAAAAGTCAAACAAAATTTGTCCTTTTGTACAAATGTATACAGAGATGGTGGTGCACCTTCCCATATTAGTTTAAAATAGTATCAAATTTAACATCTTACTATTGTATTTCATACCCAAAAAACAAAACATGTTTTTCTCAAAGTAATTCAGACTAAAGTCTCACTTAGGCTCTGAATTACTTTGTTTGATGTCAGCATCCCTAAAAAATGTATAGTTACTGTCTTAGGGTTTTACTGCTGTGAACAGACACCATGACCAAGGCATCTCTTCTAAGGACAACATTTAATTGAGGCTAGCTTAGAGGTTCAGAGGTTCAGTCCATTATCATCAAAGGAGGAGCATGGCAGCATCCAGGCAGGCATGGTTCAGGAGGAGCTGAGAATTCTACATCTTTGTCTGAAGGCTGCTAGCAGAATACTCACTTCCAGGCAGCTAGGACTACTATGTAATTAAAACCCATGCCCACAATGACATACCTACTCCAACAAGGCCAAACCTCCAATTAGTGTCACTCCTTGGCCCAAACATATATGGATCATCACAGTTGCAGTTAGGGAAGCTGTCATAATACTGACTGAACACTGGTCATAAAGGATTCCTTGAAGTGACTGAAAAGAAATTCACTAATATAGCTTAGTGAACAGTTGCTCAGTAGCCTTTATATTTAGAATTTTCATCCAAACTGCCTGTCTGCCTTTGCTTCAGTTACTTTCTCATTATTGTGACTAAACACGATGATCAACACAACATATAAAAGTAAACATTTAACTTAGGGTCTCACAGTTCCAGAGTATTAGAGACTATGACTCTTCCAGATTGAAGCATGGCAGTAGTCATGGAGACATGGTGCTGGAGCAGTAGATGAGAAATAATGTGTCAAAACAATAACTATGGGTTGAGAGATATGCTGAGAATGATGTGGGCTTCTGAAACAGTAAAGATCATGCATAGTAACACACTTTGTGCAACATGGCCATACTTCCCAATCCTTCCAAATAGTTTCACCAACTGCAAACTACATATTCGAATGCATGAGTCTATGGGGATGATTCTCATTCAGAAATGACTGCCTGTCTCTTCCTAGTCTTCTTCACCCATGGTAAACATGTTCCTCCTTCCTAGACAAATTTTTTAATGACAAAAGCTTTATCATTCTTTCTACTCTTCATTGTATTGTCTTTCTCTTATTTGGGTTCATTGCCTTTGCATTTATTTACTAAAATTCAGTTCTACCCATTTGGTTTCTTGTTCATACTGTCACATGCCAGCTGGGTCTACTCTAACACATATCTCATACTATCCCACCTTTTAACAAGACTTGTACTGAATAAGCCCATGTCCATTTTACTACTTGCTCTAGTAGGTAATTGACAACACCTGTTTGAAACCAGTTACATATGTGGGCCTCAAAGAATAAACCCCTCCAATCATCCATATATTAAACATCTACGAACACAGCAACACATAGAGATGACTGATTTATGGTTCAGATTTCCATTTTATACCTGTGAACTACATGATTTTGAGGACATCTTTCATTCCTCATGAATAGACCATTTTAACCATAGAGCAGAAATGATCATCCCTTGTATCAGGATGAGTGTGTTACTGAAGCTCCACTTCCCAAAGTTCCTGCAGGATGATGTGGCTGTGCAGAAAATCTCTTCTCACATTTGGGGGACATCTCAGCTACTTTTGCTGTTGGTTTAACCTTTATCTGTATATCATTCTTCTGTCTCAGTGTATCAAGAAGCATTTTTTGTTCATAGTTGTTTATTCCCTGATTAGACTACCACTTAGGTGTATAAATTTGAATGGATGAATGGATGTAAAGATAGATGGTCATTGTTTTCTGAAAGGAAGAGTACAAATAATTTGGAATAAATTCTACACCACAGCTAATGCCAGATGAAATATTTAAACTCAGTAACAGTGAGAAGAAGAAGGAGGAGGAGGAGGAAGAAGAGAAAGAGGAGGAAGGGGAGGAGGAGGAAGAGGAGGAGAAGGAGAAGAAGAAGAAGAAGAAGAAGAAGAAGGAGGAGGAGGAGGAGGAGGAGGAGGAGGA
>NW_022196911.1:33485647-33487590 GCF_008632895.1 Mastomys coucha | reverse complement strand
ATATATATATATATATATCTTCCAAGCAAATAATTTTTATCAGCATCTCTAGCAATAAGTTAAAAATTGTTTTCAAAAATTTTGAAAATTTTATGTATAACAGCATTTTTTGGATTGTATTGAAGTCTAACCTTTCCTAAGAGATTCAGATATATCACATATTTGAAGTGTGAACAGCTCATATCGCTGTTTTCTACCTTAATACATTTAATGTCATGATGCCATTATTCCTAAATTCAATGATCTACTGTCAAGAGAGTAAAGCCAGTTAAAACATTTTCCCATGTATTTATGTTCAGTGGGATAAAGACATTCACAAGCTGTTAACATCATAATTTGTGTGTGTGTGTGTTTGTGTGTGTGTGTGTTGGTGGTGTTTTGCTAGGATTTAAACCTATGATTTCTAATTATATATGTGAGACATGTTTTCATTGCTAGCCTATCAGAGTGACTTTTCTATGCCACCCTACACCCTATGCTGATAAGGGTGCAAACTTTTTGAAGCCCACATTCTGTTGGAATAAGTGGAAGAAGAGAAAGATAAAATACCAAGGACAAAAAACATGATACCCAAGTTTAATTTCTGTTGCTGTGATAAAATAACCCTACAAAAGTTGACTTAGTGAAGAAAAGGTGTATATTAGCTGACAATTCTAGATTTTAGTTCATTTTCATGGGAAAGCCTCAGAGGGAAGAATTTGATGCAGCTTATTACATTGTATCTATTAGTTCAGAGTCCCCCAAAAATGAATGCATGTATGTTTATTATACTTAGTCCCATCGCTATACATATATTTATATTCCATGGTCTTCTGTCTTCATAGTAGTGCCAAGCACAGTGTGTGTGAGGGTGGCAGGAAAGGTTTCCCATATCAGTTAGCATGCAATCAAAGCAATTGTCCCACAGATACACCCATGATTCATCCTGATTAAAATAACCGCTCATTGGGACTTTCCTCCCAGGTAACTCTAGACTGTCAATTTGCCAATGAGAACCAACCATCATACATGGTGTGGTGATGTCATGAGCAAACAAGTTATTTAAGCAGCCCAAGAGAGTATTTCTGAGGCTGGCAAATGTGAGTGATTCTTGGAAGAAAGAAGTGTTCAACCTTGCAATATCCATGGGAAGGAAAAAAATCAGAAGTTGAATCTTCAAATGCCAAACTTTAGAAACATGATGTGCTTCGCATGATAAAGAAAGAGATGCCTAAAATGAAGTAAGATAATGAGAAGCACTGGGAAATCGACTTGGATTAGGTTATGACAGTTTGGTTGTAGTCTGCTAAAAGAGCTTGGTTTTTATTCCATGTGTTGAGGAGAGATGACATTAGATTTATGGCATAAAGCCCTGCTATATGAAAAAGTTCACACTCCTAAAAGCTAGAGTTTAAGGAGAGGAAGGATGACAAGGAGAAGGAGGAAGAGGAGGAGGAGTGGGAGGAAGAGAAGGAGAAGAAGAAGAAGAAGAAGAAGAAGAAGAAGAAGAAGAAGAAGAAGAAGAAGAAGAAGAAGAAGAAGAAGAAGAAGAAGAAGAAGAAGAAGGTCATCCTCATTTAAATAAAACACAACTGTTGTAGAAGCATGATTTTGTAATTAGACGTCTATTCCAAATATATGCCACTCCTTTATTCACATGCCCTGATAACTACTGGAGAAACAGGCTACAATAGTTAAAGAGCCAGTTTTGGGCTGACACAGCCACTGCCAGCACATTCATGTGTACCAGCTGTTTTTTTAAAAACTGCATTTTACACCAGGGGAGATTGCACACAGTAAATGTCAAGGATTCACTGGGGGCAGCGCAGTTTCTGAGGCATGAAGCTAATACATATTTGTCTCATTACTGTCAGCAGATCAACTTTATTCTGTGGATGGCAAAGGCTCATAGCTCATAGGAAATGTAGTTACAAATGACCTTTGGGAGGTCGTGGGGACCACAA
>NW_022196911.1:33469141-33485227 GCF_008632895.1 Mastomys coucha | reverse complement strand
TGGGAAGAACAAATAAAGATGGCCAGTGTATCCTTCCCAACACTAACTCTCCTACCACACCCCCAAGTTCATCTTTGGAATTGTTTACTTAGGGACAGGACCAGAGGACTAATTTCATACTTAAGAAAGGTGTGTGTGTGTGTGTGTGTGTGTGTGTGTGTGTGATCTCTGCCTACCTAAAATAAGTGCTTATATATATATGTATTCCCTCAAGGGATTTGATGAAGAAAAGCATACACAATTGAGTATTCTTAATTTACTATTCTGTTTTCATAAGACCTGATATATCCCATGTTCAGTAATCATCAATAATGATTAATAATGGATAGATGATACATGAAAATTCTAGAAAATATCTCCTTCTGTTTTGGGGCAGTTCTATCTTATATAAATGCTCTTTTATGTGGCAGTCCATCTATGTCATGCCAGCATCTGTATTGAGGAGTGTATAGATGTTGTTTATTGGGTCACTTACCAGTATTCATGATATAAACACCCAGGCTTCATTGATTAAAAGGTATTCATGTTAAGTAAGTGACTTGTGTAGTTCTTAAGAATGAGACAGGGTTCTTCTCCAAGATGGAATTGGGACAGACTGAAGACAGCTATAAAGAGAAATGTCCTTCCAGACACAGAGAGAAATATTCTAGCAGAGACATGCAAAGATACAAGCATAGTTCCTACTTCTGGGCCTGGGTGGGTATTGAGAAGTAAAGAAGTTGCGTAGGAAATGTTTTCCACTCAGGCAAAGTCAATAGACAACAGCTTCCTGATAACTCAGCTGTGGTCTTTCTAGGACTGATAACTTCACTGATCTGATTTCCAATGATCCTCCTGACTCCTTCCATACTAGTGATATAATTAATGATTATGTATTTACACTTTAAGTTTTTCCTTGTTTTTTCACTGGAGGCTCCCAAGTAACCAACTCTGCCTACCTAAAATAAGTGCTTAAAAATTTTAAGTCACCTTTTTAAACCTTCTCACTATTATAAACATTAAGCAACATTTCCAGAAGCCAACCATCATTATTTATGTATTTTATTTACTCACATTACCTTATATTTACTTATTTTACCTTTTGTTTTTCTCTCTACTTGGTCTTATTTTCCAGAGATGATTGTAGCCAAATGGGTAATATGGTCATGTACTGGAAAGAAAGGGAAAAAGTATCGTTACCGGATATTCAAGGTACTACTTAGCTATCTGTATAAAGTCAGAAGCTCACAGCCTTCATATGTTTTAAATGTGATGTTTTGACAAGCTGTCAGATAAAAGTGGATTTATATCTTATATAACAAGATATTAGAAAAACTATGCTTTTCAGTGTTACCACATTACCTCAATACTCTTTACAGTATTGGTGGATCCCTGACAAACTATCACTCCTAGGGTGAGGACTCACAAGTCTTAGTGCTAATCAATCCTGGCATGATTCCTCCTGAGTTAGAAGTGAGCCTTAGAGGCCTTGTCAACTTCTTAGCACACACACACACACACACACACACACACACACACACACATAACTTCCTTGAGTATGAAATTAGTCCTCTGGTCCTGTCCCTAAGTAAACAATTCCAAAGATGGACTTGGGGGTGTGGTAGGAGAGTTAGTGTTGGGAAGGATACACTGGCCATCTTTATTTGTTCTTCCCAATGTGGACACATTAAATCTCAATACTACTTGCTTTCATTTTTCTGCTACTAGCATCTTTAACGAAATACGTAGGGCAGATATCTGAGTCTTGTTCATTTGAGCAGTCATGGCCAAGACTTTGATCCTAAGAACTTTACCAATGTCACCGGTCACTGTACAGATGCCAACAAATCAACATTACACTCACCAGGAATAGGAGTTTAGGCACTTCTTGAAACTTGCACTGTTGCCTTACCAGTTGCCCAAATATGGCATATGAAGTACAATACCATAATAAGTGTACATTTATTTATACAGTGGATTAATTACTTACAATTGGGCAACAAGCACAAGAGCTCTAGAATTAATTGTGAAGTGGTTCCTCTAGGGTCAAGAAAGCTTTCCTAGGTAGATGGAGTCTTCTTCAGTGTCCCATTTTCACCATGACCAAAGGATCCTGGAAAGTGACACACCCACACCTTGGGTCATATGCCATAAAGATTATATGATTCAGTAGGAAAGTATCTGAAGGCTACCTTGCTTCTGGAAGACAGAAGAAGAAAACTTAGGATGTCCTGAATAGTCCAATCTTTGTTTGAGCAATAGAAACAATGTGTGGACTGCCTCAGGCAGTTGCTCCCTCTTTTGAAAAACTGTATTTCTAAACATGCTATGGCAATTCTGAAATGTTCGCACAAACATGGAGGGGGGCATGTTGGAGTATGGAAAACTGATTTGTACCTTATCTTAAAAAAATCCAATAGAAATACCAGACTGCACTATGTACTACAATTCTCTTTTTACCTCTGAAATAAGTGTAGGCCTCATTTTGATGTTTATCTCAAATCATTTTCTTTGAAGTTTATCTCCATGATTAGTAATCAAGTTATCCACAACCCAAGGAAAGTTGTTTCTGTGTAATCCTTTTATTATGTAAAAATGGCAAGGATTCTGGTTGAATGTGGACATTTTCCAACAACAAGATGTAGTAATAAACAATTCAAAACAGAGATGTGCCTACATTAATGACAAAAGTAATTTTTTTTAAGGAAGTGTCAGTTGAGTATGCAGTATTAACACATGCCTTTACCTTCAACACTTGGGAGGCAGAGGCCGATGGAACTCTGTGAGTTCCAGAACACCCTGGTCTGAATAGAGGGGCCTTGTCTCAAACAAACAAACAAACAAACAAACAAACAAACAGCAAAATGAGTGTCAGTGAATATAAGAACTTGGTGTTTTCCAACCACAAAGTGCAGTGAAGAGACAGGCCCCAGAAGATGTGAAATGTTTGAAGGTAGAGGATTGCTTTGTGCTCTGCTGCTGGGAATCACCCCAAAGCCCAAGACATTTCTACAGGTTCAATGAGGGATTTCTTGGTTCATGCTAGTGTATTGAAGGGGAAAGGAGTTTATAGAGCTTTCTTGTGCAAGTACATGGACTTACATTTGTAAGAGTTATATTTCTTTGAAGAACAATTAGTAAATGGCCTTATCTAACTGTAAAGATGCCAGAGAAATGCAATATAACTACCTTGAAAACTGTCCAGTTGTTAGGAACAAAGGGAGAGATAGCAAGTGTTACTGCTGCAATCAGGCAACTGAGAGGCAGGATCAGAAATGAGGAAAATTGGGCTAACATTTGCTCACCTTGTGTTTTCAAATTTACTTCCCTGTAGAATATATTGTAGCAAGGACCTTTCAAATGTTGCTTTAAAAATACTGAGGCTAGGTCAAAATATTATTGTATATCACACATCTAAATGAGCTGTAATATGTGGTAGAACCTGACAAGACAAGGCTCCACGACGATACAGTCCTACATTTCTGGTTGCTATGTGTGAATTCTTCATTCACCTCTCATTTGTACAACTTAACATCAAGCTGTAGAGGGTTATACCTGTGTCCAAGGTCACTCACTCACTGTCTTATATTCCTTCAGAACTTTCATATACCATAGGTACATACTTTTTATTCCTAATCACCAGAAATAATATAGTGCTGGAAAAAAAGGTTGAACATACTGTACAAAGGCAAAATACAATCTACTGCTGGGAACTTGTCACTCAAGGCAAAAGCAGTTAGATCTGATGGCAGGTTGTTCTTCTGATGTTTCTCCTTAAATAACTTAATTATTTAATGAGAAGTGTTTTAATTACTTAAGTGACATAAAAGATGAGCTTGTAGTATTTATATTGAGATTGTGTTTACTGAGTTTTTATATGGGAGCAGTAAGTACTCACCAACCTCTAGCTCATAAGGGATTTCTCTTCACATTGAAAAAAAAAACAACAACAACAAACAAACAAAACCATACTATGCCCTGCAAGTATTTCTGTTTTCTCTACAGGCTCCTGTTATAACACTTTTACTGTTGACTACAGTCCTTGCTTTATTAAAAAGAACTTTGTCCCTTACCTTTGCAAAGCATTTGCTTTTGTTGCAAATGTTACTACACATTGCCCGAATATTTACAGAAAATGGATTTTCCCCCTTCACCTATATAACGTCACTGTGGTTGGGGATTGTCCTCATCATAGTAGTAAAAGTAACGGTAATTAATCAATGCCATTATCAGCATCTTTCTTTGTGGCATGCTTTCTCACCAAATATTTCAATAGAATGATCTCACTCAAACCCAAAGCAAAAATTAGAATCTCCTTTAGAAAGGGCCCAAGGAGCTAAAAGGGTTTACAGCTCCTTAGGAGGAACAACAGTATGAACTAACCAGTACCCACAGAACAACCAGGGACAAAACCACCAACCAAAGAGTACACACAGAGGATTCATGGCTCCAGCAGCATTTGTATAGCAGAGGATGGCCTAGTTGATCATCAATGGGAGGAGAGGCCCTTGGTCCTATGAAGGTCCTGTGCCTCAGTGTGGGGGAATGCCAGGCCCAGGAAGCAGGAGAGGGTGTGTTGTTGAGTAGGGGAAAGGGGGAGTGAAAAGGGATTTTTGTCAGAGGGGAAACCAGGAAATGGGGATATCATTTGAAATGTAAATAAAGAAAATATCTAATAAAAAAATTTAGAATCTCATAAGTGACAAAGTTGAGCTTTTGTGCTAATAACAAAACAGTAGCAACAGCAACAGGACGAGAAGCTAAAACACTTTGCTCTTCCTCCTCCTCCTTCTCCTCCTTCTCCTCTTCCTCATTCTCTTCTTCATTAAGGCCTCTAAGTCAAGTTGTTTTCTTGGCTCACCAAGATGTTAAAATTTCCTGGTTTTCTTTTATATGAGCAAGAAGGGAATGCCTTCCTCCTTCTGTCTTGCTCCTTCTCCTCTTCCTCATGTGGAGTAGGAGAAAATTTATACCATGTCCTCGCTCTGCTCCCATATCCCTACTGATGTTCTTCTCAATGTACAGAAAACAGACAAGAAAAATAACTATACCTTTTTTTCTTTATGTTTATTATGTACCCAATACATATTAATGTTTTCATTCTTGAGTTGGATTATTGATTCAGGAGTGTGAAATGTTGGGAAAAAAGAAAACATCAGTGCAATTAACAATTTGTAAATGAGATAGAAAATGAACTCAGGGGTGAGGGTAGGGAGAACACCCATCATTGCCTGAGGATGAATCCAAGAAGAGGGAGAATCATCTTGAGTATTTACACTAAAGGCAAACCCTTGGAAGAATATGGGCCTAGGGTAAAAAGGTGGTCCATGAGCAAGGTACTTTAGAAGTTCCAGTTCCTGGGCTTATGGACAGCAACTGGATGTACACAGGCTTATAAACCAGAGGTGAGCAACGCATATCACTAGAGTATGTCTTACAGGGGGTGGGGGAAGAATGCAAGAAAGTTTGAAAGTAAAGTGCTATCAAATTTAGAGCTCTCTATGAGAAATTCATGTCTGTCTAATGTATGCAGAGAATATGTTGATACATAGGAAGGAATGAAAGGAGAAGACGGCTTTCCCTGGTCTTTAGTACACATACAGAACCCATATGAATTCCCATGTTACACTTATAATTTATGCTTTCATCCTTCTTTCATTGAAATTAGTACTAAATGGGTTATGATTAATGTGAGGGAAGAAAACTGGAAAGATGTGTAGAAGCTATAGAATAGCTGAGCAAACTAGCCCTGAAACAATTCTTGAAATTTGATATACTCTCTAATAGGAGTAGGAAGTCCTAGGCTCTGAAGGCAGAGACTAATATTGTCTCTCTAATAGTGATGACCAGATAAGCTCCCACCTTTTCCTATCCCGAGCTATTCAAGTAAACACATAAGAACTGTGCAGCTCCTAGCATATGTAAGGGATAGTCACTACTTGACAGGGAATGTCTATATGATGTATTGTACATTGGTTATGAGTTCCTACAAATGATTACAGAATAGCAAAGGGTATGTCTGTCCCATAAAGTCCTTGGGTGCCATGAGTAAAAGGAAGTTGATGCTAGCCAGACCTGAGCACTAAACAGACCACATGGTTCTGTTGTTGGCAGAGATATTGGTTTTCAAGCAACTCTTGCACTGTTACTTCTTGAAAGCACCAAGAGAGGCTGTGCAAGACAAGAATTACCATGAAGGAGAGACAGGTCTCAAGCATTCTGTGGATCAAACATGTACAAAGTAGAGTTTTGAAGTCCCCAAGTAACAGAATAGAAAAAAAAAAAAAACAAAAACAAAACAAGAGACCTGAAATAAGAGACTAGTTTCTGGGATTATGCTCATATTTTTTAAACTGTAGATAACTTAAGTGACCTGCCTACTGTCACATAGAGCCTAGGAGACAAAAAACCTTGAGGTTCCTGATGCTTGAGAGAGACATTCCCATACTATCAATGTGAAAACATGATACGAAATGTGTATCCTAAAAAGGTAGAGAAGACATTTCCAACTACAAGTTATTTTCAGGAGTCAATACTCTGACAGAAAAGAAGTCAGGAGGCCCAGAAGACATCAAACCTAGCAAGTGTTTGGAACAGGAGCAGATGGTCAGGCTTTCTCCAGCATCTCTCCTTAAGGCAATTTGTAATACCTACAACCCTTGCTCTGGAGTACTTCATATTGTCTGTCTCCCTGTTTCATTGGGCTGTTAAAACTCCATAGTTTTCTTTTATTAGAACAAGGAGGAAATAATCCAAATAACTGATCATTCCAGATGGCAGCAGCAATAATGCCCTCTGTTGAGATATATGCCATTTATGAGGGACTTGAAGCTACAGCAGGAAATGACCACAAATGGGAGGACACAACGGAAAACTGTATATTAGGTGTCAAATCTTTAGAAGTGACACTCACATGGCCTTTGCCTGACTTTTCTTGGATGGTCTTATTATGGGAGGTTTTAGCCAAATCCTTTTTACTCTCTGACTGTTCTGGATCCCAGGAGGACTCTTACCTTCCCATCCTCCTTCTCCAGCTCCCACAGGGATAGTGGAAAAACCCTCATTACATTATTATGCAAAGTAAATTGTGCTTTCTTTGTTTCCATTGCTTCAGCCCCAACTCAACCTTGGCACTTATTCCTGGATATTCAAATGAGATGCTTTCTTTCTTAAAAGTTCTATTCACTATAGTTTCCATATTTAAAAGACTAGCCAGAAAACACACATGCACACACACACACACACACACACACACACACACACACACACACACACACAGGATGAGGAAGAAGAGAAGGAAAAGGGAAAAGGAAGAGAGAAGTCCTGAATATTTTTACATGCTTCCATCCAAATTCTGATACTGGTCTCCAATTGGAATGGCAGCACTCTTATTTTATGGAGAGGAAGTATCTGAGGAAGGGAAAACATATTTAGATCTCAGTGATTGTATGTTCCTCTTACCATCAGAGATGAATTCAGAGAGAAGACAAGGTAAGGGATGAGAATTAAATTCTACCACAGTGGAGGTAAACACACAAGAGAATGTAAAGGCTGCTGAAGGGATAATTGTGTGTATCCTCTCTCCAATACACACAAGTATGCTCTATAACTTGTCTTAAAGATGTGTGCCATTAGCTGGGGAAATTATTAATGAGCATGAGAGAAGAAAAGACTATAACAGAAATATATGTAAAATTTGTCAGAATAGGGCTGTTTCTTTTTCTGTTCTCAGATGGAGCTTTGTATCTGTCCCAGTGATCCTGGCATGGTGTGAAAATTCCTATCTCCCAGACAAAGGAATAGACATGTCATTGCAGTAAAGAACAGGATAGAAAGTGGAAGGTATCTGCACTAGCCATGCTGTCTTAGATACTTGGGGTAACCTAGTCTGTTCTGTTTGCATATCACAGTGCATGATGTTCTGCAGTCACACAGCTCTAGATAGAATCAGCCTGCTGATTTGCCTGGTAATTTGCTTATTTTCCCCCACATCTGTCTATTCTACCTCAATTTAATCTGAGGTTTTATGAGAGGAAACAGGTAGGAAAGGGGGATGTATGCATTTTTAATCTAGAAAGGATACTGGTGGCCTTGCAACTCTGGAGTTATCCCTAAGAGGAAGATACAAGTAAATCAAAGAGAAAATCTCTTCAAGTCAAACGACTGACATTGTGGTCACGAACAAAATAATTGGGATACTTGAAAAATATTTCCTCTTTCTACTTACTTCTGTACATTTTTTATGGTTTTCATAAGTCATGTTTTAGACAAATTCTCACAAAAATTCAAGATTTAATATATCAAAAGCATCTATCAATACAGACAGCCACCTTTTTGCATCTTTTTTTAAAAAAATTATTTACATCTCAAAAGTTGCTCCCCACCCTGGTGCCCCCTCACAAAGTTGCTATCCCTACCCACACCCCTTCTCCTTTGAGAAGGTGAGTCCCACCTCCCTGAGTATCTCTATCATGGTATATATATATATATATATATATATATATATATATATATATATATATATATATATATCAAGTCTCTGCCAGATTAGGTGTATCCTCTCCCACTGAGACCACACAAAGCAGTCAGGGAGACTGAGCTTCACATCCTCCACATTTGTGCCTGGGGGCTTCAGTCCAGCTGTCAATGTGCTTTGGTTAGTGGCTCAGTCTCGGAGAGCTACCAGGGGTCCAGATTACTTGACTCTGTTGGTTTTTCTGTGAGGTTCCTGTCCCCTTCAGAGCCTTCAATCCTTTCCCCCAACTCTTCCATAAGAGTCCTGAACTCAATGTTCAATGTTTGGCTGTGAGTGTCTACATCTGTTCCACTCAGCTGCTGAGTAGAGCCTCTCAGAGGATAGTTATGCTAGGCTCCTGTCTGCAAGCATAATGTAGAAGAATGCAAATAGATCTATGTTTGTCACCCAGTAAAACACTTGAGTCAAAGTGGGTCAAGGACCCAAACATGGACTGGATACACTAAATCTAATAGAAGAAAAAGTGGGAGATAGCCTTAAACATGTTGATACAGAAGTCAATTTCCTGAACAGAACACCTAAGGGTCAGACTCTAAGATCAACAATTGATAAATGGGACCTCACGAAACTGAAAAGCTTCTGTAAGGCAAAGAACACTGTTAATAGGACAAAATGGCAGCCTACAGATTGGGAAAAGATTTTCACCAACCCTACATCTGACAAAAGATTAATATCCAAAATATATAAAGAGCTCAAGAAGTTAGACTCCAACAAACCAAACAACCCAATTAAAAAATGTAGTACGGAGCTAAACAAAGAATTCTAAACAGAAGAATCTTGAAAGAGCAAGAAGCATTTAAAGAAATGCTCAACATCCTTAGTCATCAGGGAAATGCAAATCAAAATGACCCTGAGATTCCACCTTACACCAATAAGATTAGTTAATATAAAAATCTTCTGTACATTTAAATTTTAAATTACAATCATGGTTGAAAAGAAATGAAAATGACATACCATGGGAAGAGATGGGTGTTGAAGGAAATTAATAATGGCATTGACATATAAAGTTTTAAATGGCTGCATTGAACAACATAAAGATAGATAGAACAGGTAATCATGTGAAGATGTCCATATCATGGCATAACTAGACATTTGAGAGCCTAGGATAGATGTGACTCAACAAGTAATTAGCTACAGGTCTAAAACCAGATACTTAAATGTGTTAAGTATATCACATGATGGATTTGTCAATTAGCTTGATTTAGTCATTTTATAGTATATACATATATGTGTGTGTATAAATTAAATCAAATCATGATTCCATATTCCATTAATACATGCACTAAGTTGCCAAAATTGCAATTGCAAGATGTTTGCAGAGCCAGCTGAGCAATTAAAGAATACTAGCTGTTCTTAGAGAAAACCAGGTTCAATTCTCAGCATCTATATGATAACTCACAGTATGTATACCTCCTGTTACAGGGGATACTTAATCATCTGGCTTTCATAGTCATTGCTCAAAAGGTACACATACAAACATGTAGACAAAAACTAGTAAAGAAGAAAGAAAATTAATCTTTAAAATTCCATTTTTAAAAGAAAAGTAATTTAATTTTCAAAAGAGGAAAGAAATTTCATTTTCATTACAGACTATGTAGAAAATTTATCCCAGTGCCATTTAAAAAAAAAAAATCCTTCAATAGCTAGAGAATAATATGAGCCCATACAGTTTGAAGCAGCATGGGGAACACTGAGAAAGATGCAGGAGAAGTCAGGAGATGCGTAAAAATTAGTCTCAAAATCTCAACTCTTATAACACAGAATATCAAAAATAAATATTTGAAGGAAACAAAACATGAAAGTCTCCATCACAGAAAATACCTGCAATGAAGAAAAAAGCTGAGATATGGTTTACTGTAGCTGGTATCAGATTCTGCAAAACGTTGTTCTTAGGTGATGTTGAGCCTCTCAGAGTATCCAATCTGCTATGCAATTAATCTTCAAGTATTGGTTAATCATACTCTTTAAATGGAGAAGCTTGAGTAAATTTAAAAACCCGGAGTTTTGCTATTTTACTTTTGATCTGAGCTGTTACAGGCTTTCATTGCTCCATGAAAGCAACTTAAGGCAAGTGTTCTTCTCGACACAGATAATGCCACCATGTTGAGATTGCCAAGATCCACTTGGACAGTTTCTGCCTTGTTAACCTGGCACTGATGCCTCTAGATGAGATGTGTCTTCAAAGAAAACTTTCTTGTCCCCATTTACCCTTCCTTTAGTGACATTTATATATACTTTGTTGGAGATTCCCTGTCTATATTTCTCTGACAATAAATGTTGGCTTAGAACTCCCCTCCATTTGGCCTCTTTCAACTTTGCCCAGATAAGTGGCTTCTAGCATCATACCTATCTATGTTAGGAGTACCTTGGCCCTGGAGGTGTTTGACTTAGGTAGAATCCCAATCATGTTATGAAAACTAGCTTCCTTTTTCAGAATCCACAACCCTTTGCTATCAGGAAGGAGCTTCCTTCACTATAGCCACTGTTCTGGTTCCTGCCATTGCTACATATGTCTTTGCACCAATGTAGTTAAGCCTAAATGACAGAAAAGGTCATGTACAGCTTTTTCTTCATTCTAAAAATTTAGATACATTTTGTGCCCAATATACTCATTCTCAATTTATGCCAATACCTCATAGTAAATATCGAGGGGTATTTATTATAATTTATATGTGTTTTCCTTTCTTAGGACTTAAAACATATATGTGTGTGCATATGTATTTGGTGTTGGGTGGAGTAAGTATGTATTTGTGAAAGCAGGTATTCATAATGGCCATAGGCATTGGATCCTCCTGGTCCTCTTGTTAGAAGTAATTATAACCAGCTCAAATTGGGTGGTAGAAATTGAACTTGAGTACTCTGCAAAAGGTGTTCTTAATATCTGAGCCATTTTTCTAGCTATCTATGGAGTTTCCTATTCAAAGTGCTTGTGTGTAGTTATACTTCAGCCCTCTAGCACTTGGTCCATGGATCACCTGGTGTTTTAATCTTCTGATAATTGCTTTGGAGTCTACTGGGTCCAAGATGCACAAAGAGTCAGATGAATTATGACTATTTCCCCTGTGTATGTGAAACACATGAGTCTGGCATGAGCTTATGAACAGAAGAATGAAGGCTTTGAGCAATTCATTTAAGAATACAGGAGGCAAGGAGAGGTCTTGTTTGCTCAAGTGATGATGTGCGCCTGGTTCATCACCTAAGCCAGTTGTAGCTGCCACATAATGATGCTCCACTTCTCTGCTGAGTAAAACCTGGAGTTGAGCTGGTAGAGAAAAATGTGCCATAGCAAATTGACCATGAATAAAACAAATTTACAAGTTTCTCCTGGGTGTCTGATTATCTAAAAATCTGCCAGGAAATTGAATTGCCTGTCAGCTGCCCAAATTATTTTATGCTCTGCTATTGAAATTCTTGGTGGGGTAGGTTTTTAAGAGGAAAAATAGGAAATGAGTTGGAAATGATTGATCCAACTTGAAAATAACAGTGTATAGAGTAGCTTCTTCCATGCAGCGGTGACACTTTCCATTGCATTATTTTCTCCTTTATTCAAAGAACAGAGAATCAAAACTGAAGACCCATTTTCATTGGCACAAATATTTTCCATGAGGTTTATTGACTTGTTTTTGGATATGACATTGAGAGTTAAGGCTCATAATCATCCATTATAGCACTAGACTGTATTATTGACATATTTACAAAAGTTAAAAGTAGAATTTATCAATCAATATAAGACGAATTGATGTAAAAGGCATAAAATCTCCAGTGACACATTTGTTGGCGTAGATATCATATTTGAGTTAGTGTATTCAAATAATGTGGTGCTTGAAATCTTCTTTCTTTTTTTGTAATATGGTATGACATGAGAAAATGTTCTTGTTCTTCGAGAGTAGTTTCAGAATAAGCTTCATTGTTTTCCTTTAATAGTTACAGTTTTGAAATTCAAGACATACAATCACATTGCCAGCATCGCTTTGTGTTGTCAGCTCAAGAACCCTAGGTCATTTCCTCTCCTAAGTTAGTTTTTCCACATACTTTTCTGCAACTCTGCCTAAGCACTACTCTTAGTGGCAAATGCTCCTGACACTACAGAGCCTCATTTGTTAAACTTTGCTTGTCCAGAAATTTATTAGCTCTAAATTTCACAAGGTCAAGCCTTAAGGCTCTGTCCTCATATCTCATCAGTGCAAATAGTTATAACTCTTCCATATTAGTTTTGTGAAGCCCACCTTCTGATCTTCAATTTCAATAATTTTATTTCCTCCCTTTAGGGGTTGACTTCCTTGAACATTAGCACCTACAATCTGAGGATTCGGTCAGCTTCTCATTTAGTGTCCTCACTATCTTCATTACATACATTAATTATACAGTAAATTAGAAGAAGAATAACCTCATTGCTAATCTTCCATTTTCCCTTCTTTCTTACATCATAATGAATCTTAAACTCACAACCCTGTAACTACCACCATTTTGCTTATCAGCACCAGTGGTATACCTATAAAGTTTATATGCAAGAGAGAGAAACACCCACCTATTCTGACTAATCTCATTTCAGTCTGATAACATAAAATCATAGACATTGAACAGATAAGAGCATTTCTGACTCTGGCAGAGGACTCAGATTTAGTTCACAGCAACCTTATGGATGCTTACAACCACCAATCACCTTTAACTCCAGTTCTAGGGAATCTGATGTCCTCTTCTGTCCTCGCTCAGAACCAGGTTTGTAGGTGATACAGATACATGCATGAAAGAAAAACATATATACTCATAAAAATAAATAAACTTTTTAAAAGACAAGTAAGCAAACATTCATAATTTAACTTACTGCTCTGATCAGTCTCCTACCTCCTTAACAAGCTTCTATGAATCCTCGTTACTTATTCTTCACACTCCCTCTCAGCTACTGATATTGCTTCCTCTCTCATTTAGAAAACTGAATTTCCTAAGATCTAATCACATAACTGCAGAGCACATCACCTACCTGCTAGCATTTGTACTCATTCTGTCTTCCTACCTACTAATCATAGGCATCTGAAAAGTCAATACCTGTCTCATAGATAGTACTCTTTGTAGTACTTTGAGGGATTTCTTCTAGCAGTTTTCCTAATATTCCCACTAATTATCAACTTGTACTTTACTTCTCTTATATTGGAATTACTAAATTGTTTCTCATTATCATGATTTCACTGGTTGTAACTTAGCTACTTGCTCCTAGACTAAAAAATAGAATTACAACCCACCACTGCACCAACCATGCCAAGGTTCCTAAAACCCTTCTTGAACTTTTCTCTTGTCCTTTGTGTCATCCAGTTTGATGACTTCAGAGCCATCATTGCCATGGGCTTTTTCTCCTTGCACAATTACTCTCTATATTCTTTGCTAGATTCCTCCCTAAGACCGAAATAAATGGAGTATGATCATTTATTCTTCTATGTTTACAATTTCTTCTTAACCATCCCATTGAGTTTCAAAGCAGTAAATATAATTGGTAGAAGATAATTTCCAATTATTTGTTACACAGACCTAAGAGTCACACTCATACCCAATTTCTGCATGGACATCCATGTGTTTATCACGAATAACATAGGGTCTATTAGCACAAGCTGAAATTTGGTCCCCTGTTACACTTCCACTGGGACCTTCACCCACCACTCATTCTTATTCTGGTTTCACACTCACCTGTAGTTTCTTCGAAATTTTCCAACCCAAGTACTAGAATTAAAGTGGAATGTAATCATTTCTCCTTCCTCCCAGAACCATTACTTTAGTCACAACTACCACCTTGTCTTACCTAAATCCCAACAGAAGCTTCCTGAAGAGGTGGTTCACCTGTACCCTAGTCAACCACCCCAACTCAAATTATACTCAGTCAAAGCCCATAAAATTCAACTGTCTGTCAGTTCTATGCTCAACAGCCCAATGTAGAAATTTACTATTTTATCCAAAAACTACAATCAAAAAACAAGCAAAGAAGCAAATGAGAACAATCACCAACCACAACAACAAAATACCCAGCCAAACTAGTCATATCATTTCAGACTTTCCATTTACCCCATTTCAATGGTGGGATTACACCACCTTAAAATTTGTGTTTATCCAAGTAGGCATATTCACTCACTTCTTTCAGAGAACTACTCCTATGAGGTCTTCTCTCTGTTCACCTAGCCCAAACTCTCTATTGTCCCCATCTCCATACCACCATGTTTCCTTATTCTAATAGGTTTTTAATAATGTGAAACACCTTTTAAAATGTCCAAAGCATTATTTGTTTGTTGCTTACCTCCTATTTACTATCCTAGAATGGAAAACCCTTAGTCAGAAATTTTATGGAGTTTGTTTCCTGGTGTATTGTGAGGGGTAAAAACCATCAACAGACAGTTGAACAATAAGTATTTGTTAATCTATACATAAAACTCTCCTACAGGTTAAATGATATGTGATGGCATGTATCTTTGGTTTTATTTATTTGGTATTAAAAACAAAATTATCATATTGATTATATAGTAAGTTGGATACATTTATTTCCTAAGTATTGAAAAAGAATGCCAGTTTTTCTTCTTCAAATAGGACATCTTATTTTGTCTTTATTTTCACTGTTTTGCTCAAGGCTCTTACTGCCTATTTTCTGTTTTGTACAATCTTCTTTAAGTCCAGAGTCCCTCTCATCTACATTATAGATTACCTATATAGAATGATCTTTAAGAAACTATTCTATAACTAATTAACTCAAAATGAGACCCTCAAGGTACAGAAATATGAAAAACTTCTTTTGATTTATAAAAGCTCCATGTCTGGTGGTATTGTCTTTTCATTATACTCCAGAATGAAAGACCTATGGCTTATGTAACACACACGTTTCTGTAGTCAGACTCTAGGTAAGGAAGGAGGAAGCACTGGACAGTTTCATCTTTTGATCATGGAAGAGGCACAGACAGCTTTTACTCCAACAAGTTCCTGGAAACTTTCCAACCCTGAGTTCCAGAATACAAGTAGAAAGCAGTCATTTCTCCTTAAGGCTATTGTTCTCATTGTTGGTTCAGAAAATATTGCAGGGAGTTCAACTGAAATGGAGGACGATGATGAAACACAATGACCTAGTAAATCTTGAAACTCTGCTCTCCAGCTGCCACTTGAGGAACTTGCTTTGTAAGGTCTGAGTTGTATTGAGCCCAAAGACGACAACATTTCCAAAATTAATAATTTCCTTTACGTGCTCCCTTCATGTGAGACAATATTTAATTCAACGCTTTCAGTGTCTTTGAACTGGATAACGTGGTTGTTCCATCCCTTCAGAGTACAAATTCCTAGGCCACACTTGATGTTTGAAAATTTATAGATTTTTGTAACGTGTTTTTATACATTGACATATCTTACACATATGTATGATACTGTTTAAATTGTAAATTAGAATCTGTACTAGATTAACAGTATGGAGAGCAGAATAATCATAAAAATATGCTGGGACAATTATTACATGGAGAATGTAGGCTGTCTTTTCTTCTGTCCCACTTCTCTTCATAAATCTTATTTTAATGTATCTGTATCATGTTTTGATGATACTTAAATCTATT
>NW_022196911.1:33467775-33469025 GCF_008632895.1 Mastomys coucha | reverse complement strand
ATGTGCAGCTTTGTTGAAATTTTAAATAAAATAATAAATACTTGAACTTAAACCCTTCTCATAAGTAGATAGTGCATTAGCATTTCTACAGGACAATGGGGGAAATAATGTCCCAAGAAGAAAGAATGAATGTAGTAAGAGATCTCACTTTGCTACTATGAACATGACACAATTTTAAAAGGTATATTTCATGCCTGAAATTTTCTATTGAGTGTTTTCAAAGAATAATTGTTTCAGGAAACTGAAGCCACACAAAGTTAAATCCCAGATAAGAAAGGGTTAATGTTATGATTTCCCCACTTAGTCACTTGTGATGGGCTCAGCAGAGATGAACAAAGCCTAGATTTGAACGAATTTGAAGTATAACCACGTCTACCTGTGTGTTTAATGTACTGGGATTAAGGCTGACTCAATATTTTTTTGCTTCAGTTTCAGTTAATTTTTTATTACTGTGGGTCCAGTCCGACTGGCAGGGAGTCACAGACACACTTATGAGGGAAAGATAAAGTGTGTAGGATTAGAAATTTTCTAATACTTTTCCAAGCTATACAATTTTGAATTTTTAATGCTAATTTTGACTGACATGACATGCCAAGTGACCGAAAAAGAAAACAAATCTCCACAAGTGTCTCAGGGGATCAGATATTACACTAATGGGCAATTTACAGTTTTGCCAATAAGTAAATAAATTTTGAAATATCAGAGAACTTTGGGAATGACATGTGTCTTCTAAAATCATTGCCCTTTGTCACGAGAGGGCCCATCTAATGAGAGGTGCTGTGTAGCACCAGAAAAAGCAGTTGGTTGCACATCAAACTGAATGTAGAATGATAGGGATCGCTGAAGATTTGCCAGGCTGCCAGTGAATTGGTTTTTCGTGTCCTCAGGGATAGACTGCCCTGTGAGAATTTGAACCTATCAGTTAGCTGTCAAATTTCATTTGACACCTCATCCAAAATTTAAAAGGGGCCCCGCCATCTGAAGTCGGGGATGTTCTGGGAGTAAGGAAAAGGCTATTTCTTTCCAGGCTAGCAGGATTGAAGCTGCCAAGTGCTTCAACTGAGGGCAGCAGGCTAGCAACCCTTCCCAGAACAACCTTCACAGACGCTATGGCTTCCTATGTAAGCAATTCCTTCTCAGCTTCTAAACTCATTTTTTTCTCTCCTTTTTTCTTTCTATTTTTTTTTTTAGACAGATGTCCCCCCAGAGGCATAGAATCCCTAAGGGGATATTTAGTACAACTTGCAAAA
>NW_022196911.1:33465176-33467765 GCF_008632895.1 Mastomys coucha | reverse complement strand
TCTCTCTCACACACACACACATACACACACTGCTAATTTAATTTCTCACATGTTATTTTTCTTTATATAAAATGCAGCATTTACATATTTACATTATTTATTCAGGAGTGAATAAAGTTCATACTGAAGGCAGTCCCACACATCCTGTAAATGTGCTCTGTACTGGAAATGTTTGCACACTGGGATGAGAGTTTCTCCCTAAAGCTTCTGTTTCCAGCGCCCCACTGTCCCCTGCTCACTGGTCTCTAGCTAACTGATTTAAATGGCTTATTGGAAGGAAAGCTTTTAGAAGTTGGAAACCGTCCTGAGACAAGGACCCCTTGATGGATTCGACATTGACCTCTTGATTATCCGAGGCCATCTGAGAAGATTAAAAGGGCACGGAGAGGTGTGTTAGCTGCAATCATTTTGCTGCGACCCAACCCCACCCCCACCTCTCTTCACTTCACCTTCACACAGACTGGTTCATCAAAGGACAATCGCAATGCCTCATTTCAGAGATCCTGGCTTCAAAGTCAGGCTTTATTTTACAAAGAGAAAAAAATACTAAAGTCTCTCCTTAAATTACTTCTGGGCCAAAGGATTGATACACACACACACACACACACACACACACACACACACACATATATATTCATTCTTCTAGCTGTCATTTCTGTGCTCACTTTTGGAGGAAAAAGAGATGAAAATGTAAGAGCATATGTAAGGGAATTACTTGAAAAGAGTAAAGGAAACAGCTCTCACTTTTGTCTTAGCCCACCATAATTTCCTTAAGTTTCTTTGGGATAGTCATCGCCATCAGACCTGCATGCCTAGCAAACTACAGAGGGTGTACAAAGGTTTTAATTTAAACATTAGCTCCTTAGGTAAATGAAGCCCAGTTCCTGCCTTTGCAATCTAATTCACACAGGGCCAATTTTATTCTTGTTCCATTATTTCATCCCATTTCTGTGATCACAAGTCTCCGTTTGAAGTTGGTTAGAACTCTGAGAGCAGAAAGAGTCCCTGGGTCTCAGAGTGAAATGAGTAATAGATCTGTAACCTCACAGTCCAAAGGCTTGCTCTCTCTCCCTCACTCTCCTTTCCCCTGGAGTCTTCCTCTGGGATTTGGGGGACTCTTCAAGTTGACTTACATTTCAACTCTCTGAATGATAGGCATTTTAATTGAGCAATGCACTGTGTGTGCAAAACACATCAAAGTTGTTTTTTATTCAAGCTATATTTTAGATGGATTTATTTTAAAAATAACATAAGAAATATACAACCAAAGTAAACACAAAATGTCTTATTCTTTGTGATTTTTTTTAAAAGAAAGTTAGCATTTCTGCAAGCAGAGATGGGCAGTACACTTGACCCTCCTCGTTCAGTCCTTTGTCAAGACTGGGAGACAGTAGCACAGCAGGTGAGATTCCCAGACAGCAGAGAGATATAATCCTCCCCATCAGCACACATACTGCTCATGTCTACAGGCGCATTACACATGCTTATGAAACAATAAAAGTGTAATATAAAAGTGTAATATAAAAAAAAAAAAATCGCCGCCCTAAGTTGGGGAACTGGTTACAAACTGGTCCAGGGTGCCCTGATCTGAAGGAATTCTGGTGTTTTCAAGAGCTGTTTCAGACAGAGAGTAAGTTTGTCATTGTAGTCTGAAAAGGAAAATCCAGAGATAGCTGTTGCTTCCTTATTCTTGGTCTCCATTTGTCTTAGTTAGGTTTTTACTGCTGTGAACAGACACCATGACCAAGACAGCTTTCATAAGGATAACATTTAATTGAGGCTGGCTTAGAGGTTCAGAGGTTCATTCCAAAAGGCAGGAGCATGGCAGAATCCAGACAGCATGGTTCAGGAGGAGCTACGAGTTCTACATCTTCATCTGAAGGCTGCTAATTGAAGACTGAATTCCAGCTAGGATGAGAGTCTTAAGCCCACACCCACAATGACTCACCTACTCCAACTATGCTACACCTTCAAATAGTGCCACTCACTGGACCTAGCATATACAAACCATCAAAACATTCTCTTTTTTTTTTCTATATCAAGTGGATAGGAATAAGAGTTTCAAAACTGATGGTAAGATACCAAATCCAACCAGAAAGTCACTTATTTTTAGGCCACAAATACCAGGATCAACAAAGTGTAAAATTTTGATTTCTTTCAGTGTTTCCATATGTTTACCAGGCAGCTGTAAGCATCTGGTGTGGGCACTAGTGCCTCCTTTTGGTTCATGGACATAATAGGCCCCTTCTAGTGAATTTCGCAAGTCCTGAAGACAGTCATGTGCAGCTCAGGAACTAGACCAGAGATTGATGGTCAATCTCCTCATGTCCCAACAGGCTCAGAGTAATAGCCCTCTATCAAATTTAAGCAAGAAAGACTGCTTTTGTACAGCTACTTTTCAAATATGCCCTGTGATTGTGACACAATGACTTAAAAAAAAAAGTCCAAAAGATTTCCCAGATTCCCTTTGGCATTCCTCAGTGAAATTCCAGCAAGTTTAGAGGGTCTCTCAGGTCTCCCATAGCTCTAAGACAAACTAAACTCTGGAAACTGCCAATTTTTCACCTCTCCTTGAAAATGCATGTTGTC
>NW_022196911.1:33463691-33464424 GCF_008632895.1 Mastomys coucha | reverse complement strand
TGGCAGTCTTCACTTTAGAGATTAGAAAGTTTGCTTAGGAAAGTTGATATTTTTCCTACTTGGGAGGTGCTGAGTCATGTGATCCATGTAATGAATAGCATATTAGGATGTAGTTCACTGGCTTTGCATGACTACAATGTGCATATGTGAAAGAAGGTAATACCTGCTTTTTGCAGTGTGCTTCTTCTCCACTATCATTCACACCCTGTAGTAGTCTCTGCCTCATGAGTACGAACTCATTGCCCAATCTAACAGTGCAGGAATGAGTTCATATCCTTTGCCAATTAAAATGATAAGACAAGGAAGAAGCATTATGTGAAATGTTGGAAGATCCCAGCAGTGGCATCGTATGATACCCATGATAACAGAGTCTCCTTTGGACATTCTTAGTTTCACACCTGAAATAATTTAAGAACAGAAACAGAAGCCCAAGGGCAAGAAATGGATTCAGATAGAAGCTTGAGGACAGTGTGTAAGAATTTAAAAGGAAAACCTCAGGGCAAGCAAGCTGTAAATCCTGTAGGTGCCTGGAAGTATAGAGGAGAGTAGAGAAGAAACAAAAGCAGTGCTGTCTGGGCTAAGAGAGTATGGGAGTCAGCCACTGGAAAGGCAGCCACAGTGAGGAAGGAGGGCAGTGTTAGCAAGTGTAAGAAAGCTGAGACATTACTAAAGGCCCTTAAATGAATACGTAGCATCTGCCATGCAATAAGATTGAATGACAGAAAGAAAGGAA
>NW_022196911.1:33461024-33461810 GCF_008632895.1 Mastomys coucha | reverse complement strand
CCACTTAGCTGCCTTTTATCATCCCATTTCCCCCTTCCCAGCCCCAACCCCATTCTGCCTCCCGAAGTTTCCATCCACAGAGGTTTCAAAAATCACTGTGTCATCAGACACCAGGACCCTTGAAGCATTGACAATACCTGCTAAGCCTTTCTCTCTGCTCTTTGGTTGCCTGAACTCTAATGAGGTGCAAGAGCCTGGCTTAACAGCAAGCTTCCCCCACCCTCATATTCTGTGATGTACAATTATGAGTTTGACAGAGAGGGGCAATGTCAGGGGTGCACTTGTTTTCAAGGAGCCGTCAGAATATTATGCCGTGTACACTGTTCGGTAATTACAGTTGGAGCGGAACAGTGTTGACTCAGACGGGTGCTATATCACCTTAAAATTCCCTCTGAATGTTCAAATAGAGATCGCTGATCTCTTCGTGCCCCTTTGTATTTGCAGCATACAAAAACGGTTATGTTGGCTTCCTCATTTAACCCTCCCGTGCCGCCCTGCTATACCCAGGGTTCTAACTTACACATGGAAACTGTGGTGTGGTACATAACCTAGCATGATTGAGAGTCTTGTGATTCCTGTTCTGCCCTCGGCATCTACAGTAGACAGAATTTTTTGGTTGTAGAAATTTGGCCAGAAAAGGTATGGTTTTTGAGAAATTACAATTAAGAGTCATATAGTTGTCCATAATCAAGAAAAGATTGTGCATGCAGGGCATTTGTGTATATGTGGGAAGTCAGGAGATGCCAGATGTATATAGCATCTGTAATTAACCCAAGTTGTGTCATT
>NW_022196911.1:33460422-33461013 GCF_008632895.1 Mastomys coucha | reverse complement strand
CCCAGGGTTCTAACTTATACATGGAAACTGAGGTGCAGTACATAACCTAGCATGATTGAGAGTCTTGTTATTCCTATTCTGCCCTCGACATCTACAGTAGACAGAATGCTTTGGTTATAGAAATTTGGCCAGAAAAGGTATGGTTTTTGAGAAATTACAATTAAGAGTCATATAGTTGTCCATAATCAAGAAAAGATTGTGTATGCAGGGCATTTGTGTATTTGTGGGAAGTCAGGAGATGCCAGATGTATATAGTATCTGTAATTAACCCAAGTTGTGTCATTAAGCATGTAATACAATTTCAATGGTGTTCTTATGAATTTCAAGATTATTTTTGAGTATGTTGTTACTTAATGATTCTGCATGTTATAAAATTCTATATAATTCATATACTTGTTCGTAAAAAAAAAACAATATGCTTACCTTTTCAATTCAGCAATTCATTGTCTCATTATTGCTAAAGTAAAATGTTATGTAAGTTTGTACCTGATAAATTTTAGCACTGTAACATATGGTATCTACAAGAATAGAGAGATTGTTGAGTCTTTGATATTCTGTGGGTCTTGATATTGCTACCTATTTAAGCTAAAT
>NW_022196911.1:33459951-33460110 GCF_008632895.1 Mastomys coucha | reverse complement strand
CACATAAGTGTTAGTTTCTGAGTTGAAATCTTCAGAAACATGGAAAGCTGATCATAATAAAGTGTTTTAATCCCATCATCCATACGGTAAAGTTGGAGGCAGCAGCAGGAGCAAAGAAAGCCCCAAAGCTCACAGTCCTGGAATTCTGCCCAAAGGAGG
>NW_022196911.1:33454507-33458960 GCF_008632895.1 Mastomys coucha | reverse complement strand
TCTCACAATATGAAGAAAGTCATGGGATTCTTATATTTTAGAGATTTCTCAGGGATCTCGATTACTGGTTTTGATTATATTTAAGTCTATTAGAGACAGACAGATGAAGAAATTTACCATTTGTCTATTATTTTATTGGGCAAGAACAAAGCTCTCAAAAGTTTTGTGCCCCATGCTCTTCTACCCTCAAACAAAAGACTCTGGTCTCGGTTCAGAAAAGTTCAAGTATGTTGACACTACTTATTAAGTGTTGTTTTTTTCTAGTACAACCCAAGGGTCTTAAACATGCAAGGGTGTTCAGTTTTCAAGTTTTATTATTCTATTATTATTGCGTAAAATGGGGTACAGAAGTCATTTTGAGAAGAAAAAAATTCTGCTTAGCTCCTTCAGAGCATGCACTTCTAAGGCATGATTTTTCAGTTTGGAGGGCCCAGGTAGAGACACTTTATCAAGTCCGAGAATCCTCATGGCTGATGAGTTTCCCCTTCTGGAAAACGGTGTCTCCATGGAATTGTATTACAGCTCTGTGCCACCACCATGCTTAGACTGTTACCTATTGTTTTAATGTCCCATTGCTTTTGAACAAATATTTATTCTCTAACTAGGGGTCTGTGGGGCAACCTTTCACTGCTTATGTGGTTGGCTGAAAAATTTTTGCCTAGGATGAGGAAGCAAGGATAACCAATGAAAAGAACTTGGAGCTCTTCCCGTCACAGTCACAAGTGCCCAACACATGTTGTATCTCTATCACCATCTCATGGGATCTTTTCTTAATAAATTTCTTTGACCCATATGAAGAGCTGGAAGAGCAGGAAGGTAACACATATGCGCAGGTACACACACACACACACACACACACACACACACACACATACACACACATACACACATATCTTACTTTTATCGTCTCTCTTTAAAATGTGATTTTTATTCCTCCGTTGGTTATTTACCTTCCTTTGTAGCCTTGACTACTTTTCTGAATATTAAATTAAAAACAGTATTGTTTCCTTTTGTTTCTTTCTTTTGGGGGTGTGGAATACCAGCCCAAATTCTAATCATGCTTTCAATGATACACTGGGCTTTTTCACTGCTTCTCTGAAGGTCTTCTTCCCCTCTTCTGAAGAAGCTCCTTATGGACCTCCATTACTGACCCTCATTTCAAAAGTGATTTTTTTTTCTCTAGTTCCCTCCTCCTGCCAGGAGCCTGGATTTACAGCTTTCATTTCTATTTTTCCCCAAAAAATTCTAATAAAATATTCATTTCCAGCTTTTAAAAAAAATGATGGAGTGACCACATCAATGAATTAGCAGGGAGGAGAACTCTCTGCCATCCAGTGGGCCAGAATTCTGCACTTTACACCCAAATCAGTTGTCTCTTACAGTGCTCTGTGACTTCATCCAACTTTTAACAAAAGGGACTAAAACCTTAAGGCATTTGAAATTGAACATTACCGTTATTATAAAACCATTCAGAATATTTCCCCAGTAACGGTACAATCAGTAAAGGATGTCTGTTTTATAATCATCTTACTGTGACTGATTAGTTAGATGAGTTATAAAACACCACACCCATGTTAGGTAAATGCCAATGAGTCACAGCTGACTTTATTGGTTAAAAAGCTCTGAGCCCCAGTGGTGTAGTGTAATAACTTACTCTCCAAGGATTCACGACTCTCATTTTTAAGTCTCCTGCACTGAAACAACGTGGGTCATGACTGCCAATTGAAATTTACCAAAACAAACTGCAATTGTTCTGCAAAGTTACTTTTATGAATTCTTTGCCAGAAAACTCTGGTGTGGGGACAACAAAGATACAGGGATCGGTTCAATTATGTTGGTTTTTTTTTTTTTTTTTTTTTTTGGCAATTTTTTCATGGAATGTGTATATATACTCTGAGAATAGAAAACTCACACACAGCATGTAACCTTTTCAACTTTCCACAGTTTAAAAAACACACTGCATTGCTTTATTGCATTTCCATGCAACAAGGGACATATTTCAGCCAAAAAGGGCAAACCAGGAAATTTACTCTTGAAATCCAATTTATATAAGCATATGAATAGTATAACTATTCCCATAGAGAGTCTGGTATTCATCTTGAGAACTCTTGGGGACACATGAGAGATCGTCTGTGCAACTTCAATTTACCCTGTGTTTAAATGTGGAAAAGGAACGACCTTGGTCTTGGAATTTTTTTTTAATTATCATTATCATCATCATTATTATTATTTTTCTCTCTGGTAAACCATTGTGATCGCTTGTGAACTGCTCAGCATTCTCTCTGCAGACTCAGTGTGACAAGGTGTCTGCAGCGACAGATCAGTGGTGGAGATTGAACAGCCCTGAATTAATAAAGGTCAGGATAGTCACCAGCAAGAGTGCCCTGTGGCGTATGCGGACTTGCCCCTAGACAAGAGTTGAGAGGGAAAGGTACTTCCAAAGCAGACCCCAAGGCACCTGGACAAGCAGAGGATTTCCTGAGAGTTTTGAAAAGAAGTACTCTGAAGTAATTCTAAGATGCCTCTGTTTTATGTCTTCTTTCTGCCCTTCATTGCTTGAGAACATTTCAGGTTGCTAAGGATACAAGGGTGGAACATGGAGGGAAATGACCAAAGAAAAGGAAATGTTTCCGCAGCCATCTTAGGTTTTTCTTGCCTGGGGCTATAACAAAAAAAAAAATGGCAAAGACTAATTAGCAGAAGAAATACAGAACAAATTGATTTAACCCTGGGTTGGTAAGCCTTAGAAAGAAAAAGGGAACTGACAGGAAAACTGTTCAACTTTCCATACAATTCAAGGAAGAAGGGCCAAGCATGTAGAAATGTCTTTGGATCTAGAGTGTTTGACCAGAGTCTTTCCTAGTCTTTCTACCATACCACTTTCTCCTGGTGGCCTGGTGTTAGTCAGATCCAGGTTGCTACAAGTGAATACCTGGGTAATCAGCTTTATAAAGGAGAAAGGCTTGTTAGGTTACTAGTTTCATGGTCAGAAGTTTAAGTGCATGACATCTGATTCCTGTTGTTGAGGTGGTGAGATCATAGATGTCAATAAAGATGGCACAATGAGTGAACCACTGCCAGGAGTGGGGAAGCAAACACACAGAGGGCTGAGCAAGGTGCTGAAATCCCAAACTTCCTCTCAAGGCAGTCCCACAGTGATCTAAATCCTTCCACCAAGTTCTGCCTGCCTTAAAGTTTCACCACATCCCAACAGACCCAAAGGTTGGCAAGCAAGTTTGAATATAGTAACTCCAACCTCTCCTAGAAAAAGGGTATTTATATTTTATATGTTCGTATCCTTTAATTGAGGCCTCGATACAATATATTTGATCATATTGTCCCCTCCCAGATGCCCACCACCAACATACTCAACTTAATGTTCTTTCTGAAATAGGGTGTTTGATGGCTAGTACAAAGCAAGTCGGTTTTTCTGTTTCTCCTGACCTTACACTGAAAGGTGGGGAATTGGGACCATTACTTCTAGTCCTATGGCCAGGTTTCATAAAGAGGGGCTTTCTATATATCGTGCCATATATTATAAGAAGAAGAAGGCTATGGGACGTCTTCTTAGCTACTTCCCTAGCTAGAGTTCAGAATGTTCACCATAGCTAATGACTACATTTTGGGGCATCTTATTCTGAGTACCCAGAACAAGTTGACTTTGTCCTTAAAAAGCAGCTGAAATGTCTGCCTGTAAGATGAGAAAATGCTGGTCTTTTCCAGTCTTCCTGCCTCTTTTCTCCCCTTCCTATCTGAGAATGTGTTCATCTAGGTTTACATGTATTGCATAACTTGACTGTTGATTTATCTGCCTGGGCCTCTACTATTTTGTCATACTTCCATCTGCTAACACAATATCTGAGAACTGGGAAGGAGTATCTTGTATGTCTCTTGTGTCTGAGAGTGTGGAGCTCTGCAGATTACTCTATAGCCAAGACACAGTTTTTATCTTAATTTTAAACTACTTACATTTTAGGGAAGAAAGGAACATTTCTTTACTTCCCCCAATATATTCTTGAAAATTATAAGATTGTCAGTGTTGTTTCAAAGTAAATAAAAGTATTTAGTATTTATGCAGGATTCATGGAAATGTATGACAGATTTTCTGGAAACTTGGGTTTTCCAATAAAGTTTGTATTGGTATTGTGTTTGTTTTTTTTCTTGTCCATGGATCTTTGGTTTAAGATAGATGTCTAGATTTTCTGGCAAGGAGATATTTATTTCTATATTTCCACTTCACTTGTTACATTGTTTCTCTGTTTTTCTGACTCTGTCTCTCTGTCTCTATTTCTGTCTCTCTGTCTTTGTCTTTCTGTGTGTATGTGTGTGTGTGTGTGTGTCTGTTTATCGGTCTGTTTGTTTCTGTGTATTCACATGTATGCAATAATCTTTCAGCTATATGATAATAAGAAAATCAACCTGCCAAAATTATGGTCTCTCTCTCTCTCTCTCT
>NW_022196911.1:33447861-33454246 GCF_008632895.1 Mastomys coucha | reverse complement strand
GCCCCAGTCTCTCTCTTAAAACTGACTCTTAGCAAGTTTCTTTAGTAAGACATAGATAATTTTTACCTCTCATGATGGAGATAAAAGGTACAAAGAACAAGCACATTCTTTTCGTTTGGTATCTGTTAATGAAATTAGACTAATTAGAAGGAACTATCAACTTGAACTTCCTTCTCTTGGAATTCTCATTCCATTGTGTTGTAGAACAAAGTGAAGATGCTTCTCAAGGTCTTTAAATAAAATTCAAGTCCAAAAACATCCCCAAGAGTTTTTTTTCCTCTTTCAGCATACTAAAGTCTCATAGATGAAAATGTTAAAACACTGTATCTCCTCTACCTTCTTCTTTTAAGCTTTTGTCTTATAGGTAATCATTATCTGAAGTTAAGTGGGTTAAGTGGCTTTTGAAATGGACAGACTGTACTTTCCCTCATAACTGCTGTTATAAGGCTCTTCCCTTATGATAATGTCAGCCGGTACTATTAGTTATCATGTGGTCTTCTGTTAAAAGAAAAAAATGGGTAAATAAATTCAGTTTTGTTCCTTGGTAAATAACAAAACCACTCAAATTCCCAAGTAGTTATAAATTTAAAAAGAAAAAAATTTCTACACCCTCAAACAGTAACTCTTTCCACTATAATACAGTAAAAGTAAGGGACATTAAACTAAGAAAGACTAAAACTATAGAATAATCTCCTCCTTTCCATTTTTCTTATAGATGTTAATTTTAATTGTTGTATAGAATAATTTATTACATTATGATGTTGTCACCTGCTTCATCCCATTGGACTTTGCTCATAGACACACAACCCAGTTGCATTTTCCTTCCTCCACAGCTGAGTCTGTTTCCTACAAACATATATATATATAAATCCAAATTGTCTTTGTGAAGACAAGAAGAGAAATCTTAGTCTTCTTCTCACAGGCTCTTTTTCTCTGAGTGTATTCTTTTCTTTAGAGCACTTGTTCACAGGCCTCCCCTTGCTTTCCTGTGCTTGTATATGTATGTGCATGGATGAGATGAGTGACTGTTACTGTCAACTTGACTGAAAGAAAGAGAATGATCAGCTTTCTTCTGTGGTTTCTATTCCAAGCCTTTAACTGAATTCCTCAATGATGGAACTGTAACCTGTAAGCCAAATCTACCTTTCCTCCACCAATTTGGTATTAGTTTTGATGTTTATCACAGCGACAGAAAAACAATACTCTACATATGAAATTAGATTTCAGAGATGAGCAGAACCATGGTACTTGTTTTTGAGAGGCCTCTTCTTTCTTTTGCTGAATTTTCCTTCATGCTGTGCATTTTCTGTGTCTTCACACATTCTCATTTGCCAATTCTAAGACGATTTCTCAAGATAGCTGAGTTCTATCAGATGCCCTCCCTCTGCCTATGTATTCAAGGGTTTTAATGGAATTTTCTTTTGCACCTTCAGAATCTGAGGTCATCATTTATTGAAGAATTTAATCAGTTTTGAATTGAATTAATGAGGGATGAGAAAGTACTTCAGTTAAAAATTTCAACATGTAAATAGATTTTCATTGCTACATTTATTTAAGAGGCTGGCTTTTATTTTTTTTCCAGGGATATACAGAGAAACTTTGTCTCAAAAAAACAGGAAAAAAAAAAGAATTAATCTAACTAAGAAGGTTTAAGGAAACCATACTGAATACATTTTAAGAAATGGAACCCAACTGAAGAATAAACCAGAAGTAGGATTGGCCAATGATTGTAGATTGGTAAAATTAACATGATGAAATTGACTACCTTACCAAAAGAGTCTGCACCTGCAGATTTAACTCAATACATATCAAAATTCCAGTGACCTCTCAAAATTAGAAATAACAATTCGATAGTCATATTGAAGTACATGTGCATGCATGTATACACACACACACACACACACACAAACATATACACACACACCATTCCAAATCACTAAAGCAATCTTAAATAATAAAGAGTGATACTATGATGCCACAATACAAACTTTAAATTATAGTACAAACTAAAATATAAAAAGAGACATAATATTGGCCTAAAAAAGAGGCGCACACACAATGTAATAAAACTAGAACACCCAGAAGAAAAAAAAATTTAGGTATAGCCATCTGACTTTTGACAGAAGTACCAAATGATCTATTGTGGATCACATACATATACAAGCACAGGAAAGCAAGGGGAGGCCTGTGAGCAAGTGCTCTAAAGAAAAGAAGACACTCAGAGAAAAAGAGCCTGTGAGAAGAAGGCTAAGATTTCTCTTCTTGTCATCGCAAAGACAATTTGGATTTACATATATGTTTGCAGGAAACAGACTCAGCTGTGGAGAAAGGAAAATGCAACTGGGTTGTGTGTCTATGAGCAAAGTCCAATGGGATGAAGCAGGTGACAACATCATAATGTAATAAATTATTCTATACAACAATTTTACTATGTTCATCAGAGTCACTCTTTCGAGACATAGTTTCTCTGTTTAGCCCTGGCTGTCCTAGAACTCACTCTGTAGACCAGACTGGCCTTGAACTCAGAAATCTGCCTGCCTCTGCCTCTCAAGTGCTAGGATTAAAGGCATGCACCACCACTGTCAAGATGATTTATTCTTAAATGTTTTTAAAGATGTAATAAATATTATATCTCATTTTTCTATTTGTGTCCCTTATTTCTTTTTCTTGCTTCCTTGCTCAAGTTATGTTTTAAATCACTGTATAAAATAAAAGTGGAGGTTGTGGACACCTTTGCTTTGTTACTGACTTTAGAAAAAATTTGTACAATTACTTTTCACTTAGTATCATGTTAGCCATACAATAACCATGTATGGCCTTTATATGTATGTTTAAGTATCTCTTTCTTATATTTGTACTGTCTTCAAAATTTCCACCATGAAATCTTGATGAACATAGTAAAAGGCATTTTCTGTATCTGGTGAGAAGAGAAGTTCCCTACATACATTTCTACTCTATATCATACCTACTTCTTTATGTTTATTGAACAACTTTTGTATCATTCATATGTAATATGAATATGTATATATATGTATATATATACACACACACATACACAAGTACACACACACACACACACACACACACACACACATACAACCTGGTCTTAGTTATGATCTTTTTCTAAGCATGTTCTTGATTTGTTTTGGCAGATATTTTGCTGGTTATTTTGTGTCTATGTTTGTCAGAGAATTTTGTTTATAGTACTGCTTTGAGTTGTGTCCTTGTCTGGTTTTACTGACTTTCTATAATGAGTGTGGCATTGTTCCATTCCATTCTATTTCATAGAACCTTATGAAGATCATTTTGTCAAGCTTTTCTACTCTGATTTATTCAAAAAAGGTTTTTCCTCAAAATTGGACTTCAGTGACAAACACACAGATTATGATGGAGGAAAATAACATAATTTTTATCAGTTTGAACTATATTTGCTATAAATTATTCCAAGCTATTTTATTTGCATACACAGAGATGCACACATATATAAATATCAGACTACAGTTCTGGATGTTGCCAATTTCAGACTTTATACTTTAGAGGCTATATTTTATGTCTTAAGCGTAGGCTGTGCTATCCCCTATGTTGATAAATATTTTATTGTCTAGTTTTAGTTGCTCTTCAGTGCTTTTATTTTTCAACATATCATGTTTGAGTATTTTAAGGTTATATCAATGTTGCTGTTATTAATCAAACACTGGCACTTTTATGAGAAAATAATATAATGCTTAACTCTATGGTACTTTAAGGTCTTAAGAAACATTGACTATAAGTAAAACTACAAGGCCTAACATCATTTTCATTTATAATTTTTGTATACACTATCTTCTCTGTATTCTACATTAAAAGGTTAATCTTAGTCTCATGCTCCTTAGAGTTCATTATCCTGTATCAATTGTTAATTTTTTAACATGTAACTTTTTTACCATTTTATTTGTTTTATGAATTTGTTTTCATTTAGCATACAAAATAAGATATGAATCTCTTGAACAAACATCTAATACTCATATACCTAGAATGCTAACCTAGTATTAGGTTTCTCCTAGCCCAGTATATTTTTCACATAAAATTAACCATCACCCCATATTTTCTTCAGTCTCTATCATGTCTTCTCAGACTGATACAAAGATGCTGTGTAAAAGCACGAGCGAGACAGAGTTCCCTGTAAAGGTATATGTAAAGAAATGTTATCCTCTTTAAGACCCCTGTATACACACCAGTGGTTGTTTCTTACACTATTTGCTAGAGTTTGTTTAGAGTTAGAAAAAAAATAAAGCTATGGGACAAAAATCAAGCCAAACAAACCAAGGAATAAGATTCATAAGTTTTGAAAGGACTAAACATGATCTGTTTTGTTATTATCATAAGATCATAATTGGCTACAAAGCTAAAGTAAAAAGTAGGACAGCATTTGACAGCAGAGTAATCCACTAATGATTGATACAGGAAATAGCAGTCACACATCTAGCACCCTCGGGTCCTTGGGAGGCAAGTGTGAATAAGAAGCAGTCTTAAGGAGCCTGAATACTTTTGAGAAAAATCAAAATAAGAGGTCACAGTAGACACAATTTGCTGTAGCATAACAGATAATTTTCAAGCCCTTCTAAGTTGCTGATCTCTTTCTTTAACTAAAAAAAATCTTAAGAGGTTAGCAACCAAACACTCCACTGTGAAATGGGGCTATGAAGTCTGCAGTGAGAAAATGTCTTGGGCTGTTTTTTCTAGAAAGTTCCTGGAAAAATGCCATAGACATGTACATATCAAGAAGCATATTCTGCTCCAATGGTATCAAAAGATCTGCCAAAGTCACTTTGTGAGCTTGGTGGCCCAAGGCAAGTGTGAGGGGACTGTTCCTTCGGGAACATTTAAGCAGCTTGTGTTGCACAGGTTGCCACACCTTCCAGAGATCTAGGCCTTTCGCTCTCATCTTGATCTCTCCCTGCTGCCAGTTCAGGTTGTCAGAGATCTCATTTATTCCTTTCTTATTCTAGATAAATACATCCAGCTGTTGCTAGGAGCTGTCTGCCATTAGTAATAACTCATTAGAACTGACAGTGAAAGTCTCTCAGAGATGCCACCTGCTAACTGGTAGACTTTACAATCATGAATCTTTCTGGTGCCATCTTTAGCCAGTGGGAGCACTTGAACTGGAGAACAGAAAAACATCTAAAAACCGACTATTGTTTAACTCTCATTATTGTTATTATTATTATTATTATTATTATTATTATTATTATTATTATTATTACTTTGGCTCATTCAGCATGAAAATAATTCATTGACAATAAGGATATTTAATTGTTATTTTCAGTTCATCCCTTTTGTGCAGTTTCAGATACATAACCCTGGTTGGCAACAATGCTGAAAAGCTGCCTCTAATCTGGGTAGTCTGGTGATTTTTCTGAAAAAACAAACAACAAACATTTTTTTGTGTGTGATTTTTATTTTAACCTTTGTGTTTGGAATTTGAGAAAAATAAATTATATACCTGCAAGAATGAACAAATTAGTGAAAGGAGTCTGAGGAATGCAATTTAATTTCTATGTCTCCTACTGTCACAATAGGATGGGTAGAGGAGACTGTGCAGGTTATAGGAGGATGTGAAGGACATGACAATTGAAAGCAGATGCAGGAGGGTAGGAGTGAGGCTTCAGAATTTCTGCTGCTACTCTGGACATCCTAGAGAGGCACTGAGAGATTATCGTTGCTGTCTCTAACAGTAAGGCCGAGGGAAGAAGAAAGAAAAGAGGGTAGCAACAGAGGATGAATTCATACAAATGGAAAAGCTCTCTAGTATACTGAATTTTCTACAAATAATAATGTAAAAATAGTCAGGGTTATTGTTCCCACATACAGCAGTTAGGATGGATGAATATATTGCATAGCTACATATGTAGCAGAGGATTGTCTTATCTGACACCAATGGGAGGGTGTCAGATAACCCTACCCCAGTGTAAAAGGATGCTAGAGTAGTGAGGTGGGAATGGAAGGGGTGTGGGTGGAGGAGCATCCTCTGAGATCTAGGGTGGAGGGAAATGGATGAGGGTTTGCAGAGGGGAAACCAGGAAGAAGGACAATATTTGAAATGCAAATAAATAAAATAATTTAAAAATTGGAAACTAAAAAATTTGAACAATTGTCAAATTATCACAAAGGTATTTTGAATGTTAGCATTATAGCTTTGACATAGTTTCAGTGGGGGGAAAAGCTTCATTTGTTTTATTTGTGACTGACATAAAAAATTAAAAATTGCTTTTCTCCTACCATCAGGTATATTTCTTGAACAACCTATCACCAAAGTTGTTTCTGTAGTATTCTAGTGAAGAGAAGGTTTTAATAAACAAAAGTAGAGGCTACCTTTAAGGATATAGCTTATTTAAGAAGATAG
>NW_022196911.1:33445663-33447851 GCF_008632895.1 Mastomys coucha | reverse complement strand
TGTTTCTTCCACTGTCTTGCTTCCTTTCCTGTAAGTGACTTGGGAAATTTTACGGAAGGGGGCTTTTTGGACTTTTACAATGGGGACATACCATTTACGTTAATGTGTAACGAAGTGATAATACTGGTTTGGCCCGTGCTCCTGGGTGAGTACCTTTGTGGTTTGTAGCTTATAAACCCTTTGTTTCCCAAGAGTAAACAGAGACTTGAACAGAATTTTTTGTCTTCTCTACTTCCTTCGAGGTTCCTGATCCCAATTTGTAGTTGTTGCTCTCTTTTCTCAAGAACCCTGTTGTTTAAGTCCCACAGGTCCGGGCAAAGAGGGATGAAGAATGTTTCTGAAGTACGTGATTAAATATGAGCTTATTTGTTAAATAATAATAATAATGTGTTGTACGAAAGCTCTTAGGAGAAAATAAATGATTTCTTAAAATAGTAGACTTGCTACTAATAAACTTATTTGTAGCTAGCACATTTTAGTTTCCCCTTAGCATTTATTTGAGAGCTAAAATCATTGATTCCTCTCTTAAGTCAGATGGTTTACACCTCAATCTGCAGGTAAGATTGTTGAAGTGAGAAATGTATGTTTGTCTTTCTTGGGGAGGTTTCATTGTGATGAAGGTGTCATTCTTACAAGAGAATTTGATTGGAGTGCTAGTTTAGAGATTCTACAATGCTTGCTTTAAAGAATCTGTGGGTTTTTTTGTTTTTTGTTTTTGTTTTTGTTTTGTTTTGTCTTTGTTTTTTAAATTTGGTGCATTCACAAATTGAATACTGCAAAAATGGTAAGAAGAATATCTCTAAAGTTTTCATGTGGATCTGCTTATTTATAAATCTAGCTGATTCACTTGATGGTTTATATTCTCACATTCCCTCAATAGCTCTCTTTACACTTGCTCTTGTAGATGTGTGGTTTGCCAAAATTTCAGGGTAAATTTTCATGTATCTGTAGCTTCTGCCTACAAACTCTTTAGGGATAGCCTTTTGTTGACTACATTGAAGTTGTAAACATCATTAGCTCACCTTGGAGCCATAGTACTTTTAAAATTATAGCTCAGTCTTCATTTGATTGGTCAGTGCAATAACATCCTCTCTAGCAGTTTTATCACCACCAGGAAAGGATCCAGGTCAAGGGTGTTTCGTTTCACTTCTGGTCTTTGGAACCTTCTTTAACCTGACACATTTCTGTAGCTTTTCCTTGCCTTTAATAATGCTTCACAATTTCAAAATATACAAAATATACCAAAGTACATTAACTACACTTAAATGTTTACCCCATACCCAGCAGTAGTTAGACAACAAAAGACAATTTCAATGGCTCCCTGTTGCATTGTAGACTTTCTTTGGTTTTCATATTGCTTTGTTTGCTTTATTGCAGTATATATATTTAGTTAGTTAATCTGCCTGTTGTTTTGCTTGTATTTTAGGTTTTGTGATTTTATGTTTTTCTGTTTTGTGTGTGTTTCTTACTTATTTCTAAATGTTTTAAAGACATTTTTTGGTGGTTTTGCCTGTTTTCTAGAGAAAGAAAAGATGTAAGGTTTGGTGGGTGGGGAGGATTTTGGAGGAGTTTGATGAGAACAAACCATGATCAGAACATAGTGAATATTGAAGATGTGGGCTTTATTTTGTTATTGTTATTTATTTTGACTTTTGGTGGATTTTTTAATTAAAAAAAATCATATACTTTAAATTTTAACATCAATACTTATCAATTTGTATTGATTTGCTGTTCTTTTAAGAATATGTTGCTTTATTCTTTTAGAATTTCAAATATGCCTCTAATTTATTTTGATCATACCTCACCCATCTCCAACTTCACGCCCTCTTTTTATTTGAATTAACATACCAAATATAGCATGTAAAGCTGTCCACTGGAATATGCTCTATCCATCAGAGGTTACTCTATGAAAGAAATGTGCCTCTATCTCCCCCAGTATCAGTCAATTGTCAATATCTCCTCCATTCTCTTTGGTAACTTGTGAGACATGCCTCCACCCAGGTTGCAATGGTGATAGCTTGAGATTGTGTGAGTCTTATGCAGACAACATCATGGGTACAACTGTTCTGTCAGCTCCAAAATATAGTTTCTCTCTGGGCCTGCCTATCTTCTGCTTTTACAACTTTCCATCCTCTCTTCCACAAGAATCTCCAAATTTGGGGGTCTCAGCTATGATCCAGTTATTCAT
>NW_022196911.1:33441259-33444817 GCF_008632895.1 Mastomys coucha | reverse complement strand
GGAAATTGAAGAAGTTCTCAGAAGATGGAAAGATCTCCCATGCTCATGGATTGGCAGGATTAATATACACATATTTTTAAATCCATTATTTTTTTATACTTTTTTTTCCAGATGAGAGTTCTGGTTCCCAATATGATTAAAATGTTTACCCATTTGATCAATGTCATAATATGCCAAAAATAATTTCATACTTTCCTTGCCCATGTCATTATACCAGACACATGAAATGGGAGATTCTAAATGTCTCTGAGCTTCTGTCACCTACCTATATTGCTCAATGACCACAAGCACTCAGGACAGCCCTTTGATTAGCCTTCATTGTACATATCAAACTCATCTTTAATGATATTAGAATTACTTGATTTTATTTGTCTGCTTTATTTTTCTGTCCAGACTTACATATATCTTAAAATGTGTACAATACGAATGTATATCTATGGGCAAATCTATCCATAATTTATAATTTCAAGATATTGCTCTTTTGTTCTGCTCCATTCCATTTTCCTACCTCAAATGATATAATTAAACTCATTACTCTATGCTTTCAATATTACTTTTATGATATGTTAAGAAAGCAGATTAAATACATGTTGACTTTCTATTCTTTTTAAAAAAATTAATGTAGAGAAACAGCATTGATGTTCTTTTTGGCCTAATTTTGGTACTTAATACAATGTCCTTTTACTGTAGTCCCTCATAAAATAGCAGTCTTGAACATCAGTTTCTCCCTTTAAGACATTTGGAGATATGGGTCATTTCTAATAATTTACAGTTATAAATAATGTCACAATAAATAACCTTGTGCAAATATTTCATGCTTTCCTATTTTTTTTGAGTTAAAACTTCAGGGTAAGTTCCTGTGTAGAATAGCTGTACTGAATGGTAAATGCACACATCTTTTAATTAGTTTCCCTAAATCCCTTTTCATAAAGGTTGTACCTGATTTCCCTTCCCACTAGGATCAAAAGAATATGTATGTTCACAGCCAACACAACAGGATGGATTGTCAAAATCCTGACATTTTCCTGTCTAATGCTTTGTGGATAGCATTTTAGGGCAGGTATCACTAATCATTTTTTTATTTATTTTTTCTATAATTAAAGGCCTCTTTCCTAAAGAGCATTAAAGTGCATTTTTACACCTTTTTTTTGTGGAGTACCTAAAATATTTGAATACTTATGTATTCCTTTGCCAAGGAAATGGAGAATGGGAGACTATAAACTTTTACTGAAGCAGAAGAAGTCGGATTGTCTGTAAGTCTAGGGGAAACTTGTTTGTTATCATCTCTGTTTCTTGTCCTTACTGGTGCTTCTCATACTAAATATCTGCTTCTGTCTTCATGTTAGTTCTCTCCCCTCTATGTATCTGAATGGTTGCCCACTGACTTTCTTATAAAGACACTAGATGATATATATTTAAAGTCCTGGGTAGGCTTTTATCTCATGATTTCCAAATTAAGGTTATCACTATTTCACCATATAAAGCATTATTCCAAGTTTCTAGACCCTCCTATAGTTAATAAAACTCATAAAAAAATACAGGGAATGAGAAACAGAAGAAAAAGGATTTGATTTTATTTTAAACTAAATATGGTGTTGATATAGACAAGAAAGGAATGGTAGGATGTATGATGAATTGTCCTCCAGCTTGTCACCCATACAATTGTCTGGACAAGGCTGTCAGGTTCTCAGAACAGTTGTGTTTTAACTAGCTTTATCCTTTCCTTGAAATGTGTCTTAATAAAAAGAAATTACAAATTTATTTATAAAAGAAACTATCTGAGAATATCTGGTTAGTACAGTAAACAATTTTTAAAAATGAAGAAAAGAACCATGCGTGGTGGCACATGCCTTTAATCCATCATTTGGAAGGCAAAAACCGGTGGGTCTCTGTAAGTTCCAGGCCAGCTTGATCTACAGAGTTAGTTCCAGGAGAGCCAGAGTTGTTACACAAAGAAACTGTCTCAAAACACCAAAAAGAAAAGAGAAAAAAAAGAAAAGAAAAGAAGAGAAGAGAAGAGAAGAGAAGAGAAAGAAAAGGGAAGGAAAGGAAAGGAAAGGAAAGGAAAGGAAAGGAAAGGAAAGGAAAGGAAAGGAAAGGAAAGACAACAAGGCCATAAAATGGTTATAATGAGTTTAATTTTTAACTTTGGAAACAATAACAAAACTTCTCAGGGCAGGACTTTCTAGAATGGTAATAATGATAGGATCCCAGGCCTGATGGCTCAATGAAAGATACTCAACTATGATGTCAACCCTGAGAATGTGTTTGGTGTACACTGTATTTATTATTGGTTTTATTTTACAATTTATCCTAAACAAAAAAATTAGGATAAATTTAAATGCCATTGTAAAGAACATTCTCCTTTATTTGAGCATAAGGTCATAAAGTTGGTAAATAACGTTGCATTCTGTATTTTTATTTATTTTTTATAAATTATTTTATTTATTTACATCTCAAAGGTTGCTCCCCTTCCCAGACTTCCCTCCATAAATCCCCCATCCCATCGCCCCTCCCCTTTGCCTCTGAAAGGGTGCTCCACCCATTCTTGCCTCACCCCTCTAACATCCCCTTTCACTGGGGCAATAAGCCTCCACAGGACCAAGTGCCTCCCCTCTCATTGATGCCAGATAAGTCCTCTGCAACATATGTAGCAAGAGCCACTGACCAACTCATATATACTCATATATACTCTTTGCTTGGTGGTTTAGTTTCTGAACCCCCTGAGGTGTCCGGTTAGGTTAATTGATATCTTTGCTCTTCCTATGGGGTTACAATTCCCCTCAGCTCCTTCAGTCCTTCCCCTAACTCTTCCTTTGAACTCCCCTGGCTCAGTCCAATGGTTGGCTGTGATTAACTGCTTGTTTTAGTCAGTTGCTGGCAGAGCCTATCAGAGGACAGCTATATCAGTCTCCTTTCTTTAAGCAGTTCTTGGCATCAGCAATAATGTCAGGGTTTGCTGTCTGAGGATGGGATGGATTCCAAGAATGGACGGTCTCTGGATGGCCTTTCCTTCAGTCTTGACCCTGTGTTTTGTTTAGACAGTAAAAATTCAAAGTTAAAGATTTTGAGATGAGTGGGTGATCCTCGACTGTCGACCAGGTCTCTTCAGGTTCTATCTCCTCTTTATTGGGTATTTCAGTTAATGCCACCCCCATTCGGTACTAGGAGCCTCTTGTATCCTTCCATCTGGGACTTCCAAGTGGTTCCCCTTTCCTCAACTCCTACTGCTACATATTTCTATTTATTCTCCTAGTCCTTTGGACTTCTCTCCTGTCTTTTCCCATACCTAATTCTGCCTCCCCCGTTTTTCCCTCTCCCTCTGCTTGCCCACCTAGGTGCCTCCATCCCTCTGTGTCCCATGATTATTTTGTTCCCCTTTCTAACTTGGATTTAAGCATCCACACTTTGACCTTCTTTTTAAACTTTGTATGTCCTGTTAATTGTATTGTTGGTATTCTGATATATATATGTATATATGTATATATACATATATATACATATATACTTTCTGAGTTAGTATTTAACTGTATTTCCCAGTCCTTTTGGGTCTGGGTT
>NW_022196911.1:33428694-33440511 GCF_008632895.1 Mastomys coucha | reverse complement strand
TCCCAATCTGTAGGTTGCCATTTTGTCCTATTGACAGTGTCCTTTGCCTTACAGAAGCTTTTCAGTTTGTTGAGATCCCATTTGCCAATTCTTGATCTTAGAGCTTGAGACATTGGAGTGTGATGTGCAGGAATGTTTCCCCTGTGCTGGTGTGTTAAGCTCTTTCCAACTTTTTCTTCTATTACATTGGGCATATCTGGTTTTATGTGGAGGTCCTTGATCCTCTTGGATTTGAGCTTTTCACAAGGAGATTAAAAATGGATTAATTTGCATTCTTCTACTTGCAGTCCTTCAGTTAGACCAGCATCATTTGTTGAAGATGCTGTCTTTTTTCCACTGGAGGGTTATGGCTTCTTTGCCACAGATCAAGTGACCAAAGGTGTATGATTTATTTCTGGGTCTTCATTGCTATTCCACTGATCTACCTGTCTGTCTCTGTACCAATACCATGTGGCTTTTTATCATTATTGCTTTGTAGTATTTGAGGTTAGGAATGGTGATTCCCCCTGAAGACCTTTCTTTTATTGTTGAGAATTGTTTTCACTATCAGGTTTTTTTGTTATTTTAGATAAAGTTGAGAATTGTTCTATCTTTGGGAAGGATTGAGTTGGAATTTTGATGGGGATTTAATTGAATCTGTAGATTGCTTTTGGTAAGATGGCTATTTTTATTATGTTAATCCTACCAATCCATGAGCATGAGGGATCTTTCTGTCTTCTGAGGTCTTCTTCATTTTCTTTCTTCAGAGACTTGAAGTTCTTGCCATACAGATCTTTAACTTGCTTGGTTAGAGTTATACCAAGATAATTTATATAAGTTGTGACTATTGTGAAAGGAGTTGTTTCCCTAATTTCTCTCTCAGCCCATTTATCCTTAGTGAAGAGGAAAGCTACTGATTTGTTTGAGTAAATTTTATATCCAGCCATTTTACTGAAGTTGTTTATCAGGTGTAGTAATTATCTCGTAGAATTTTTGGGGTCACATATGTATGTTATCATATCATTTGCAGCTAGTGATACCTTGACTTCTTCCTTTCCAATATGTATCCTGTCTTGTCCTTGATTTTAGTGAGATTGCTTCAAATTTCTCTCCATTGAATTTGACATTGTCTGTTAGTTTGCTGTATATTGCTTTTATTATGTTTAGGTATGTGCCTTGAAATCATGAGCTTTTTGAGACTTTTATCACGAAGGCATGTTGTATTTTCTCAAAGGCTTTTCAGCATCTAATGAGATGGTCATGTAATTTATTTCCTGAGTTTGTTTATAAAGTGGATTATGTTAATGGATTTATGTAAATTGAGCCATCCCTGTATTCCTGGGATGAATCCTACTTCATCATTTGGATATTATATCTGCGCTCTTTAGTTAGTTTTTCTAAGGGTTTATCTATCATGTTGATTCTCTCAAAGCACCAGCTCTTAGTTTTGTTCATTCTTTGTATAGTTATCTTTATTTCTAATTGGTTGATTTCAGGCCTGAGTTTGGTTATTTCCTGCTGTCTACTTCATTTTGATGTGTTCTTGGATTTTGTTTGTGAGAATTTTATTGAGTATTTTTACAATGATATTCATAAGCAAAATTGGTCTGAATGTCTCTTTCTTTGTTGGATCTTTGTATGGTTCAGGTATCAGTATAACTGTGGCTTCATAGAATGAATTAGTGTTTCTTCTGTTTCTATTTTATGGATTAGTTTTTCTTCTTTGAAGGTCTAATAGAATTCTGCACTAAAACCATCTGGCCCTGTACTTTTTTTTTTTTTTTTTTTTTTTTTTTTGGTGGAGAGACTTTTAATGACTGCTTTTGTTTTCTTAGGGGTTATGGGACTGTTTAGGTAGTTTATCTGGTCTTGATTTAACTTTTGTATCTGGTATCTGTTTAGAAAATCCATTTCACTCTAGATTTTCCAGTTTTCTTAAGTATTGCCTTTTGTACTAGAATCTGATGATTTTTGAATTTCCTCAGTTTCTGTTTTTGTTTTCCTTGTCACTTTTGACTTTGTTCATTTGGCTATTATATGTGTGACCTTTAGTTAGTTTGGCTAAGGGTTTCTCTATCGTGTTGATTCTCTCAAAGCACCAGCTCTTAGTTTTGTTCATTCTTTATATACTTATCTTTATTTCTAATTGGTTGACTTCAGCCCTGAGTTTGGTTATTTCCTGCTGTCTACTTCTCTTGGGTGTGTTTGATTCTCTTTATTCTAGAACTTTCAGACATGCTGTTAAATTACTATTGTAGGATCTATCCAATTTCTTTGTGAAGGTGCCACTGCTATGAATTTTCCTCTTAGCACTGCTTTCATTGTGTCCTATAAGTTTGGATATGTTGTGCCTTCATTTTCCTTAAATTCTAGAAAGTCTTTTATTTCTTCCCTGACCAAGTTATCATTAACTAGAGAATAGCTCAGTTTCCATGTGTGTGTGAGCTTTCTGTTATTATTTATTTATTTATTTATTTATTTATTTATTTTTGCTATTGAAGACCTGCTGTAGTCCATGGTTATCTGATAGAATGCATGGGATTGTTTCTCAATCTTTCTGTATCTGTTGAGGCTTGTTTTGTATCTGACACTATGGTCAGTTTTGGAGAAGGTACATAAGGTGCCGAAAAGGAGGTATTTTGTTGTTGTTTTTGAACAACAAAATGTCTACAGAAGTGTTCTGTAGACATCAGTTAAAACCATATGGTTCATAACTTCTGTTAGTTTTGATGTGTCTTTGTTTAGTTTCTGTTTCCATGATCTGTCCATGAGTGAGAACTGGGTGTTTAAGTCTCCCACTATTATTGTGTGAGATTCAGTGTATGTTTTGAGTTTTAAAAATGTTTCCTTTACAAATGTGTTAGCCCATGCATTTGGGGCATAGATGTTCAGAATTGAGAGATCATCTTAGTGGATTTTTCATTTGATGAGTACTAAGCATCCTTCTCAATCTCTCTTGGTTGAAAGTATATTTTATTTGATATTAGAATGGCTATTCTAGCTTGTTTCTTGGGACCATTTGCTTGGAAACATTTTTTCAGTCTTTTACTGTGAGGTAGTGTCTGTCTTTGTCACCAAGGTGTTTTTCCTGTATGTAGCTGGGTCCTGTTTATGTATCCAGTTTGTTACCCTATCTTTTTACTGGAGAATTGAGTTCACTGACAATGAGAAATATTAAAGATCAATGATTGTTGATTCCTACTATTTTTTGTTAAAGGTGGTATTATGTTTGAATTGTTCTCTTCCTTTTGATTTATTGTGAGATAACTTTTTTTTTCTTTTTTTTTTTTGGTTTTTGGTTTTTGGTTTTTCTTGGGTGTAGTTTCCTTCCTTGTATTGGATCTTTCCTTCTATTATCCTCTGTAGGGATGAAATAGTAGAAATGTTGTTTAAATTTGGCTTTGTCATAGAATATCTTGGTTTCTCCATAGAATATCTTGGTTTCTCCATCTATAGTAATTGATAGATTTTCCGGGTATAGTAGCTTGGGCTGGCATTTTTTTCTCTTAGGGTCTGAATGATATCTCTCCAAGATCTTCTGGATTTTAGAGTCTCTGTTGAGAAGTATGGTGTAATTCTGATAGGTCAGCCTTTATATGTTACTAGGCCTTTCCCCTTACCACTTTTAATATTCTTTCTTTGCTCTTTGTAATATTCTGTTTATTATGGCATGGGAGGAATTTCTTTTCTGATCCAACCTATTTGTTATTCTGTAGACTTCTTGTGCATTTATGGCCATCTCTTTCTCTTTCGATTAGGGAAGTTTTTCTCTATGATTTTGCTGAAGATATTTTCTGGACCTTTGTATTGAGAATCTTTACTCTCTTCTATTCCCATTATTCTTAGGTTTCATCTTTTCATTGGTTCCTAAATTTTCTGGATGTTTTGGGTTAGGAACTATTTGTACTTTGAATTTTCTTTGAATGTTGTGTCAATATCTTCTATGGTATCTTCTGTGCCTGAGATTCTCTCTCCTGTCTCTTGTAGTCTATTAGTAATGCTTGCATCTGTAATTCCTGATCTCTTTCCTAGGGTTTCCATCTTCAGGGTTCCCTCACTTTGTGATATTTCCATTTTTAGATCCTGGATGATTCTGTTCAATTCCTTTACCTGTTTGCTTGTGTTTTCCTGTATTTCTTCAGGGATGTATGTGTTTTCTCTTTAAGGACTTCTACCTGTTTATCTGTGTTCTCATGTATTTTTAAAGGGAGTTATTTATGTCCTCCTTAAAGTCTTCTATCATCTTCATATGATGAGATTTTAGTTCAGAAACTTTCTTTTTCAGGTGTGTAGGGTTTCCAAGGGCTTGCTGTGGTGGGAGAACATAGTTCTGATGGTACCAAGTGACATTGGTTTCTGTTGCTTATGTTCTTGTGCTTGACTTTTAACATCTGGTTATCTCTGGTGTTAACTGACCTTGATATTTCTAACTGGAGCTGTCTTACCTGTAACCCTGGTTATGACAGGCCTTTTGGGAGTCAAGCTGTCTCTGGTTGTGGATGGGGGCAGTCTGGAGCATCTGATCTTCCCCCAGGCATAATGTGGACCAGAAGAAAGATGTGTCTGCAGCAGGGCAGATAGTCCTGCATCCAATGGGCCCCTGGGCATCCCAGTTAGGCCCAAGTATTGGGTTGGGGTTGGGGGGTCTCACTGTAAGCCTAGTTGTGATGGACCTCTTGGAAATCCAGCTGTCTCTGAGTATGCTTGTATTTTTATGTCTGTCCATCAGAAAGCTTTCCCTGGTACTAGCTTATTAAGAATTCGATGAACTGTTATTTACCATTGTTGTATGACAGCTTTCTTGGGGAGACATGAACAAACTTCTACTTATTCCAGATGGGGAATCAATGACTAACCATATCATCAAGGTATAATTTCATAAGCCATTGATTTCATTGGGATTACTAACAGGAATATGGTTGAATGGTTAATTACAGGAGCATGGACAAACTAAGTTAGCCATATTGAAAGAATAATATATAGCAAGTTTAGAATATCCCAGGAAAAAATAATGTATAACAAGTTTAGAAAGCCTGGAACTCTCTGCATGCCTTTAAAGTATCTCAGTAGGGCAGGGGCTTCTTTTCCTCAGCAATCTCTTTTGCTCATGGAACACTGGGGTGGAATAAATAGTGTGTACTTGGTAAACCTCAGGGACTTCCTGATATTTGTAAGTTGTAAGTTGTATTGTGCCTGAATCTTTATTGAGTTCTCTTTAGAATACATTGAATCTTAAGTGCCATACCACCGCAATGGAATCTTTTAACTCAGTGGGAATTCTACACAATTAGCATGTAGATATTAAGATTACATTTTATAGTGAATGCTACAGGCATTTAGGAGAAACTACTGAATAATAACCTAAGTGTTGCATGGGAGTTTGTAGCTGTAACAACTACTTATTTGATCTGTGGCTTGAATGGCTTTTCCTATAAACACTCAGCTAACAACACATTTAGACTTGTTGGGATACTTCCAATACCAGGTTACTCAATAACTTTGGAAGAACCTATTTCATTTTAATGGTATTATGTTAAGAAAAGCAATCCTACATGAAACATTAAGTTAAATGTCTTATTATGCAACTTAAAGACTGATCATTTACCTTTTCTAGTCATTTCTTTTCTAAGCTGACAATCCTAAGTGTTTTCTAAAGTTCTTAATGTGACACTGTTTTGAGTCATTGTTTAAGGCCTTGTCTAAACATGTATATACTGCCAGTGCTGTGTCTTTACTTATGTTGGCTGCAGCCTGTTGTAGATCCAAGTTAGATGAAAGTGGGAAGCAGCTATAACATCAGAGTGGGAGTGACTTACAAGTTAGGGGCTTTGGCTGGTATTCTCACTTTACAGGATCTGTGAAGTTTCTTTAAGCTTTTGCATGGTTGATGTATATTTTTCTTAACCAGATAAGAAATTTATACTATAGAATGAAAAATTGGAAGTGTCTCCTGGAAGTGAAGGTTATGAATATGGCCAAGATTCAAAGGCAGCTAGCAAAAGGATATACAGAATGAAAGAAGCCTATAAATTATGTTCATTCAGTTTCTCTCTTTCTCATTTCTAATCCATTCATATCTTCTATATAATTTCTCTCTATATAACTTTTTCTTTCTCAAAAAACTAACTTTTATGACATGCTTGAGTTTTAATGTTTAATGCAATTATTAATAATGACCGGGCTGGAGATATGACTCAGTGGTTAAGAGCACTGAATGCTCCTCCAGAGGTCATGAGTTCAAATCCCAGCAGCCACATTGTGGTTTACAACCATCTGTAACAAGATCTGATAACCTCTTCTGGTGTCTGAAGATAGCTACAGTGTACTTATAAATAAGTAAATATTTAAAAAAATGACAATTTGTACTTGATTATAATTCCAAAAAAAAACCAATAGAGAGTATACTTATTCAAACTCACCTTAAAGAATGTTCTTCCCTCATCTAATCATTTGAGGGGACATGAAGTATGTTCCATCATTTCACAGCTGTCCTCTTATAACTAAGGAATAGACCTTGGCAGTTCTTGGGGAAAAAATGGTTGGAATCAAGAATGGAGAGTCTTCCAAATGTTCACAAAGGGAGAGACAATTTTGAGTGTCCAAGGAACTGAGAAAATAGTTGAGTTTCTTGTAAGAGGTAATTGGATAGAAATTGAAGATATAAAAGCAACAATTAGAGTTTAAAGACTTACTTTAGATAGCTAAACGAAAGTGGTAGAAGATGCTTAGATTTAGTTTGTCTTGCTCAATTCAGAAAGGAATTCTTGGATGAACTCAGCTGGTTAATTGGGATTAGAAAAAAAGAAAAAAAAAACAAAAAACAAAAAAAAACAAAAAACAATCCAAACCAAACCAAAACAACATATGTAATATGTCTCTTAATGATCTTTAAGGGTAGATTTCATTGTTGACAATTAGGCCTTGCTTTTGTTTATCTATTGGCCAATTTCTACTATAATTTATGTATTCTTTTAAAAATTTTGTATCCCATCCCTACTAAACCCTGTGTATTTTGTGCAAGGCTTGATAATTATATTAATCCTGGTTGAGTTCATGATATGTGTCATCATACTAGTCAAGCATGATGAATGACCATACTGAATTAGAATACGGCAGTTATCCCTTTATCTTTATTAATTGCAAACAAGATTGCATGAAGCAGGTTTTGATGAGGTTTAAAATCAAGATATCAAATGGAATTCATTGACTAGCTGATGGTACAATAGAGCATCAGACTTTTATTTACATTGTCAAATAGTGAACAAATTTGCATATGTCATTTAATTGTACCATACCTTTGTTCATACACAAGTTAGTGGACTATTATCACTATAATATAGAATTGCATCTGCATTAGTCAGGAGTCTATAGAGTAATACAACCTGTAGAATGAATCTCTATGTATATAGAAAGAGGATTCATTAGAATGACATAGTCTGTGGTCCAGATAAGCTAACACTGGATGCCTATAAATGAAAGGTCAAAGAATCCTGTATTTCTTCAGTCCACAAGGCTGGATGTCTTCACTAGTCTTCAGGCCATGCCTGAATCTCAGAGAAGTAGGCTCTAATGTCAGTACAGGAAAGGACTTGCCAACAAGAACAAGAGCAAGCGGAGAGGCCTCCATCTTCTATGTCCTTTATATAGGCTTCCAGCTGAAAAAGTGATTCAGATTAGAGGTGGATCTTACCACTTCAGAAGATCTGCATTAAAAGTATGTCTTCCCACCGCAGAGATCCAGAATAGATATGGCTTACTAATTCAGACTGAGAAAAATTCCCTCACAGATATGCACCTCCATTTTTGGGTTTTAGTTAATTCCAGATATAGTGAGGTCAACAAACAAGAAGAGCCATCATACCATCTAAAAAGGAGCCAGCAAACTGTTCGATTTCACTATAAGCTGATAAGATAGAAACTTCCTTTTCTTATGAATGAGGAAGTGCCAGGTGGGATGAATTACTACAATTTGGCCCTGGGGTGGTCTGATCTGAAGGACCATTTGAAGTGTGTGGATTTTTCTTTTTCCTGCAATAGAAAGAATATATGAATATGTGAAGCTATAGAACACGCCTTAACTGGAGAGATGATTTCTCTCGTCTGTAGCATCAGATGTATATCAAGTGTCAAGTGGTGCCTTTAAGGCTGCAGTCAGCATGAGCATCAAGCCTGCTGAAAGTCACATCGATTAAAGGAATTATATTACTTTGATTCTAATGGAGCCCCAATGATTGTAGCAAAGCTTCTGTAACATATGCATGCTATTTCAACTTACGCATCAAACCTACATTCTTTCATTCTTTTAAATCACAGATCCCATTTTTCTCCTCATGGAACTAATATTTTGAATTCTAGTACCATACTTCAGTAAGGCTGCCTCTTGTCAGAAAGGCAAATGTGCTATATGCTTAACCAGAGGATCTGGTCATCCATTGACCTGAGCAATATTGTCAGGGACAGAGCAAGTTAATACAATCAGTTTTTTCTCATCCAAAAATATAAATATTAAGAAGAATGATAAAATATATAGTTATATAGAGTTTTCATTTAGTTATATACTTTCTGTGTATACATTCTATACTCTTTTAAGTCCTGTTTCCCTCAAAGTCCAGATATCTAACTTTTATCTTCAAATATGTATGCTACTTAGCTTAATTCATTTCTCTCATGATATAAGATGATGTCAGAGTTTAGGGAATTTATAAAGAATGAAGGTTTATTTGATTCATGGTTCTGGAATATGGGAAATACAAGAAAATGACATTTACATTTAGTAATAACCTTCAACTTGCATCTTAGTAACCAGATTTTAGGCAGACATATGTAAAATAAAGTGAAAGAAAGACCAAATTCATGTCTTTTAAAATCAGGAACCCATTTCTCAGATAACAGCTTTATTCACTTCATGAGGACATGTTCATGGCTAGATTATTTCTTAAAGGCTTCAGTTCCTAATAACTTTATAATTATAGTTAATTTTAAGTATGTATTTAGGAAAGGACATTGAAACTATAGCACAGGTTCACCCATTGCTAGGAAATTAGAGTTCTATATAGGTAGGTCTGCACTCACATATATTATATTTAAATAGCTAAAACTAATGTATACTAAGGTTTCTAAAAATGAAATTTATATTTTATAAATGTAAAAATGTAACATACAAATGGCCTCAGTGATTATTCAATATATAAAGTCTAAGTAGACATAAGGTTTTTTGTTTTTCTCTGTTACACAAGAAAGACAAAATGCCAAATTGGCTGTTCCTGCGGTTTTCTTTTCCCACAGTCTATTACACAAAACCCCTGTACATTGATGATCAGTCTAAATCATCCAATGCTGTGTAACAAGCCCATGAAGTCTTCATGTCTTAGAAAAACAGCATTCATTTCATAATTCCATAGATATGGAATATTGCCAGAGATCTCCATTTCAAGATATCTCAGTGGTTCTATTCAAATATGAGCGATGTCTCCAATGTCATCTGAAGGCTCAAATGGCACTCCAATCTCATTTATGCGCTTGTTGAAAGAATTCACTATTTCAACCTATGCCATTTAGGGTCAGTTTCTCTGTATCTATTGTGTGGAAGCTCTGTTTACATCTTTTATGAATTGCCTCTCTATGGGGCTGTATCACATGGGAAAAAAACAAAGCAGAATGGGAGGGAGAGAGTTTGGGTAAGAATAAGGTAATGTCTTCTTTTAGTGGCCTACTTCCTCTAACCAGAGCCTAACTCCTAATAACCCACTCAGCAATTCATTTTTCAATGGATTAATTTATTAATGAGGTAGCATCACTGTAATCCAATGACCTTTCACCAACTATAGATGAAGATATTAACATATAAGTCCTCGGTCCATTTTATATTCAAATCGTAACATTTTGCCAACAATATTTGGCACTCAGTGGTTCATTTCTTCCTTTTAGTGAAAAGTGCATATAGTCCACCCTCAAGAGTTCTTAAAATCTTAATGCATACTTCAGTTCTTAAATTACCAATTCTAAAATGTTGTCTGAGATGCAAGGCAGGTTCTTTGCTATGAACTCTGTAAAATTCAAACAAGCAACATGCTACAGGGTGGATTATGAATCACTTTTTGATGCTATGATATGACCAACAAGAACTTAAGAAAGTTTATTTCTATTTGAGGTTCTAGATGGATAGGTTTTTCCATGACTGAGGAAACTATGGCATGACCCCAGGGGCAGAAAGCTGTCTGAGAGTATTTTGTTTGGCACGAAAGAGAGAAAAGAACAGGAAGTAGGGCAAGGCTAAAGCCCTTCCAAACCAATGCCCAACAACATACTTTCTCAAATAAGGGTTTTAAAAATAGTGATAACTATCAAATGTATGAATGCATAAGGGGCCTCTGTCATTCAAACAACCACACAGGGTAAAGCACATTTCAAAGTGAGACACAGGAATCAAAACCAGAAGGATCAGACCAAAGCAAAACCCAAACCCTGCTAGGTAAATGTTAAAATCACAGTTCTGTATTTAATACTCAAGACACATAAGGTATGATGGGAACTCTAGAGAACCTCCACATTCATGACTTGGAGACATACAAGGATACACTGTGTATTAACTCTTTCATATTAACTCTGTATATTGTCTCTGCTGTTAGCTTGCTGCTTTATGTGGTAAATTTCCGCATTTCATGGCCTTTCTAACTTCTTGGGTTCTCTATTTCAGAGCTGATTGTAGTGGAATAGCTTCACCTATAACCCTCTCAATGCATGCCTACAGGAACTCTGGCCCTACCATTCATTGACAATTTTCCAAGGTCTTTGTTTAAAATCTGGGTGGAGGCCTTTATTCACCTGTAAGCGTTTCATTCTATATGTTTGCAAAACCAGCATCACACGTACATTCATCACACTATCTGTTGCTGGGAAAAGACACTGTGACCAAGGCAACACTTATAAAAAAAATAAAAAAATAAAACATTTAATTGGGAGATTGATGACAGTTTCAGAGGCTTAGTCCTTTGTCACCATGAGGGAACATGGTAGATCCTGTGGCACTGGAGCAGTAGCTGAGATGTACAACCTGATCAGCAGCCAAGAGAATAAGATCCTGGGCCTGCCATAGACTTTTGACACCCCAAAACCCAGCCCAAGTGACACAACTCCTTCAACAAGGCCATACTTCCTAACCCTTTTAAACATTTCTAATCCAAAATATATGGGCCTATGGGGGCCATTTTTGCTCAAGCCACTACAACACAGATGGAATTAACTCAAGAAGTACTGTGTCTATTAGAAAATAAAAATCCTGTATAGCAATGAGCTTCTTAGAATCTGAATTCAGGATATTTGAAATGAACATGGTGTCCTAGAACTCTCTTTCCAAAGTAAAGTATGTGACTTGACACCATTGATCCCACCTGGATCCATGCAGGGAATTCCTGAGATACCTTCATGTCATCTTCCCTACTGCCTTCAAAGAAAGTTCCTTACCACTTTCAGAGACTTGCTTCCTTAACATCACACCTTCCTTTGCCCAAATTCAAATGTGTTTCTTTTACTTTGCGAAACTGAATTTTTTCTACTGATTTCTAATTCCTAAATTTCATTCTAAATTGGACTAAAAAATCCATCATTATACATGCTACATCATATAGCTTCTGCTCTAAGATCAAGAATTGACAAATGGGACCTCATAAAGTTGCAAAGCTTCTGTAAGGCAAAAGACACTGTCAATAGGACAAATTGGCAACCAACAAATTGGGATAAGATCTTTACCAAACCTATATCTGATAGAGGGCTAATATCCAAGCTATACAAAGAACTCAAGAAGTTAAACTCCAGAGAACCAAATAACCCTATTAAAAA
>NW_022196911.1:33424265-33427488 GCF_008632895.1 Mastomys coucha | reverse complement strand
TATAAGCAGGAGAGGGTGGGGTGGCAGGCATGGGGAGTGGGGAGGCAGCTGGGGTTTGTTTTTGTTGTATTCATTTGTTTCTTTGTTTTTTAGAGGGGAAACTGGGAAGGGAGTATTTACATGTAAATAAAGAAAATATCTAATAAAAAATAATAATAAAAAAGTCATACTCATTTGAATATTTTTATTGGATCAATTATTAACTTTACCCTAATGTCTCACAAAGTCTCAGGGCATGGAAAAATATATAGGAGCTCTTGTGAGACTATAAAATGAATGATCACTAGTTCAACTCCCAATGGAGCCATCATTTCTATTTGAACTTCATGAGGATGGTCTTTATTTTACACTCCACTCAACTACTATCTCATTTGAATAGCCAGCAATATTCCTCCTTCAAAGTTCCAAAGACATAAGAATCACGTGTTCAGGATCCTTGACAACAACAGCCTCTGAAGATCTGAAGAGTCCAATTCCCTTCCCCAGTTTATTTTCTATCAATTGGACAAAATATATGGTAGAAGAAATGAAAAAAATAAATATTATTTTGGCTCACAGTTTTAGACTTTTCAATCCAGGCTCACTTACTCCATTATTTCTTGGCCATGGTGAAGCTTATATTGGGACATATATTATAGAACAGGGCTGTGTACTTCTTGTGGTTGGGAACTGGAGAAAAAGATAGGGATGAGCCAGAGACAAGATACATCCTTTAAAGATCTACTTTTTCTAACCAGTCCCACCTTCTATAGCACGCTCCATTATTAATCGATCTGACAATGAATTAAATGATGAGAATTACAGCCCTGTGATCAAACCCCTTCTTAATAGTTCGACCAACTCAGGACCAAGTTCTCACTGTACATGACTATTTGAGCAATTTTATATCTAAATCTTAATGTGAACATCACATATTTGGGTGATCATGATGCAGTGTGAATTGTGTCTACTGGAGACAACATTGCTATTTGTCTATGACATACTGTTGTATAGGATTCCCAGAGTAAAATCAGTCTTTGAGAATGTGAATACAATTAGCTTCTACAAGGATGTCAGTAACTATATATATATATATATATATGTATATATATATATATATACATATATATATATACACACATATATATATATGCACATATATATGTATAAACACTTCTTATATACTTCTCTTTGATGTTTTTGTTAGCAAATTATTTTAGTATCTTGGCTGTAAGTTACTTTAAAAAATTAACTCTTAACAATCTCACTGCAAAAAATAAATTTCATGTGCATATGCTCTCAGAGTAACTATCCTCCTACATTAGCATAAATATAAGAATTTCATATTTGAACATTTTTTATGTCTAAATGCTGGCAATATTGTCATAAGCAGTGCACCAGTACAGAGATAAGTAATTTACGTGTGCTGTGTTCTCATGATGACAGAATGGAGAGCTTAAAATTTAAATCAATATTCAACAGTGCCATACATAGAGTACAGATATGATAATGGCTGAGCTGTTTGGGGAAGAGGCATTCTAATTAACTAAGTGGTTTAGTTAAAATAGATCAGGGCTGAGGGGGTACTCATAGAACAAAGGATTTACACATGATGTACTTGGCCCTGGGTTCAAAAAAAAAAAGAGGTTTAATGTTAACATCATTCAAATCATGTAGTACACATCTTCTAATACACCTGCATTTTTTACATTTTGTCAATATAATCTATAAGCCAAGAATACTGTACAAGAAAATCTGGCATATATGTATTGTTATTAGTATTCTTGCTCAGGCAGAGTTGTATTTATCCACTTATTCAGGAAGCAGTTGTGGAATCTACATTTTGTGTCTGATGTACTGGCTGCTTGTACAGATGAATAATACATAGTCCTTGCACTTTACAGATCCAGTTATTTAGAGAAAGCAGATGTAAATAAATATTTATAATGTTTTATACAAAATGGTGATAATAGAAGGGCATGGATTATATGGAAGTTATTTGGCACAATCTTAGTTCTTTTTATTTTTCAGAAATTATCTTTAAAATCATTGGGAGCTGGAATATATTTATTTTGCTAAATATATGTCTATAAGAGGAGAATTCATTATTGCACTTATAACTTAGAAGACAGACTATCAAACATCAAGAATTGCTAAGGAAATGATTATAGATTAAAACATATTGTGTTTGCTCTAATTAGAAACAAGTACATGTGTCTATATTGGTTACCAAGTTTATTAGTTAACTATTTTGATCTAACAAATCCATACTGAACATTGAACCTTAAGCAACAAAGATGTTTTATCTCACCTCTTCTGCTGTTTGATAATCTAGATAGCTTAGCAGGGACTGTAAATCTTAATGCATTTCATGGTAATGCAGTAGAGGCAACTATTGAGGTTGTAACATTTCAAGCTTGATGTGGAGGGGAATTTGGCCATGTTTCCGTTTCCCATGTATGGCTGTTGGAAGGCCTGAGGTTTTTTACTGTGCCTCCACATGGAAAGAAAGCCATTATACCACGTGGTTGTCCTCAAAACAAATGAGTGAGAGACATACAATTGAGGGATGCCATATTATTTAATCTCAGAAATGATACCCTAGCCTTTCTGAACCCTGTTCCTTACAAGGGGGCTATACAAGTATTAGATAGTGAATATGTCATCACTACCAAGAAGTGAAGACTTGCTGGCCTTTCATAAACTGCTCATTACTTAAAAATTGCATTGATCTTTGTGTTATCAGTCTTTATTGAAACTTGCACTAAGACGTCTCTGTAATGGATGAAGGACAACATTGTGAAGCATTGCCTGAATTATGTATTTCCAGTCAAAAAATGGTACATTCAAGCCAGTATTAGGGAGAACATGAACGAAACCTACCCTAGAAGACGAGGCAAGCTCTTGGCCTTAGGGTAGAAGATAAAGGGTTGATTTGTACTTGGATATACTAGATCCAAAGAAGGGTGAGCAAAACTTCTGCAGAGCCTCATGTATAATACATTATCCAGTATTTGTTACCAAGACAATGTATATCCTACTGAGAAACTGGGCTTTCTATTGGAAAAGGTAACTTAGATACTTATACGGGAGAGTATTCATATTCATTTTGATACTAGTGTAAGTGTAATATTTGTGAAATGTATACTTAACAGAAAGTTCCCTTTATATTCAACAGCAATAAATTTGGCTCCACATAGTACCCACATATTTGTGGTTTAGTGGATAGATTCCTAAAAAAAAA
>NW_022196911.1:33422325-33423031 GCF_008632895.1 Mastomys coucha | reverse complement strand
CTAAACTCTGTTGCTCAGAAGAGAGAGGAAGATGAGAAAGACATCTCTTGACCTCTCTAGGAATGCTAGTTGATTCAACCTTCAGCCTCAGTAACAGCTCAATAATGTATTTCTATATATCTTTCAATTATATATGTACAGTCTCAAAAAATTAGCTAGTCACTCACTCTGGATGAGACTATCGTTTTGATTTTCCTCTCTAGTATGAGATGGATCATATCATGGTCATCAGCTTTCAGAGGTCAAATAATGGGACTGTGAACCTTTCCATGTCTGCTCCTTGTTTATTCCTTGAGGGCCCCCATGCACGGGATGGAGACACTTTGTTTAATCTGGTCTGGAAAGGCCTCACAAACAAACTGAACAATGCTCCTTAATCTCCTCGGTGATTCTAATTCCAGGCAAGTTGAGAACAAAAACTCACTAACTTAGTATATTTGTAGACATAATTGACAGGTTCTGCTTTATAGAATCACATTACAATAAGTTCATTAGCAAAACGTATTGAATAATCAAACACAAAATCAAAGATACTTCTACTTGAGGTACAAAGGAACTGTTTTCATAAATCGCTTTTTGTCCTAAACAAATAGTCTGAGGCATCTAGTTTAAAAACATCAATGGATATAGATGCTAACAACATAGCCTGGCCTTCAAGTGAAGGCAGCAACAGATGAAGTTGTTACAAACTGTAAGCCTCTCTTCT
>NW_022196911.1:33419823-33421023 GCF_008632895.1 Mastomys coucha | reverse complement strand
ATAGAAGCCTGGACATCCTCTGTGATTCTAGTGAGAAATAGTGTAGTCCAGAGGCAACAGCCAAAACAATGAATTAAGAAAAAAGAAACATATCAACAATGTTGATAGAAAATGTAACTAGTTCACAATAGAGTTTAGTTGGAACAGAGAGCTTTTAGTTGGTATTTAGTGATATGTCTTGACTGCATGTAAAAAGGAACAGTTTAAATAATGTTTTAGTCCATTTAGATTGATACATCAAAAATAACAGAATACTGAGTGACTAAGTAGCAACTGGACCTTTTTCCGAAGTTGTTGGCAATTTATAGTTTGTTTACAGAATGGAAAGGACTAGCAGGCTCATTAGGGACCTTTTATAAGAGCCCTAAAACAGTCATATTAGTCTATCTTCAAGAGCACATCACCTCCTGATGCTTCTCCATCGTGAGCGAGGGTCAGTACTTGGAATCTCCAAATCTGAAGGTTTGCCAATAAATTCTGAAGCCCCAATAACTTATCAGCAGACAACATAGAAATTACACAAGATAAATGACTTGAGAAAATGAAGGCTGGAGAAAATTCTGCAGAATGATTCACCAGGCCCCATGGATAACAACAATGTTTAGGAAAATAGATATCCTCAGAGAGATATCCTAGGAGAGAAAATAACTTTGTATGTTAGACAGGTCCTTGAATAGAACTGATCTTTTGTAATGTCACCAATGGCTGGTTCATGGCAACATGAATTATTCATTTATCTTTGTTATATTAAAAATAATTTTTACTTTGGTGCTACATTGATAATTTCAATATTTTATCATAATTATATATATATATGTTCCTTAGTTCATCTATTTCTTGGTTCATTTTTCAACACTTATTTTTATTTTGCAATTATGTGCTTATAATTTGACTTCTAATTTTGGCAGTAAATTTTAGACTAGCAAAGCTGATACACAGTTGACATATAGTAAATGTTTCTTGATGATATGATTCATCACAGTATACTCTGAGATCCTAGGGTTTGAGATAAAATAGATATGAATTTAATTTGGACTGATTATCATAGACCCATTAGTTGGCCTCAGTACATTTTAAATAAAATAAAATAAAATGATGACAACAACATTCTTGACTTATGAGACTTTTGGAGTATTTACATGAGATAGTACTTTGAAAGATCTTGTTCTTATGAGAGTTACTAAGTTATGTGCTATACAA
>NW_022196911.1:33416415-33416892 GCF_008632895.1 Mastomys coucha | reverse complement strand
GGACTTGAAGGTTACAACAGGAACCAACACCTGGGAGGCTACTCTCTGTGTACTGAAAGTGGGTGTTGGCTGGTCTTTGTTGCATTTTATTTAAACACACACACACACACACAAACACAAACACACACACACACACACTAAAACAGGTTCCATAAATTAAGCTTTAGCCACCAGCTAAGCAGGGTTTTCTTTTCAGCGAAGAATTAAATCATGACTTCAGATTAATAGCCTTTTTATAATGTTGTCGCTGGCTGCCCAGTGGGCTAATTACAAAAACCACAAGCACTAAGAAAGATAAGGAAATGCAGCTCCTTGGGTTGGGAAGGTTGGCATTGGGTACACAGTTCCAAAGTGTGTGCTTACACAGTTGCTGTCTTTAATATCCTCTTCCGAGGGCTTATATATTATTTCTGACTTGAATGTATCATCCCTCATACAGTACACTAAGCAAACAGCTGTTCACCTATGCATAATTAA
>NW_022196911.1:33415466-33416376 GCF_008632895.1 Mastomys coucha | reverse complement strand
ATCCATTCAGTCATTTGCAGAGCCTTGTGCTCAAGCCCATTATTGGATTTAAGGGGGTCATCCAACCATAATGAAGTTCCATGCAATCTGGAGACTGGCTGGCAAAGTCTTAACCATAACTGCTTGCTATCTATTGAAATATATTGGGAGGTACAGATTGTATCATCATGAAATTTTCACACATGGAGGAACTCCATTTGTTACCAGTCACAGAGTGTGATGCTTGGCATTTCTAAAGCCCACCACCATACTAAACTCATTATCATGTGAACTCATAACATCTAGTACAGGATTGAAAACAAGGGTCATTGTTGGCAGTGGATTTTTTTTTTATTAAAGCCATCCAGTTTAGATTTTTCAATTTAATAGTCCACTTCTTTTTAGGTGCTCATTCTAAGGAATCACAAATAATGCCTCCGTTCAGTTACAGTTTCTGAGATGAGACTATGTGATACTTATGTGCTTCCAGTGAACTTCACGCAAGTACATAGTATTCAGCTGGGCAGGGTTAAAATGAAGCCTGTTTAGACAGATGTGAACCAATGGGCAGAAGTTTCAGACTAAGACCCCGTGCTGTTATTTCTGAGCTACATAGCAATAGCTAAATACTAACTCAATCCTTAACCATTCATTCAATCTGTCAGTAACATATACTCTATAGTAACATGAGGCCCAGCATTGATCTGGATGATGAGATACTAGCAAGGAACAAAGAATTGGCTTTGTCCATAGAGTGCAGAAAGAAGTACAGGAAGTAGAGACTTATAACAAATCCAGATTGCAGTGAGTCTAAGTAGGGATGCTGTTGAACTGGGTTAGATGAGGTGTGTCTACTAGAATCCGGTCCTAATAAAGTGACATGAGGGAGTGGGATTCAGAGCACCGAGTTCTCCAGAAGAGAGACAAACAC
>NW_022196911.1:33413932-33414764 GCF_008632895.1 Mastomys coucha | reverse complement strand
GCAATATACATTCACATTAACAGTGATAATTTTAGCTGTAGCACTTCCAGATGTTAGAAATTTCAAGAGGAAACGAATGTTTTTGGTGTAAAAAGGGGTGGGGAGTCTAGCACAGTGGTTCGTAACTAGGGGTGATTTTCCTTTCTAGGAGACATTATCTCTCACATAGGGAACAATAGAAAATCACATAGTGCATGAAACATCTACATATAATAAAGAAATGCCAGTAGATGTGACTTTAGGATACCCTTGGCTTGAGCATGCTGGGTAAAGTTTTAACAGGGGCTATATATAGCAAAGACTCCTACATACTCTGTAGCATTATATTTTTTTGTTGCTACACACACCATGCCATCACTGACACCAGGTATGTACATACACTCTTCCCTCTGCTTAAAAGCCCAGCTCTATTTTCTATATGGTCCAGTTGACAAGGTCAAAATCATTTCAAAGTATCTGCTGGTTTTTTTTTCTACCTGTTGTCTTCTTTCCTCTTCTGCTACACAAAATACCAGTGGAGCATCTATAGTGGAACATAGTTATAGTTTGCTCTGTCTCAGAGCGACTGAAAGACATCTCCCTCCTCTAATTGATCCACTTAAGCAACCCTGTGCAGTGAGAGGTAATTGCCACTGACAATAGCTGCTGAGTGCAGAGGAGAAGCATGATGATCCTGTGGGAGAGACAAATCTCTGATTGGTTGGGGTGGCAGTGGCAAACATCGGCAAACATCCAAATTAAACACAACTACTCTTAAAAGAACGCAAAGATTGCATAATGTGTAAAATCTGGGGAAACGTTAACAAAGCATTTGTTACTTGTCTAGAATAAA
>NW_022196911.1:33411186-33412095 GCF_008632895.1 Mastomys coucha | reverse complement strand
GATTGCTTACAGTATAGCAATTTCCCTTCATTTTGATCATTTCTACTCCAGTTACCCAGAGTCCTTAAAAATGCTTTTCTTGCTACACAAGACTGCTCACCTTCAAGGATCAGAGCTCTAACACTGTGTATTAAAAGTTATAGTCTTTATTTGCTTTGTCTTCAAAGAGTCAGATCCCATGATAAGATAGGTACCCGTGCATTAAAGATGTAGAGTTTGTCAGTTAAGGACCTTCCTTTGACATTTCACCTTGGTATGCACCTGAACATCTGTGTGCCTTTATTGCCTCCAATATAAAGCATTTGTTATAATGGTATGTAGCTATAGCAGGCACAAAATAGAGTGGCTGGAAAGATACAATGAGATTCAATGTGTGAAGTTCTTAGAATGGCTCCTGAAATGTACTTAAGGATTACCCTACTATTTCTTCAATAGTCTCCATTGTCAGGGACTTTCTGTTCTTGCACCTGATAGATTAGAGAACAGAATAGGTTCTAGAAGGCTATTAGAATTTGACATTTCGATTAACAACTGATAACCTGACAGAGTGAAAATGAAGTGGCATAGCCTAGGGTAAAAAAAAAAAATTTGGTGGGAAGAGATCATCTTATGCTGTTGTACTGTATGGTTCTTGCTTCACTAAACCAAAAAATGACCCCTAATTAGGGGCCTTAGATCTCCCAATAACTTGTATAAGTGTTGGTATTTCAGCTTTCCCATGTGCAAACCAGACTTTCAGAATAAGATAAAAATGGTAATCCATGTGATGTTGTGAGATCTTGACCCAGAAATATAGGTGAAGTGTCCCACATTGTGCCTGGGTATTGCCAGTTTGTCGATAACACTATTAATTATTTTGCTTTTCTGTTTTCGTAAGTCAGCTGCTTGATCTAAGTGAAAACCTTGTCT
>NW_022196911.1:33410178-33410807 GCF_008632895.1 Mastomys coucha | reverse complement strand
CTATGAAAAGTATAAAATATATGGTAAGTATTGTCAAGAATGATTGACAGGATAATTTGAAAATAAACCATATCTTCCTTTTTGAATTTGGCCACACACTTTTCCAAATTTTGTTGTTGGATTAAAGTGGGAAGGCCTGAGTTTTATCCTCCCAAATACTGAGAGGACAGAAAACTTTCCCAAGTTTCCTTATATGGAAACCTGGTCTGCACTTGCTCTGGGACACTCTTGTGCCACTGTCTGCAATAATTAATTAATATATGTACAAATTGAAAAACATAAGATAGAGAAAAACAAATATAATTGAAATAATCACTTGCAATTTTTGTGAAAGTATAAAAAATAATTTGCACAGTTGAATATTTGTACATCTAAAGAAATATAAGGTTCTGTGTATATATGCAACTATATATACATATATGTACAAAATGATACAGTAGTATATATCTTGCTGATTTACATAAAATGCTATAAAATCTTAAAGCATAAACTTTTGGCTACTATACTTCACTTGTACATTTATAGGTTGGAAATGTTAGATATAATTCCTTTATGAGATAGTCTAATTCAATTAATATCTAATAAAACATAACTACTTCAAAATCTAATTATTTCCTATAGGATCTTAG
>NW_022196911.1:33408793-33410167 GCF_008632895.1 Mastomys coucha | reverse complement strand
AATTTTGTTGTTGGATTGAAGTGGGAAGGCTTGAGTTTTATCCTCCCAAATACTGAGAGGACAGAAGACTTTACCAAGTTTCCTTATATGGAAATCTGGTCTGCACATGCTCTGGGACACTCTTGTGCCCCTATCTGAAGTAATTAATTAATATATGTACAAATTGAAAAACATAAGATAGAGATAAACAAATATAATGGAAATAATCACTTGTAATTTTTGTGAAAGTATAAAAAATAATTTGCACAGTTGAATATTTGTACAACTAAGGAAATATAAGGTTCTTTGTATATATGCAACTATATATACATATACATGCATAATGATACAGTATTATATATCTTGCTGATTTACATAAAATGCTATAAAATCTTAAAGCATAAACTTTTGGTTACTATACTTCACTTGTACATTTATAGGTTGGAAATGTTAGATATAAATCGTTTATGAGATATTCTAATTCAATTATTATCTAATAAAACATAACTACTTTAAAATCTAATTATTTCCTGTAGGATCTTAGACATATTACTTATTCTGTTATTTTAGAATAGTTAATTTATGGGGCAGTTTTGAAGATTAAATAAAATAATGCCAATGAGAAATGAAATATTGTATCTTACATATAATTATTTCTCAGTATATTTATAATTAAGACTATTTATGCTAATATTTATTTATTCACTCAGCATATGTTAGCTATGTCCAGAGATATGGTAGCTTTGACTGAATTTTTAAGCTCCTTTAAGAGCATAAAGATCTAGTCAAAGAATTTTCTCTCCCTAATAGTGTTCACACAATTGACAGTAGGATGTGATGGATAAGCATGTAGCAAATTAGAACAGTCAAGACCTTAGTTTAAAAATGAGGTGCTGATCCAAAAAAATGCAGAGAGCAAGATTTTTTATATCTCAGTGGAGATTTTATAATGAGCTATTCAAACATGTAACCTGCAACCTCAGGAATTTTCTCTAATGTTTAGGATTCCATAGTAAAAGAAAGAAAGAAAGAAAGAAAGAAAGAAAGAAAGAAAGAAAGAAAGAGAGAGAGAGACAAAGAGAGAGAGAGAGAGAGAGAGAGAGAGAGAGAGAGAGAGAGAGAGAGAGAGAAGGAAGGAAGGAAGGAGGGAAGGAAGGATGGAAGGAAGGAGGGAAGGTGGGAAGGAAGGAGGGAAGGAAGAAAGGAAGGAAGAAAGAAACTAAAATAGTCTTGTCATGTCCAGCCTGGAACTAACTGAACTCCAAGAAAACCAATTCAAGAAGCTGAAGATTTACCAGCTATCATGCAGGGTTATTCTCCATGAAGTAACTACATGTGCATCCTGTTGAGAAGGAAAACAGCTCAGAACATCATCTTTTTAAAGGCATGGGGAAA
>NW_022196911.1:33407598-33408719 GCF_008632895.1 Mastomys coucha | reverse complement strand
TGAGCTGTTTGCCACATTCTCATATACACTATTCAAAAGAGAATCCCAAGGGCTTAGCTGAGGTCTCAACTCTACACTTGAACCCTGTTCATACACAAATATGGAGAAGCTACTGTTTTACAGAGAGCACAGTGGTTACACTATAAGTACTTGGCTTAATCAAAATTTCCCATGTTTATAGCCTTTTAAGGAGCCACCCAATGTGTCCACTCTGCTCTTTTTATTGGAGTACTTGTCATTAGGTGTAGAACATTGTTGAGTTGTGTTAAACATGAGTGTTTTGTTCAAACACTCTGTGTATGTGTTGTATGCTTGCTCATGTGGTGTTTGAGCATGCCTATAGCTGTACATGTGTTTCTGTGCATGCATTTCTATGTGTGCATATGTGCATGCATGCGTGCATGCATGTGTGCATGTGTGTGTATGTGTATGTGTATGTGTGTGTGTGTGTTTTTCACAAGGCCCAGAAAAGTCAGACCTTTCAAAGAAAATCTAAGGGTTCCAAGACCAACCCGAGTCTTTCCTGCTTATGTGCTACTGGATTACTGGTTTTTTTTTTTTTTCGGACTGAAAACACCTGTTGTTTTGCCTGCGGAGGCCTTGAGTAGAAAAGGTACAGGGAAAGTGTAAAGATTAGATAGAACATGTAGCTGGTGCATGAACCTTGAAAGTCACAGTAAAGCAAGAGTGTAAATGCTGGAGTATGCACACTCCATCAATCGCATACTACTTTTGGAGAATTTTGGGCATTTGCTTCCTTATGTTTTTGGCACTATTCATGATTTGAATAGTGTTTACTCTCTTGTTCGGCTCTCTAGCTTCACAAGCTGTTAAAAGAAGCCACATTTAAGCGAGCATCCCTTCTTCTTTTGCTACTACATAAAGAGGGTAGCAGGCTGCTCCCCAGAATAGTCTATAAAAGATCTTCTCCAAATAAACTACTTTAATGCTAAGCAAAATGCCACATATGTAAAATAGGTAATGCCAGATTATATAAAATGCATTTTTAAAGACCAGGAGAAGGACTTAGAATCAAATAAATCTATCAGCATGGGGAATTCCAAAAATACTTGTAAAGGTGGTTTGAATTCTTTAATATAGCAATTACTATTTACTTCCTC
>NW_022196911.1:33406600-33407125 GCF_008632895.1 Mastomys coucha | reverse complement strand
GCAGAGGCAGGCGGATTTCTGAGTTCAAGGCCAGCCAGGTCTACAGAGTGAGTTCCAGGACAGCCAGGAATACATAGAGAATCCCTGTCTCGAAAAAAACAAAACCAAACAACCAAACAAACAAAAACCCCAGAAATATATGAGATTAATTATTAGTAGATGCATATGTAGAACTCTGAAGAGAAGCTAAGAATATATTATAATTATCATTATAGAATTTTTTATTGGCAATTTAATAAAATGACAAAGACTCCATCATTTTCCACCAAATATAAGGGATCAATCATTATCATATAAGTAAACCTGTATAGAATATCTAAAATATTTTAATTTATTTTTAAGGTTATCTATATTTCTATACTTGTATTTGGATAATAACTTTTGTTTTGATTTATGCAGTAGATCCATTTGGAAGTCAATTGTCCCTGGAATCTACTTTTATATTTATGAAATTTACATATGTGTCTGTCAACTGTACTACTGCTATTAGCTTCTATCTAGAGATTGAACCATTCAATCAACAGA
>NW_022196911.1:33403769-33404962 GCF_008632895.1 Mastomys coucha | reverse complement strand
GCAGTCCCAGGACATTCCTCCTGGGGTGTGGAAGCACAGTCTGAGGCTTTGGACACAGCCAGAGCTGTTTGGGGGGTGGAGAGGGGAAGGTACCCTGGCCTGGAAGGAACCTAGGACTGTCTAGTTCTCAGGCTCTCAGGCACCAGGCTCTGCTGAACTATGCAGAAGAGATGAGAATGGAATGGTGGTCATGGGCTGGATCTAGCCCAGGGCTGGGGGAAATGAGGGGAGCTCCAGCTGGTCCCACAGTGATAGTCCTTGGCTTGATGGCAGTGGCAAGCTTGATCTTGGATTTGCTGGCAGCCGTGGCTAGGAACACAGAGAGGCCTTCTGTGGGAAATTAGATGGAGGAACTCTAAGGCAAAGGCCTTCTCTATGGCAGATTCCTATGAAAAGAGGCAGTCCATGGTTCAAAACATTTATTGTCGTGGTGGAAATTGGATGAGTAAAATAATATCCCCCTTCTCAGGTTGAGCCTGAGGTTACATACCTTTTGCAGGGAAGAGTGTCTGGGAAAGCAAGTTCATTGGCTAAGTCCTACAGGCCTCTATGTACACATGGCACTCATTGATAAAAGGATATTAGCCCAGAAGCTTGGAATACCCATAATATAGATGGGGGAAGAAATACCCATGGAAGGAGTGACAGAGACATACTATGGAGCAGAGACTGAAGGAAGGACAATCCACAGACTGCTCCACCTGGTAGGCTCTGACAGTGACCAACTAACACAGAAGTAGAGGCTCACAGCCATCCATTGGACTGAGTACAGGGTCCCCAATGTAGTTACTAGGTTCTCTCCTTGGCATTTGGCTGTCCAGAGGTGCTAGTGTAGGGTCAGTCCAAATATTCCAAGATAAAAATTTCAAGACCCTGTGGCTAGAGATAGATACAGAAAAATAGGAGATGGAATAGTGATAAATGCATCCCTGGCAGCAGTGGTCTTACAGAACAGAAGCAGCCTAGCCTTGATGTTCTTTTAGCAGGGAGGATCTTGTGCAGCCTTAGATGAGGAATGGTGTTTCTATATTGACTATTCAGGGATGGCCAACGAATACATGTCGTGGATCATAAAGACATTAGAAGACAGATTCTACTTTGACTTCTTGTCCTAGAATAATCAATGCTTTATTTAGGTTTTTTAAGGAACAGATTTATTAAACAACTCAAGAAATAGAGATGGCACAAACTGC
>NW_022196911.1:33401084-33402444 GCF_008632895.1 Mastomys coucha | reverse complement strand
TTGAGGCTAAATAGCCCAGTGACCTAAAAGCAAATACTACCGACCTATAGAAAAATAAAATTCAAAAGGGACCATTAAAATTAGTGCTAGAGATATTTTGCTGCACTTGTATGACTTTGTTCAGCCATCACAGCTTTCTCCTGCAACACTATGGGAGTAAGAAAATACAGAGACTCACCACCAGACCTTAAGGAGAGAGGGAAAGAGATAGTGAGGTAGGGAAAGAAGTAGGGAAGGTGAGAGAGAGAGAGAGAGAGAGAGAGAGAGAGAGAGAGACAGACAGACAGAGAGAGACAGAGAGAGAGAGAGACAGAGAGAGAAACTTTGGTACACTCAACCCCAAATGGGATGTCTCTTTCCAATCATCCTGTCAGGACTCAGGGAACCTCATGAAAGAGGGAGTGGAAAGAGTGTAAGAGTCAAAGGGAATGGATGACAGAAAAAAACAAGGCTCTCTAAGTTAACTGAGCAAAGCTTACAGGAACTCACAGAGTCTGAGGCAGGATGCACAGGGTCTCTATAGGTCTCCACCTGGTCCTCTTGGTATATGTTACAGTACTTGTATGAATGTATGTACGGTGTATGTATGAGTGGATCTCTGATTCTTCTACCTTCTCTTGGTTTCTTTTCTTTCTGTTATAGTTTTTGTTTCTATCTCAGTAAGTTTTATTTTGTTATATTTTATTATTATACATTAGAAGCCTTTTCTTTTACAATGAGAGACAGAAAAGAAGGAAATCCAGAAGGGAAAGAAGGTATGCAGGTATTGGGAGGTATAGAGGGAGGAGATACCATAATCAGGATAGATTAGGTGAGAAAAAGAACTATTTCAAATAAATGGAAAAAATAAACCACAACCAATCAAAGAAGAACAAGCAAAAACACCTCTCTCATCACTACATTAAAATTGAACAGCTCCTGCCTTCTCTGTGCCCCTTATATCTTCTTATGTATTCAAGTACAACTTTGTGTAACAATACATGAATTTTACAATATTTTATGCCTACAGTGTAAGAATGCATTATTCTTCCATTGCATTGAAAAAGAAAATAAAAGAAAAAAAATCCAACAGGAACTTGCCCACGTAAACCTGGGATTTAAAGAGTTAAATTTGAGACCAGGGTTAGAGAGGATTGCTGAAAACCACAGGGGCCAGAGGACTGCTGGGCCAAGGAAAAGATGACCAGGGGAGTGCAAATCTCAGAGATAAGGAAAGGAGGTGCCCAGCAGAGGCGCCTGAGACATGCCTGGCCAGTCATTGAGTGATAGACCCTGGGCCATCTGGTTTTCTCAGGTATTAGCTAAGGGTCAATTAAGAACCTTGAATAAGCATTCCTTTTTCACTCCCCATTTTGGAATT
>NW_022196911.1:33397232-33400343 GCF_008632895.1 Mastomys coucha | reverse complement strand
ATTGTCTCAGAGAGCTGAGACTCCCAACAGGCTATTAAAGCTCTGCCCTCCTCTTGCCTATTCATTACGCTTCTTTTGTGGAAGGAGCTTCCCAAGGAACTGGTTGCTGGCCAGGGACCTGAAGGTGGAGGCTGCTCAGGTCTGGGACCATATCTCTGAAGAAGAGGAAGTACAAAGAGAGTGGCAGGGAGCTCACACAGGAACCAGCATTGTTAACAATCTAGGCATCTGTGGTGGGGGGTCTCGGGATCCATTGTTCAGAGAGGGCAGGGCTTGTTGGTACCAGCGGCCTGGTGGAGCATTACAGAGAAAAGATACATACCAGGTTAAGGAATTCAGTTCCTTGTCCTTATCCTGGGTTCAGGGCCTACAGGCAGGAAGGCAGTGGTTTCTGTTAGGTGTACAAGCAGTCTTGGGGGCTGGGGGTTGTGGAGGGCTGCATTAGCCTGGGTCTCCAGTCTTGGGTGAACCTTTCTAACCATGGTCACTCCCTCTGTGACCTAGTGTTTCAGAAATTGTTTTCATCGATCCTGAGAACGTCAGCAACATAGACTCCTCTAAAAACATTTTGTTGTGCAGAAGGGGATAGTGTGTTGGTTAGCAGGAGCATAAAGGAAGTAAGATATGGGATGTTATTAATTTGTGCACCTAATATAGTGAATTAGGATTAAAAAATAGAACCAAGGACAAATTCTACAATGGCTATTTTGTTTCTTTGTGGTTTTGTTTGAGTTGTGTGTGGTCAGGGGTTTCTTGTTTGTTTTAGTTTGCTTGGCTACCAATTTCGATCGATGGAGGGGAGTCTACAGTACTTTAAAACACAGCAGTTTGTGTGTGCATTAGGCCAAGTACAGTGAATCCCAGCAAAGGTGTGAGATTAACAAAGCTTCTGTAAAGATGATATCCCTTAAATTAAGACACCTGCAGAAAACTGAAGTGACATGTGTGAGTTCAACCACAGTCAAAGAAGCATGATGTTTCATAATTGTTTGATAGATGTCAGGTACTTGTGAGTCTTATATATTTGATACTGGCTTCAGTTGTCCTGGCATGCTGAACTTTACTCCTAAAAGTTTTATCTAATTAACCCTAGTATCAACTCCTTTCTATTGTCCAGACTTGAATGAGTGTGATTCTGAATACACAAGGTGATGCATATTTTCTATGAAGTCTTTTTGCACGAGCTGAAACTTGAAACTGATGAGTGATGAGAGGGAACCAAAGAATCCTTTTTTGATGTTTTGTAGCCACCCACTCTTGGGGTCCTGTGCATACAAACACTTTGTAAGAAAGGTGCCATTTTGGATGATGGCATGCACCTGTAATCTTGGCACTCAGAAGGTTGATACAGGAAAATTGGAAGTTCCAGCTCAGCCTTAGTTATAGAGCAAGAGGCCAGCCTGGGCTATGCAAAACCCCATCCCAAATCAAGAAGCACATGAAAAAGAATTGCTTTTGTTTTGAACATGTACTGACTTTTTCTTCTAAATAGTCACTAAATATCAGTAATGTAGTGAACATTAATACAGCAAGGCAGTTGGTAAACTTCTTTTTTTTCCCCGAGACAGGGTACTCTGTGTAGTCCTGGCTGTCCTGGAACTCACTTTGTAGACTAAGCTGCCGTCAAACTCAGAAATCCTCCTGCTTCTGCCTCCCAAGTGCTAGGATTAAAGGTATGCTCCACCACTGCGTGGCCAACTTCTTTCTGTGCTCTCACAAGTACATGAGTTTGATCCCCAGAACCTCTGTAAGAAAAAGTAGGTACTATGGCTAGTATCTTTACAGAGCCTGTGCGAAACACTTGGGAGCTGGAGACAAGTAGATTTCTTTTTGTCTTGTACATTTATTTTACTTTTTTATGTATGTATATATATTGGGATAAGTCTGAGAGCTGCAGACACTTGTGAGCTGCCCTGAGTAGGTTTTGGGAACTTAACTAAGTTCCTGCTTTCTGAGAGAGCAAGAAGCACACTCACTCCCAGCCACTGAATCAGATCTTGGACCGAGGAGACATCTGGTCCCTCCCCACTTTTTGTTTTTCTGCATTGAAACAGAAACCAGAAGTGTTTTCACCTTCGTAGCACACAGAGTCTGAAGCTGTGTGGGTGAGATTGTGGCCATTCTATTTGGTATGAGTAGCCCTTGGCTAGCTTTGAACTCTGAATCCTCATCAGTTGACTTCTGAAGTGCTGGCATGAGGGTTGGGTACTCCTGTGCCTTTTATGGATGTGTTTTGGTTTGGATTTTTTGCTTCCTTGCTTGTCCCTATCTGACTAGAGCTTGCAATTTAAAAAAAGCTAATATGATTGTGAGGATTTTGTACGTGATCTCGGGAGGGCGGCAAGGGCACAGATGGGACTGGCAGTCTTCTCCATCTTTTTCATCTTTCAGGTCCCTATAACTTTAGTATCTGTGATACCTCCAGCTTCTCTGAGTACATCGTGGAGGCATTGTCAGTCAAGTGAAAGTATCTTGGAAGATCAGTTTTGTGAGTAGGGGGTGAGAGGCTGTGAATAGAAGGTCTCCTACTTTTGAGATTCGTAGGTTGTTCATATGTGGTAGCAATGCTCCATTATCTACAGAAACCCCTACTCGCCTCGCTGGCAGAGACAGAGTTTGTGGTAACAGATTTTGCTAAGTGCTGTCACCCTGCTCAGTTCCACATTGGCTTCTATGCCCTGCATCAATTCTGTACTCAGCACAGCTGGCCTCCTCGGCCCCATAATGAGGTAAGTGAGTGGGCATTGTCTGTTTCCTATACCTGTTCTTTCTCCAGTAGGACCTGATAGGCTCTATCTTGGTTCCTTTTGTCCAACCAGGAGGAAGCTGCAGAAATGGTGACCTTAGCACAAGCTGTGAATGTTCAAGCTTTGCCAGCATTTCAGCAGGATTGTCTGGACACAGAACTTTTCCGGAACCTGGTTTATGTAGCAGCTGGGGATCTGGAACCCATGAATGCTTTCTTTGGTGGTTTGGCTGCCCAGGAGGTCATGAAGGTCAGCCCTAGAGAGAAAAGGTGTGGACTGCTGTGTGCTTCTTATTTCATCACTTGCCTTTTAGTCCAGTTAGGCTACTGACAACATTGTTTCCCCAGGCTTGTTCTGGAAAGTT
>NW_022196911.1:33395670-33396388 GCF_008632895.1 Mastomys coucha | reverse complement strand
TTAGTTCCCTCCTGTTTTTCAGACATCCAGGTGTGAGGTCAATAGACATTATCTGTCACATTTTTTCGTTTGCCTGGTTTTCCCTCCCCAGCTAAGCTTTCAGATGTGATATTGTGAGATGGGTAATAGAAGTAGAGCTGAGCATTCCCCACAGGTCAGTGTTAACCTTGATTGTCTTGCTGATAATTCATCTTTCCTTTGCTTCGTTTTACACTAAGCATCCTAGACTCTAGATTTAGAAAATATAAGTTAACAAAAGAAATGTTCTTGACCCCCTCTAAAGGGAAGATAGGAGCAAGTGAGAAACTTACTGATTGCATTTTGGTATCCTCCTCCTGTAATACTGAGTCTTCAAGACTCCATCATTACTTCAATGGTATGAAATGGTATTTCATACTGTTTTTCTTGCCTCTCCCCGATTGCTCTCCCCCTCCCTCCAGGATATTTGCTTTAAATATGCTCTCCTCAACCAAGTAATCAGCTCTTGACAAGCAATGCTTTCTTGAGTCCTGTCGTCTCTCTCTCTCCCATTCTTTATTCACAGGTTGTGACCCTCCTCGTTCCCCTGAATAACGTGACCTGCAGGCCAGGTCAGGTGGCGCCCGGCGTGGGGCTCGAGGCATGGGTCACCTCCCGAATGGATTAAGATCACGATCGAATCCAGGTTCATGATTGATGCTGCTAGCCAGGTTGCTCCAGTCATTAGGTAAGCCATCCG
>NW_022196911.1:33395352-33395660 GCF_008632895.1 Mastomys coucha | reverse complement strand
CAGTGTTGTGTTGGTTGGTGTTTTCTTTTGTGAGTAAGGAATAGTGGGTTAGCATATGCCATCCCTATTCACTCTGATCAGATGGTTTATCAGCTTCTAGGTAGGTGCTGGTGCCATTGGCTGTGAGCTGCTCAAGAACTTTGCCATGATTGGCCTTGGCTGGGGGGAGGATGGAGGAGTCACAGTTACAGACATGGACACCATTGAGAAGTCAAACCTGAACAGAGAGTTTCTGTTCCATCCCTGGGATGTCACAGTGAGTAGGATGGCGTGGCTTTCTCTCTTGTATTTGATTCTAATATAAATGG
>NW_022196911.1:33388451-33394548 GCF_008632895.1 Mastomys coucha | reverse complement strand
AAAGCAGTCACGGCAAGGATCTTTACATTTTGGGGTCTCATCCGAGACATTCTTGAGGGCGCTGATTCTGATTCGGGGAAACATCAGCTCCTCTCAGTTGCAGAACTCTGTCTCTCACAGTCTCGGCCTGGGTCCCATCCCCCTTCCCATCTGCCTCCTTGCTCTCCATCTCAGGCCTATATTTCCTTTACTCTCTTTGATATGCCACAGGAGGACTGTCAGATTCCATCACTGCCTGCCTGCCTGCCGGTGCTCCCGCCGCCCCTCTAAACCCACTTCTCCCCTCCCCTGTCCCTACCGCTCCCTCTTCATGTCATCATCCTTCTCCCTATGACTACCTTTTCTTCGCTATGGAGAAGGGCCTTTCTAAACCTCTCTGCACTCCAGTCTTCCGCCAACCGTCTGCGCCCATAAAACCCACCTCTTCTCCCTCTGCCCCCACTGCCTTCCTCGCAACTCCCAAACCACTCGAAGATTGACCTCCCCCAACCCTGTCGTCTGCCCACCCCTGCTTCCTAACTTCACCTCTGCCCTTCCACCTTCTTTCTTAGACATGAAGACTCGCCTCATCTCCCAAATTCAGGAACTGACCGAAATTCTTCAACTTCAGGAATGGTTTTCTCACCTTTCAACTCTCTGCTCTTCCTCCTCTAACGCTCATCCCTGTCTCTCACAGCGCCCCTCCATCCACTTGACTTTTCCTGTGACTCGTTCTCAGACTACTGGAGAGCCTGCTCCTGTCTCTACTCGTCTGCCTCAACCTCCTGTCACTTGGTCTGAGACACACCCATCTGCCCCAGCCTCTGCTCTTTCTTCTACCCCTTCTCGCCTTCCTTCTTCCTCTGCACCTCTGGGGTCCACACACAAAGACCCCCCCTCCTACTCATGAACACTCTGATTCAGAGGCCGAACAGTCTCCTAGTGACGTTGAACTTGATAATGAGAATGAAAGTGAGACCGATGACTCAGTTCCAGTCCCCATGGTCTATAGTTGGCTCCCATTCAAAAAATTGGAAAAACTCAATTCTGCTGTCAGTAACTATGGCCCAAATGCCCCTTCACCCTCTCCCTATTAGAGAGTATCAGTGGCGATGGCTACCTTACACCAAACGAGTGGCTTTTTGTTAGTTTGTCCTGACTCGGGGCCAGTTCCTCACCTGGTGCACCGATTGGGCCTCTCCTTGGCTCACGCAAACAGCCAGAGTAGCCGGGCCTCCACCAGAAGGTGGACACTACACAAACTTCTTGGCCAAGGCAAATATGCCTCTGATGAAAACCAAAGAGGCTTTTCATTTATAAATTGTTGAGACTGCCATCCATAATCAGACAATTTCCTACTATCCCCCTTCTTCCCCACTCTGGCTGTTAATTCTCTCCACTACCTTTTCACCTACAGGGCTATTATGGCAAACCAGACCTCTGTTTTGGCTACATTTGCCCGCTACTCCTTCTAAGGTTTTACCCTTCTATCCTCTTTTAGTAGCTCAAGTGCTTAAGTTGGGAAGAGAAAGCTCCTTTAAAATATTTGGGAAAGATCCAGATATTATTAGTCAACCCTATAGCCCCACCCATGACCAGTGGCTCCTACAATATTCTGATGACTGGGCCGTCTCCTGTATCTCATTCTCTGGCCGCCTTGATAACCATTATCCCCCTGACAAACTGATTCAGTTTTTACAGCGTCATCCTGTTGTCTTCCCCAAAACTACCCGGAGTTCTCCTATCCCCAAAGCACCTCTTGTTTTTACAGATGGTTCTTCCACACACCTTGCAGCCCTCTCCATTGATGATAAGATGTTTCAAAAACAGACACCCCACAGTTCTGCCCAGCTTGTTGAGTTAGAAGCGGTCCTACACACCTTTGAACTCCTTGCAGATACTCCTTTCAATCTGTATACCGATAGTGCCTACGTTGCCTCCTCTGTCCCTCTTCTTGAAACTGTCCCCTTCATCAAACCTGACACTAAAGCTTCTCCTCTCTTTGCTCAGATACAAAACCTTATCTCTAGACGCTCCAAGCCCCCCACCTGCAACCCTATTTCAGCCCACTATTCCTTCTGGGCCCCCACATTCAGCAGAGCTCATAATTAAGTTAGCCAATGCCTCGATTGCTACACTCCAAAATGATAGTTCTCCTAAGTATCCTGAATGCTGGATGTGCTTCTCCCCAACCCCACCATTTTATGAAGGCTTTGCCTTGCTTTCCACCCCCATTTTTACCAATAATACTTCCATGGCTGTCTCTGTCTCAGACCCTGAGTATAGCATAGCTGTTCAGTCCATTCTGGGATCGGCACCTGCCTTCTAGGCCCCAATATGCTCCCTCCTCAGTCCCTTACAGGAGTTTGTAATCAGACTTTTGTTCTTAATCACACCTATATGTATGTTCTTGCACCTAACAATACTTATTTTGCTTGCTCTCTGGGCTTAATGCCCTTTTTATATTCCCCTATCTTTCTGGGTAATCGGGATTGGTGCATTATGGTTATTCTCCTCCCTCACTTCTCTGTTCATAACCCTGAAGTATTTTTGAATTTTGTAGAAAAGGAGGTATCCATCCACCCCAGATTTAAAAGAGAACCTATTACAGCTCTGACAATTGCCACTATTCTTGGCATTAGCGCCATGGGCGCAGGCACAGGCATTGACTCTCTGATTACATCTAAACAAGGCTTTACAGAATTACAGAACCTTATTGATAAAGACATTACCAATATGAGAGATGGTATACAAGAACTTAAAGATTCTATAGATTCCCTTGCTGAGGTGGTCCTCCAAAATCGGAGAAGCCTTGTTTTACTGTTTCCAAAAGAGGGAGGTCTATGTGCTGCCCTCAAAGAAGAGTGTTGTTTTTATGTAAGTGAGACTGGATTGGTTCAAAATAGTTTATAATAGATAAAGTTACTAAGGCTCTAGAAGAACATCAAAAAGCCAGAGAGAAACAAGAATCTTGGTATCAAAATTGGTTCTCTGCCTCCCCGTGGCTCACCACCCTCCTTCCCAGCTTGCTGGGACCATTTGTGGTCCTCTTCCTTCTTCTCTACTTTGGCCTTCAATCGTCTAACTACCTTTGGTAAGAATCTGGTTGACTCTGCTTCCAAACCGGTGCAGGTCCACTATCAGCACCTTGACACTGAAGAACCATCGCAGGCTCCCATCTCTGTGGCCCCACGTGCCCCAGACTCCATGCCCTTTGGCCAGCCTCTCAACTTTCAGGTCTTACAAGAAGGACGCTGGAAAGATAGGTTTTACTTTGTGTCTCGCTGGGAATGGTCCATCCCATTTCGCCTCTATTCAAAACAGCCTAAGGCCATCTGCCCTGAACCACCCTGGCTCTCTCCCCATGACAAGGGACCTGGTAAGTCAGAGGCGGAGCTGGCATTAAGTCTTGACTGCATAAGACAGGGCAGCCCCATGTGGGGGGTTGACCCAGTGACGGGTAAGAGTTTGAGCATTGCCCTCTACCAGGCTCAGGCTCCCATCGTGAGACCTCAAAGATGAGGTTGAGAAGCCTCCTTCCAGGGCATTTCATTGTGATGGTCCAATTGACCTTATTACACAGACAAGGAGGAGATGTTGGGAACCATGAGAGCCCTGAGATAAACATCCTGCCCCAGCTAATTCAGAACACTGAGATTAACATCCTGCCTGACAATCATAAGGATCCGACTTGGCCCTGGGAAAAGAACATTCACGGAAATCCACCCCCTCCCCACCAGTCATCCAACCCCTCCTCACCTGTCTCCCTGGAGCTCAACCCCAGAAGATTTTGTAACCTTCCTTCTCCTTCCTTCCTCTCCCCCTCCCCTTGTAAACTTCCTTCTCCCTCCTTTCTCTCACTCCCTCCACGATTTTTGCTTTAAATATGCTCTCCTCAACAAAGTAAACGGCTCTTGACAAGCAATGCTTCCTTGAATCCTGTCGTCTCTCTCGCCCATTCTATATTCACAGGTTGTGACCCTCCTCGTTCCCCCGAAAAATGTGACTGGCAGGCCAGGTCACTTCCTGAGATCCTGATTGTGTCAGAACTCCTCCGAGTCAAGCCTTCTCTGTGATCCTGTAATTCTGGGATCCTAGGATCCTGGGATCCTGGGCTTGTTAAATCACCTGGGAGTGTGGCTTTCTCTGTGTATTGTGGGACTGGCTGTGGAGCTTGCACCCAAGGTCTGCTCAGAATACTAACCCAGACACACCGGAAGGAACTTGAGTCACTTGGCTGGCCCAGTTCCTGTGTGCCTGATTCAGTTAGTCCCAGTTACTCCCAGTGTTGGGACAGATGTTGGTTTCTGCTCATATCTGATCCTGGGTTTGTCAGGGCACCTGGGAGTGGAGCTTCCTCTGAGTGTTATGGGACTGGATGCAGAGCTTTTGCCCAAGGTCTGCTCACTGATCCTAGGTGTGTCAGAGCATCTGAGAGTAGAGCTTCCTCTGGGTGTTGTGGGACTGGCTGCAGAGCTTGCACCCAAGGTCTGCTCAGGACACTAGCCCAGACAGACCAGAAGGAACCCAAGTCAATGGGCTGGCAGAGTTCCTGTGTGCCTGGTCCCACTGGTCCCAGTTACTCCTAGTGTTGGGACAGATGTTGGTTCCTGCTTACCTCTGATCCTGAGTGTGTCAGAGCACCTGGGAGTGGAGCTTCCTCTGGGTGTTGTGGCCCTATCTTTCTTAAGTTGGTTTTGTCAGAAGCTTTTTCCAAGTAATCTCTGTCCAGGGCTGGAGAGATGGCTCATGGGTGCTTGCTGCCTAGTCTATTGACCCTGGTTTAAGCCTTGGCACCCATGTAGTAGAGAGGACAGCTGATTCCTGCAAGTTGCCTTCTGACCTCCACATCAGGCCATGGCATAGAAATGCCTCATTTCCAATGCATAATAACATATTGAAATTTTTTCCCTCTTTCACCTTGGCCCTCGGTAGCAGTGCACATCTCTGCTCATGTGACCTGCACTGACATATGAAGTATAATCAGAGGTGACCAATGAACTTTTGGGACGGCAGCTTTCAGAGTCACTGCCTAGTTTCTATGACTATTCAGCTTGCTACTTTAAAACCTGGTATTTGGGTGGAGCCTCAGGTAGCTGGAGTGTCAATTGAATGTCTGTCCCTCTGGGTGAATTGAACAGATAGTATGGGCTGGGAGTCTTACAGTGAGGGGTTGATAGCACAGCTTGGACTACATGCTTCTAGGTATGCAAATCTGAATGATGTTGAAGTGGTGTCCTGCTCAAATAAACAAGAGCCCTGAAAGACATGGCTTTCATTTGGATGTTCTGTGGTGGCACTGAAGAAACGAGGGCGGGGATGATGAGTATACATGCATAAAAACTCTCCCTGGAATTCTTTGGTGGGAGCATTGGGAAAGGTGGGTCATAAGCTGTGTGGGCTGCTTGAGCTTGGAAGTGAAGGGGCAAGGGTGGGTCAGGCTATGTGCAAGGATAAGGTTTGAATCATCTGGGATCTTCCACTCTCAGCCAGAAAGTGATGTCACAGGTGAGGGAGAGGGCTCAGCAGGTAAAGGTATTTGCTGCCATGGTTAACAATAAAGGTCAGTCCTGGGAGCCATATGATGGGAGGAGAGAACTTACTCTCCACAGGTGTCCTCTGACTTCCACATGTGTGATACGGAACATGTGCCCCCCCCAGTATAATTTTAAAAAGTCAAAGCATATGTATGTTGACTACAGGTTCCATGTAGAATGAGAAACCAGAAATCATGAAATGATACTTAGTTAGAAAAGTGTAAAGAGACCAGTGATTGCCCAAATAGCTGCTTCCAGAATTCTGGGAGCCACTAAGATTTGTCAGGTTACCTGAAAAGTCACAGATGGATTTTGTGAGCCACCAAAGACATTATTTCCCCCAGCCCACTTTTTCTGTGTGTAGATACAAAAGTTGGGAACACAGCTAGTGCCACCATTTGGTGATCACTGGTAGGGTTTCCACCACCATCCCAGTTTATTTAGTATGTCCCACAGAAAGAGGACAAATAATTCAATTTAAAAACTGACCATCACTGTGTGGGATATCTCACACCTTTTATCCAAGTACTTGCAGAGGCAGGGGCCAGGGCAGGGGCAGGGGCAGGGGCACGGGCAGGGGC
>NW_022196911.1:33386323-33387633 GCF_008632895.1 Mastomys coucha | reverse complement strand
CTCCAGCCCACACCCTCCAGTTCTGCTGCCTACAAGACTGTCATAGATGTCTTCTGAAAAATGAGAGCTTCATATGGACTCCTGGATTGTGGGCTGTGCCACATATTTTGTCTAGGATTGTGGGCTAAGCCACACATTTTGTTCTGGTTTGTGGGTTAAGCCACACATTTTGTTCTTTTAAAGAATACTGGTTTACTGGAAGGGCAAAATACAGCTAATCTGAGTTGGATATTTTGGCAGATACCATCTTGAAAATAAATAAATTCAATGAGCCAATACTCCAAAGAAAATAACCAGTAACAACTTTGCCAACTACAGAAGTCAATATTTCAAGGGCAAATTAGATTTTGGTAAAACTTTATATTTGACACTGTGAGACAGACAGTGTGTGTGTGTTTGTGTATGTGTGTGCATGTGGAAAGAGATAGAAAAACTGTTTAGTGGATTGGCAAGATGGCTCAGCATGTAAGAGCATTGACTGCTTTTCTGAAGGTCCTGAGTTTGGATCCCAGCAGCCATATGTTGACGCAAAACCACCCATAATGAGATTGAACGCCCTCTTCTGGTGCATCTGGATACAGCTACAGTGTATTAGGCTGGAGTAGACAAGGCCAGAGTGAGCAGAGCTGGAGCGAGCCAAGGTCCTGAGTTCAATACCCAGCAGCCATATGTACAGCTCACGGTTGTCTGTACAGCTACGGTGTACTCATAAACATAAAATAAATAAATAAAATTTAAAAAAGAAAAACTGTTTAACATTGACTCTGACCTCTAGATGTGAGCACATACACAGGTAAATACACCTGCATATAAAGGTATGTACCACACAAGCATGCACACACACACAATAATTAAAAAATAAAAATAGAGTTGGATATTCATGGTGCATTACTTCAATCCCAACACAGAGAGGGCAGATACAGGCGGATTAGAGTTTGAAATCAGCCTGGTCTGAAAAATGAGTTCCAGGAAAGCCAGGCACACATAGAGAAACCCTGTCTCAAAACAAAACCAAAAACTAAGCTAAAATAATCTTCTTATGTAGGCTTAGATTTTTCAAAGCCTACTTTGTTTAGGGTTCCTAAATGTTTCAACCTCTCTTATAGCCCACCCAAAAGGTAGGGGAGAAAGAACGTTACTAGGAAAGGGGTTTTGGGGAACCTGCTTAGAAGTAGCTCTTTGGGGTAATTCCTCTTTCAGCTGTCTGGATACCAGCAGTCCAGTTCAATAGCACACACAAAGCACAAACAGTAGCAGCAACTCGATCCAGCAGAAACTTCAAGGTCTTAATGAAGTCAGCAGAAGAGGCA
>NW_022196911.1:33385579-33386312 GCF_008632895.1 Mastomys coucha | reverse complement strand
AGTCTTTCAGAAGAAGAGATGGAGATAAAAGTGTCTATGGGGAAGATAGCTACAGTGTGATACAGTGTGTGCTTCATGGTTGTGTAGGCAGTTAATAAGTGAACTACTGGGTCATATTTACTAGCTATCTATTACTGGAAGGCACCATACAAAACATTTTTACATCAGCTTACCTCATAGCATACTTACTAGGCAGGCATTAGTACTATGATTTATTCTATAGTGAACATAACTAATTTGAGAAACAGAAACTAAGGAACTTCTGAACATCACATTTTCATAGATCTACCCCTTTCAAACAGTTGTGTAAAATGTTCTGAAAAGTTTCCCACTCTCAAGAGAAACCTCCTAGGTAAAATCATTCTGTATTTTCATAAGTTTAAAAGCCTCTGTCTTTTTTTCTGTTGTACAATTGTATGTTTTAATCTCTTTTTAAGATGCACATCTCTCACAGACATGCAATACTTTTCGGCAAAATACAGTGAAGAAAGATAAAATATTTGCACCAAGAACAACCTATTTGACCTCTCCATTTCTGAAAATTAATGAAAAGAATAGGACATCCTATGAATAAACTTTCTCAATTCTCTGGAGTAGTGTACAACTAGCAAATTCAGCATGTCATAGGTTAAAATATGTACTCCCCAACAGTATTAGAAAGCAGCTTTCTACATGTGCTTCATTCTCGATGGCCTCAGCATGACACAGATTTCAAAAGTGTCACAAAACTAAG
>NW_022196911.1:33382735-33385262 GCF_008632895.1 Mastomys coucha | reverse complement strand
GAACATAAATAACATTTTTCTTAAATCCTCTCAACACCTAACATGTGTTTCATTGAATAAATGAAGGGAGTGTAGCTAGGCAGTAGGGGTACACACCTTTAATAGTAGCACTTGGGAGGCAGAACAATGTCGATCTCTGTGAGTTCAAAGACAGCCTAAAGAGTGAGTTTTAGGACAACCGTGGCTACACAGAGGAACCCTTTCCCCAAACAACAACCAATCAACCAAGAGAGAGAGACCCCAAACAACAACCAATTAACCAAGAGAGAGAGACAGACAGAGAGAGACAGAGAGAGAGACAGAGACAGAGAAACAGACACACACACATACAGAGAGACGAAGAGAGACACACAGAGAGACAAAGAGACAGACACAGAGACACATATATAAATAGACAGAGAATACAATAAATTTTGCTGATAATAAACTTCATAAAATGATTTTAACCAGATATGCACTTAACTTTTAACAGTAATAGTATTATTACTATACTAAAATTATTATAGGCCAAAACCAAAATCTATCATCCAGAAAACAAACAACCCCCAAAAGTCCACAAAGAGAAGTGAGAGACCCAAAGAAATATCTGCTTCAATTTATATGGTTCCAAGCATGCAGATGATGGGTATGAATTTTTTTTTTTATTAAAGAGCATTGCAGTTCATTTGTATGTCATTCTTTATCGAATTAATGCTATTTTATCTTCTTTCATGAATTATTTTTATTGTATTGAAAATCTGGTTGAATCTTTCCTCAATTAAACAGCACCAACAAGGCTATCATGTTTTTATTTTACTTCAAATCATTATGGAGTCTGCATTTTTCTTCACTGCCGTGTAAGAGTGTGATTCACCACTCTATTGAAAACTAACTTTGCCTGTAATTAATGATTCCTTTTCTGTCTTATACCATTCCCAAAGTTTAGAAGGAACTACATGTGGGTGAACACTTTTCGCATCCTACTTTCAATAAGGGTTCAAACTCTCCTCTAGCCCACCACCAGACAGAGATAGTAGAAGAGAAAAGGTATTAGGATATGGGGGAAGTGGATCTGTTCAGCAATAGTGCTTTGGAACTGAGTTTGATTTTCTTTGACAGCAGTTCAGTACCATGAAAAATTGCTGCAAGAACCTCATGAGCAGTTCTTGGACAAGTTTCACTCAATGGTGGCATTAATATAAGTTGAGCTCAACAATGCTATACAAGGTGAACCAGTACATGGGTTTTCATATTGAAGAATAGCAACATGGACCAAATCAAACCACAGCTTAGTGCTCTTCTCCCACTATCTGGGAGGTTATATTTATAATCCTTCATCAAGTGTCTTTTTACATATTTGCTATATCAAAACTCCTTTTCACCTGTGTCTGCTTCCGCAAGTCATCCTTTCACATGTGTGCCCCAGCGAAACATCATTTGACATGAGTAACTTTCCAAATAAACTAAATAAATGTATAGTTTAAGGAATGTGGGAACTGCGAACACTATAGAACATTTAATAATATAGATAATACTATATATATATAATTCCAGTACATACCAATTCATCCTCTAAGAAAAAGAATTAGTTTTCTCCTGTGGTGTAGTTGGTTAATGTGTGGTACCTAAACAGCAATATGTGTGGGGGCAATGCTGAGATTGTAACCTAAAGAACAATGCTCCTTCTACCAGAACTGTCTAGGTGTATGTTGAATGTTCTGCTTGTACAAGCCAAATAAATGGAATCTCACATGTGGATGCCTCTGCATCTTATGTGTTTCACTCAGTGTAATGGATTTTACTTTTGTCTAGGTTGTTATCTATAATAGGAGTTAGTTTCTTTTCACTACTGGGTGTGTCCCACTTAATCAAAGTACTTGAATTATGAGTCCATTGTCTTCTTTAAGTGTGCTTGTGTTATTTACAATCCAGGATGAATGCTAATAAATTTGTGATTTGTATGAATTCCTTGGTGAAGATGGTTCAGTTTCTCCTGTATAAATGCCTAGGAACAGAAATGCTAAAAAGGGAGATGTGTGTTCAGCTCTGTGAGAACCGTCTTGTTTCTCACTTCAACTATTCCCATGTTCTCTCTCAAAAACCTCTGTTCTCTCTCCAATTCATACTTACTATTTTTACATTGCTGATATATAAAGATAGAGATAGAGATAAAAGGATATGTGTCTAAATATATTAACAACCTCTTAAGTCCATATAACAATAATTTGGGACACACATGCATATACATATATATATATTATATAAATTAAATAATATGTATATTATTTATATATAAATATATAAAATATAGGAATAACCAATTCATTGAATAACCAATTTGGGAGCTCTTCCTGGGGACGACTAATCCTGTTGCTGTTAGCATTCCACAGTTGTATATACTGCCTTGCCTATTTTGTGGGCTGTGTGATATATCTGCTTTAATATTACATGATTTATAAACACAGATGACACCAAGAGATAGCCTATTGTGTTTTTAGTTTGTATGTTCCACAAATGAGGCTGATGATCACCTTGCTTGACTTTACTC
>NW_022196911.1:33370446-33380008 GCF_008632895.1 Mastomys coucha | reverse complement strand
GACTCTTGGGGTCTGTGTCTCCTTGCTGACTGTTCCCGGCTTAGGAACTCACCGGAGAGAAGATGGCCGACTTTACTCTTTCATTGTGAAAGAGTTATTAAAATATTTTTGCATTTTCATGGAGTTTTAAAAATTATTCTCATTGAGTGGTATGAAACAACTACTTAGTACAAATTCATAAATGCCAAATGAACTAAATTTACCAAAGAATGTACTAAAAAGAAAAGATACCCAAGCTATGACATTAGAAAAAAATAAGAAGATGACTTTGTAGCAATAGGACAAGCAGAAAAGCTGGAATTTCTTAAGTGGGGTAGAGAAACCACTGCCAGAATCAAAAATATTAAACACTGGTTTTCATAAAAATTGAAGACATGTACTCAATAGTATTTGAGAAATAGGACAAGAAAATAGTCACAATACATTTATTTAAGAAACACTAGCAAGAAACCGAATCCATTCTTTTAGTCACTCACTGTACAAGGGCTTCATTTCTTTTTCCATGCCTTGATTTTTAACACCATTTGGCCCTGTTTTACCAGTCCATATTCTATTGTAAATTCCATTTCTTCCAAGAAGGGCTATTTTTTTTTGCTTGAATCCTTGTTCTTCTCTGTAATTTGAAGGATTTTTTTCCTTTTCACTGCTCTCTGAACATATTTTTTTGGTGTGTTCATCGTCATCCCCAAGATCATGTACTCTTTCAACTTATACTCTTGCCCTCATCAAGTGGTCTAAGTTCTTGCCTCTCATCAAGTGTCATCAACATCTATGAGATCTTACACTTGAAGAACCTCCATTCTATATACGAGACATCAAATATGCACTTTCATAAGACCCCTGGGTGATTCCTTTATAAGCACACTGCAGTTTAAGCAGCATTATTATAATTTTGATCTGTACTTCACCCAGTGATGCCCCATGATACTTTCTGTGGATTTAGTCCTTCACAACATTATCTTGTTGTTCAAAGTTATGTTTTAGTATCTGTAGAATCCAAAGATGAGTAATATAAGTATATAAAAGACAGTACATTTTGGCTGCATGTACTGATGAAAACCTTTAACAGTATGACTCAAAAATAAAAGCAAGATGACTACTGTAAATATAAAGCAAAAGTATTCTATGTAGCAAATTCTGGGCCAGGCAGTAAGTAATATATGGTGAGACTCTTATCTATTATGAAATCAACAAATGAATGAATCTGAATCAGTGTGTTCAAAATAAGCATGTTATCCTTCTTTTTCTGAACTTGCACACCTAAACAAATTAAAATACTTTTTTGTTTTGTTTTGTTTTTCAGAAACAGGGTTTCTCTGTATAGCCCTGGCTGTTCTGGAACTCACTCTGTAGACCAGGATGGCCTCGAACTCAGAAATCTGCCTGCCTCTGCCTTCCAAGTGCTGGCATTAAAAGCATGTGCCACCACTGCCTGGATAAAATACTTTTCCCTCTAAAAAGAATTACTTACTTTTACATAAAACATAATCTATGTAAAATGATACTGAAGTATTTAATTCTTATTTGTCTAAGGTTTAGAGGTCCCAGAAAGAATTTATATAGAAAATAAAAGGAAATGAAACCAAAACGTGTATTTTGTCATATTTGCTTGTTATCTCTTAAAAACCAACCTGTTCTTTTCTACTGAGAGACAAAGGAAGTAGATCATGACAATAGGGGAATTAGAGAGGGACTGGGAGGTATGCAGTGAGGGGAAATTATAATCCAGGCATTGTATGAAAAAGTCACCTATAATCAATAAAAGAAAATTGTAATAACAAATTTTGACTAGATTACAATTGTCTTCCTTAAACCTCTAAAAGAAATCTGATTATTTAGAATCACTTACCCTTTCCTGGTGGTTCTCAACCATCCCTTTAATACAGTTCCTCATGCTGTGGTAATCCCAACCACAAAATTATTTTCATTGTCACTTCATAATTCCAATTTTCTACTTCTATACAGCACAATGTAAATATTTTTTAAGATAGACAGTTGTCAAAGGGGTCACAGCCCACAGGTTGAGAACCTCTCGGACTTAAAGACTATCCAAGTTCAATATTCAGCCACCTTTTTTTTGCTATAAAATCAATAAGTGAGTGGAGAAGAATTACAAACTCTATAGATAATGTAGATATAATTTAGGCAATGTCAGAATGCCATCATATTCATACACTATCAACAAATACATATCAGCCAAGATTGGCAGCCCATGCAATACTAGTACTCTGTTATTCAGAATGAAAAGAAGCCATCCATTCCACTGGCAAGATAAAATGCAAAAGATTTCATTTATACTGTAGAAGGACTAACAATTACCATTGAATTGCTAGAACTGAATTACACATGTCCCACAGGTACAGAGTCCAATGACAGTTTAATTTTTAGTGAAAAATATTTCATTCTCATTCCAAATGTCAGAACATCTCCACAGTCATGTCACGGAAAGGACATTCCCCTACCTTTTCTCTAGGGTGAAGGTCCAAATGTATGCATTCCCATTTAGCTGAGAAATTTTCAGGTGAACTTTTTCACAATGCCTGGCTCGTTCTCTTAAAAAACTATAAAAGCTTAGAAATTGACATCCTTCAGCTTGATACTCTACAAAGTACATAGAACAAAAGAACTACGCATTCTACTGGAAGGTAGTCTGTGTCCCCATTGTGTCCCCATTGGGTTGGTGGTAATAATAGTGCAATCACTTCATATTTATAGAGAGGGTCCATGTTTCTAATTTTTGACTATTTATATCATTGTCTATGTGATGTCTAGAGGGCTGTGAAGACTTAAGACCTTTTAGCTAGGATGCAACTAGTCACTAGTCTCTCTAATTCCAAAGTCAATGCTTTTCATCACTCTCACCATATTGGATAGACATTTCTGTTTTACTTTCAAATCTCTGATTTGGAGAGCAGTTTAAAAAGAAGGATTTCATCCCCTCTGCACTTTGAAAGACTAAATTTTCTTCTCAGGAATGTCAAAAGGAGAGACTCAGTCTGAGAAATAATGAAAATGATGACAACTGAATGATCTCTGTGGAGGAGAGGAAAATTGATTACCATGGCATCAGGGTGCAGTCAGAGAGGGCTCCCAGAATCCTAGGTAGAGTTTTGATTTTTGAGCATTGTGCGAATCCTTCCTCATGCCCTAGGATTAGGCCAAGACAAACCCCTTCTCCTCTAATAAGGACAGGCTTTTACATTCCTGCTTCCCTGGGCTGCAAAGTGATGATTGACTGCCCCCCCCCAACTTTCCACTCCTCCAACTAGACACATGAGTGTTTCCAGCTGCGAAAAGGAATTTTTCACACATTGCAAGAGTCTTCACCCTGAGCAGACTCAGCATCCTCCTAGTGTATAGGCTTACTGAGTGAAATCACTGCTGCTGACAGGATCCACATTTCCAATCTATATTCATCCACACAGCATCGCATCTTCTTGGGGAGGGCATTGTCATACAGCTGAAACTAGTGTTCTGGCAGGTTTTTATCTTGCTAGTCTATCATTACAATCCCAACTGAACCAGAAGGCCTCAGGGATTTTCGGTTGCTCTCAGTCAATCAGGATGGCAGTTACTGGCTTTTCCTAAGACGCCGATCTAAAGGAGGAAGTCACTGGATAGGATTTGGGCATTTTCATCTCTAACTCCTCACACTCAGAAAAGTCTAGAATAATTAATAGAAAAAAAATGATGAGGCGTTGGATTTGCAGTGTTTGACCAGGCCATATGTTTGTAAATTTCTTGACTATTTTCATGATGCAATTTGATAAAGTGCCATGAAAATCTTAAAGTTTAAAAACTTTACCAGATGTATATCTGCAGATCTGCATCTGCTCTTTGAATAGAAATATGAGGCATATGTATATTCCTTTAATCACTGTTTAAAACTTTTATGGTATTTATTTTTGATATTTTATTTAATCAAAGATATTTTGTTTTTAATTGTGTGTGTTTGTGTGTCTGTCTGTCTGTCTGTGATGACATTCAAATGGGATCCTCTGTAAGAGAGTAAGAACCATATACACTATTAAGGTGTGAGCTAACGTTCCAGCCCCAATTAGATAAAATTATTATGTCAGATTCTTATCATATAGAATTGCTATATAGACCAGGCTGGCCTCAAGCTCACAGATATATGCTTGCAGAGTGCTGGGCTTAAAGGAATGTGTTATTATCCCCATTCTGCTATTTTCTCTGTGTATGCTAAATGTAATTGAACATTGTAGAAGAGTTGAAATACTGTGGAAGATTTCTATGAACAGGCAGTGTCTGGGTGGTTGCCGTCATGTTCTGCCAGGTGCTTTAGGGAATATTAAGTCAAGTCTTCCAGTAAGGAAGTGTAGGGTTATGGGGTCCTGCATCTACTCTGTCAATGCCCCTTAGGGAGAGAGGACATGGGAAATTGACCACAGGCTTACCTTATGCTGTTGTGGGACAGGTGTCAAGCTGTAAGGCAGTCCCAGGACATTCCTTCTGGGGTGGGGAAGCACAGTCTGAGGCGTGGAACACAGCCAGAGCTGTCTGGGGGGTGGAGAGGGGAAGGTACCCTGAACTGCAAGGAAGCTAGGACTGTCTGGTTCTCAGGCTTTCAGGCACCAGGCTCTGCTGGACTATGCAGAAGAGATGAGAATAGAATGGGGGTCGTGGGCTGGATCTAGCCCAGGGCTGGGGGAAATGAGGGGAGCTCCAGCTGGTCCCACAGTGATAGTCCTTGGCTTGATGGCAGTGGCAGGCTTGATCTTGGGCTAGCTGGCAGCCGTGGCTAGGAACACAGAGAGGCCTTCTGTGGGAAATTAGATGGAGGATCTATAAGGCAAAGGCCTTCTCTATGGCGGATTCCTATGAAAAGAGGCAGTCCATGGTTTAAAACATTTATTGTCATGGTGGAAAATGGATGAGTAGAATCATATCCCCCTTCTCAGGTCGAGCCTGAGGTTAAATACCTTTTGCAGGGAAGAGTGTCTGGGAAAGAAAGTTTATTGGCTAAGTCCTCCAGGCCTTTAGGTACCTCATTAAAATGGAGATCTGTCTTGAGCCTGTGACCACAGGTCCTGTCTTCTACCTGTGGAGGGGCTTCGGGCATTGCCCTTACATGACTGAAGGCCACAAATCTATGGGGAGCTGCAGCTAGTGACAGGGACTTTGTGGCCAGGAAACATGCAAAACACCTACTGTCCTTCAGGGTCATCAGGATTTCAAGCCTTAGCTCTACAGGGAACAAGGCTACACTTCATGGTCAGACAAGCAAATTCTTATGTTTGTTCAGTCGTTTAATCACCCTTGGTGTACTTACTAAGTTAAAGTAATTAGTCTTTGTTTATTTACTAAGTTCCAATAATAGGCAAAATATTTCTCTCTCCCCAACAATGGAACAAAACAGATACATCCCTATTTTGAGTCTGAGATATAGACTCTTCTGAAAGTTGGGTGAAAAAATAGAATAAAGTTCTCTCTCTCTCTTTCTTTCTCTCTCTCTCTCTCTCTCTCTCTCTCTCTCTCTCTCTCTCTCTCTCTCTCTCTCTCTCTCTCTCTCACACACACACACACACACACACACACACACACACACACCATAATGCAAATATGATCAACACTGACAATCTAAAAAATGAAAGGGCATTTGAGATAGAAGCAGAGGTGTGTAAACTAGGTAAAATACTACAAAAAGATTCCTAGAATTGTAATTTTACAGTGAGATTTCAAAACTTGAGCATTAGAAGAATGTCATGGCATGTGTCCAAGGCTTTTCATGGGAGAAACCTCAGATGCAATGAAGGGATAGACAGATGTCAGAGTCAATAAAGGAAGGGGAATATACAAAGAATTTCAACCCTCTAAAATTTTTCAGAAAAAATAACTACTTCATCATGAGCAAATTTAAAATTTGAGAAAAATGATTCTCCAACCAGAGAACAATTTATGGTCTAAGAATTAATCAGAATTTAGATATAGTGCAGGTATAATTAAATAGTTTTTATTTTGTTCTTCTTCAAAAGAAATGTAAGTTATTTAGGGACTCTCATGAAATTTAAAATGGGTCTGACTAAAGAAAAGCAAAGCTATTTATGCCAGTTTAAGCTCTAAACTCATCCCTCCCAGATTTCCTACAAAGAATCTTCTATAAAAGTAATTAGCAAAACATAAAATATTGTTTCAATATTCTAATGTGTTACTGGTATAATATTTTACATATAAAGAAAATTAAGTTACAAATACTTATTGTCATGAAAACTGAAAAAATCAAATTAGAAGTATATAAGTCATATGACTAAAATAAAGAATGAAAATGTTTGTTTCCTCGGAGAACTTCTGGGCATTTATTTATTTATTTGTTGTTTGTTTTCATTGAAAATAGAATCTTTTCTAATGTAATATGTTCCAGCCACAATTTCTTCTCCCTCCACTTCTGTCAGCACCCTTCCCACCTCTCCACTCCTCCAGATCCATGACCACCCCCTCCATTTTTGTACAGAAGAGAGCAAGTCTCCAAGAGTCAACAAACAATCCCAACAGAATGATCCTGATGGAAGGAAGCTAACCGAGATCACTTATGCAGAATCTACCAGAGGACATGGGATGTCCTTAGTGATTTGTTCATTTTGCTTTCAGAATCTTATTTAGTAAAAGAGTCAGTGATATTTCAGAAAGTGTTTGGTTCAGTGAGTACTCCCAGACAAGGTAAACAGGCTTCTCTAACACAGAAACCAGCAAAAGCCCCCATACTTAAGCTGGACAAGACAGAGAAGAGTCCCAGGAGTAGGAGTGTGTCTCTGACTCTATTGCCTGCTGTTGATTTATGATAGCATGAAAACATATTTATTTTTAGAAAAAAAAAAGATAAAATTTTAGATATCCAGAAACACTGTTGAGTGTGTATTTGAATTGTTAATTACTTAAACTGCCATACAGAAAATAGTTTGCTTACCTGGCATTTAATTTCTCATGATTAAAAAAAAAAAAAAAAAACATACACAATGTGCAAGTATTGCTGCTTCAATCCATACTAAGCACTGAAATTCACTAGTCAATTAATGGTACTCAGAATAAGTTATTCATAATGTGCTCCTAAATTTGGTCATTTAAACCCAGAGCAGGAGATTTTTATACTAGAATGTATGTGTACTCAAGAAAAAACTAATTCTAGCGCTTGCTAATACCAGCATTATTAAAAAAAACAAAAAACCTTTTCCTTGTTTTACTTTTTGAAAGTAATTAGAAATTTGCTTTAAAATCCCAACTGACGTGAAATGTTAATATTGGTGCAGTTAATGAAATGCTAATATTTATGAATTAATTGGTGAAAATCTTGATGAAAGGAAGCTAACCGAGATCACTTATGCAGAATCTACCAGAGGATATGGGATATCCTTAGTGATTTGTTCATTTTGCTTTCAGAATATTAGTTAGTAAAATAGTCAGTGATATTTCAGAAAGTGTTTAGTTCAGTGAGTACTCCCGGACAAAGTTAACAGGCTTCTCTAATACAGAAATATTAACTGGAGATGTTGCAGATGATAATGTTCAGGTGATAATTCAAATATAATATTTTATTTTTGTTAAGTAGTTTCCATTTTGGGTTGTTCTACTACCTTATGCCTAACTACTAAGTCCTAGTTAGCCTCATGCATCTATCCTTATTTTAGGATTAGGTGATATTAATTGGGTATCATCATGATTTAGGGTTCATGTGACTTCATGAATGTCATGTCCATCTTTCTTCAACCCTTGTATGTGTGGGTGTGGGGGAGATGTAGAGATGAGTGATGAATGTGCGTTAACATATTTTTGTGTATGGGTACATGTGTCTGAAAGTGTGCATATATTTTCTGTGATGAGGTGTAGAGATCAGAAGTCAACACACTGTGTCCTTTGAAGTCATTCTCCATCTTATTTTTGTTTATTTGCTTGTTTGTTTACTTTAATTGAATTTTAAGGGAAGGCATCTTCACTGAACCTGGACCTCATCCAATAAGATAGACTGGCTGATCAGTTAACTACAGGGATCTTCATTTCTACACTACTCCATGACTGTAGCTACAGATGCCCACAGCTAAGCTTGGCTTTCTTCTGTTTACTCTGAATGCTGGATATTCCAGTTCAGGTTGTCATGCTGATGAAGCTAGCACTTTGCCAAAAGTAAGGCCTCAAGCTCTGCTTCAACATCTCTTTCAGACCCATTCTCCATCAATAAGGACAAATGTCTTTCTCTAGCCTATTTGCAACATCTCTGTTATCCCTCTCTGTCTGAGAACTCTTAGTGTCAGAATTTCACCATCTTTTATTCTGTGAGAAAACAAAGAGAGGCTCCCTGTCTCAGGTTTCATGAGGTGCCTCCAACTTGTTGAAGTACACTAACGTGTCCCCAAAGAGCTTATTTGTAAAACCATCCGCAGTGTTTTGGACTAGATAGAACATCCTGTGTCCTTTCAGCTCTCTTCCTGTCTTAAAGATGTCTTAGATAAAACAGATATCATAGCAAATATTCTTGACAGTTTTTTGTCTTGGTTCTATAAATTTTTTATTGTCACTACATCTGTGTGCCAGGAATTTAACACCTTTTTGTTTCCTTGTCCCACTATGACAACTTCACTTTGGGGGTAGAAATGGCCTCCTGGGGGGTTAGCAACAAATCAAGGACTTGTAGGTGTCAAAAATGAAAAAAAAAATGAGTAGGCCCATACTCAGGGCTTGACATTGCTTATTCTCATGCATTTAGTTTATTCTAAAACTAGAACATTTTGTAGAAGTTACATTTAAAACCCTTGAGGTGGGGAGATGGTTCTGCATGTAAGGGACTTGTTTTGCAGGCATGATGACCTCAGTTCAATCCCTGAAATCCATGGAACAGTAAATAGATGACTCTTTGAGGATCTTCTCTGACCTAGCATGCACATACCATGGCATGCACACCTATATCCATGGATCATACATGAAATTCATCATCATCATCAACAACAACAACAATTATTAAAGAAAGCAGGAAAATAGGCAAATAGAATTTAAGCCTGAAACGATGCCTTTGCAAACAATTTTTGTTTTGCATGTAATTTGCATGTAGTATATATAAGGATGGGTATGTGTATATACCTTGGGACAGGTGAGTGTCCAGGGGAGGTCATATAGAGCATGTACAGATATGTTTAGACATGAATTTGACATCTGACATTTTTCATGTATTCTCTCTACTTTATTTATTGAGGCATATTCTTACATGGAATAAGTACCCAATCAATTCTGGTTGGTCAGTTCTGACTGGTCAATTCTGGCTGGTCAATTCTGGCTGGTCAATTCTGGCTCATGAATCACAACTTGCCCAGAGGATCCTTTGTTTCTGCCTCCTGCAGACTATCATTCATCCTTTGGATTTGGATTTGGGGGATCAGATCTATAGTCCTCATGTTTGTTAGGCAAACACTTTATCCACTGAACTATCTTATCAGCCCCTGCAAATTCTTTAAACAGAGGTTCCAAAGAGTGTTCAACTTCAGTTTGGCTGAGACAAAAACTTTCCCATAGAGAATGATGACTTGGAATTCTTTCTCACTTTTGTGATTTCAGTCTT
>NW_022196911.1:33368773-33370436 GCF_008632895.1 Mastomys coucha | reverse complement strand
TACTTCAGTAATTCTCCAGTATACCCTTAGCTACTTCCAAGGGATCTTAATCCCATGTGTTGTGTTCACATGCCATTTTTTAATTGTCATTCTTCCAAGGGCATGTGAATAAATATAGACATTGTACAAAAAGTGGTACAGAAAATTATTCATATCATATGACATAATATGAACATGAAAGAAATCCTAACCTGCACAATAACATGGATGGAACCAGAGGGTACTGAGTATAGTAACTGAGATATACAAATTCATAGGAGCTCAAAGCAGAAAGGTAATAGACAGGAGTAGAGGAACTCGGGAATACAGGTCAAAGGATCAAGACTTTCAGCTGTTAAATAAGTGAATTTGGAATTACAATAGACAGTATGGATTACAGTTAACAAAACTGGGATTTTCTTGAAATTTTGCTGAGCATGTAGAATATAAATATTTTAGCACACATGTATACACTAAAATTATGTGTGGTTATATCCATAACCACAGACGGCTCTTCCAGCTGAGTTACATTAGTTAGGTACAGTTGTCAGTCACATCTTACACATTAAATTTCAGTCACCATTCCAATTCAGCGAAGTTGGAAATCAGGTGTCAAACTATAACCATTTCCATTAGAACACCTTACATTAAGTCAATTAATAGCTTACAAGGAATCAAATATGCATTTTTTAAAAAAATCTGCTTTTGCATGTGCAATATGTATGTGTGTGTGTGGATATGTATTTGTGTCTTACCACACATGTGTGAAGGCCATGAAACAACATCAAGTGTTGGTCCTTACTTTCATTCTTATTTGAGACAGGCCCTACATGGTTTTTTCTGCTGTGCACAGGCAGGTTAGATGGCTCACAGATTTCTGGGGGGGGGTGTCTCCTGTTGGTGCCTCTCTTCTTCCTGTAGGATCTTTGGGATTATAGCTATGTGCTTCTATGCATAGTTTTAGGTGTATTGTAAGGAGTTAACCACAGGCTGAAATACCTGAATGAACATCGTTTTAATCACTCAACCATTCTCCTATTTTCCTTTCAGTGGGGACTTTACTGAAGATTTTTCTAGAGATGATTTTACTATATATATGTTTGAATTATTTTGCAACAAAATAGCCAAGAAAATACTAAAATCAGTTTCCATCAGGCTGGAAGTAATAGGGCCACACTGTAAGTTATAATTAGTTGACAGAAATATTAAGAATGTTTTTATTAGATGTTTTCTTTATTTACATATCATACAAGGTCTTTCCCAGGTTCATCTCCAAAAAAAGAAAAAAATAAAATAAAAAATAAAATAAAAACCAAAACCAAAAACAAACCCCTGTTCCCTTCCCCCTCAACCTGCTCACCATCCCACCCTCTCCTGCTTACTGGCACTGGCATTCCCCTACACTAGGGCATAGAACTTTCACAGGAACAAGGGCCTCTCCTCCCATTGATGACCAACTTGGCCATCCTCTGCTATACATACGCTGCTGGAGCCATTAGTCCCATCATGTGTACTCTGGTTGGTGGTTTAGTACCTGGGAGGTCTGAGGGTACTAGTAGTTCATATTGTTGTTCGTCTTAAGGTGCTGCAAGCCCTTCAACTCCTTGGGTTCTTTATCTAGCTCCTTCATTGGGGACACTGTACTCAGTCCAATGGATGGCTGTGAGCCTCTACTTCTGTATTA
>NW_022196911.1:33367003-33367782 GCF_008632895.1 Mastomys coucha | reverse complement strand
GATCTTAGAGCAGAAGCTATTGGTGTTCTGTTCAGGAAATTTTCCCCTGTGCCTATGTGCTTGAGGCTTTCCCCCATTTTCTTTTCTATTAGTTTCAGTGTAACTGGATTTATATGGAGGTCCTTGATCCACTTGGACATGAGCTTTGTACAAGGAGATAAGAATGGATTGATTTGCATTCTTTTACATGCTAACTGCCAGTTGAGCCAACACCATTTCTTGAAAATGCTGTCTTTTTCCCCCTGGATGGTTTTACCTCCTTTGTCAAATATCAAGTGGTCATAGGTTTGTGGGTTCATTTTGGGGTCTTCAATTCTATTCCATTGATCTACCTGGCTGTCACTGTACCAATACCATGCAGTTTTTATCAAAATTGCTCTGTAGTGCAGCTTAAGGTCCAGGATGGTGATTCCACCAGAGCTTCCTTTATTGCTGAGAATAGTTTTGGCTATCCTGGGTTTTTTGTTATTCTAGATGAATTTGCGAATTGCTCTTTCTAAGTCTGTGAAGAATTGACTTGGAATTTTGATGGGGATTGCATTGAACCTGTAGATTGCTTTCAGCAAGATGGCCATTTTTAGTATATTAATCCTGCCAATCCATGAGCATGGGAGATCTTTCCATCTTCTGAAATCTTCTTCAATTTCCTTCTTCAAAGACTTGAAGTTTTTGTTAAACTGATCTGTTGCTTGCTTAGTTAGAGTCACACCAAGGTATTTTATATTATTTGGAACTATTGTGAAGGGTGTTGTTTCCCTAATTTCTTTCTCAGCCTGTTT
>NW_022196911.1:33229428-33366496 GCF_008632895.1 Mastomys coucha | reverse complement strand
ATTTTGTCAAATGCTCTCTCAGCATCTAAAGAGATGATTATATGATTTTTTTTCCTTTGAGTTTGTTTATATAGTGAATATGTTGAATCCTTATGTTGAAGGATTTCCATATATGGAACCATCCCTGCATCCCTGGGATGAAGCCTACTTGATCATGATGGATGATCATTTTGATGTGTTCTTTGATTCGGTTTGCAAGAATTTTATTGAGTATTTTTGCATTGACATTCATAAGGGAAATTGGTCTGAAGTTTTCTTTCTTTGTTAGGTCTTTGTGTGGTTTGGGTATAAGAGTAACTGTGGCTTCATAGAACAAATTGGGTAGAGTGCCTTCAGTTTCTATCTTGTGGAGTAGTTTGAAGAGTATTGGTATTAGGTCTTCTTTGAAGGTCTGATAAAACTTTGCACTAAACCCATCTGGTCCTGGGCTTTTTTTAGTTAGGAGACTATTAATGACTGTTTCTATTTCATTAGCAGATATGGGACTGTTTAGATTGTTGATCTGATCTTGATTTAACTTTGGTACCTGGTATCGGTCTAGAAAATTGTCCATTTCATCCAGGTATTCCAGTTTTGTTGAATATAGGCTTTTTTAGTAGGATCTCATGATTTTTTGGATTTCTTCAGTGACTGTTGTTATGTCTCCCTTTTCCTTTCTGATCTTGTTAATTAGGATAATATCTCTGTGCCCACTAGTTAGTCTGGCTAAGGGTTTATCCATTTTGTCAATTTTCTCAAAGAACCAGCTCCTGGTTTGGTTGATTCTTTGTATAGTTCTTTTTGTTTTTATTTGGTTGATTTCAGCCCTGAGTTTGATTATTTCCTGCCTTTGACTCCTCTTGGATGAATTTGATTCTTTTTGTTCTAGAGCTTTCAGATGTGCTGTCAAGTTGCTGGTATATACTCTCTCTACTTTTTTTTGTAGGCACTTAAAGCTATGAGTTTTCCTCTTAAGACTGCTTTCATTGTGTCCCATAAGTTTGGGTATGTTGTGGCTTCATTTTCATTAAACTCTAGAAAGTCTTTAATTTCTTTCTTTATTTCTTCCTTTGCCAAGTTATCATTAAGTAGAGTGTTGTTCCACGTGTATATGGGCATTCTATTGTTTATGTTGTTATTGAAGAGCAGCCTTAGTCCATGTTGATCTGATAGTATACAAGGAATTATTTCAATCTTCTTGTATCTGTTGAGGCTTGATTTGTGACTAATCATATGGTCAATTTTGGAGAAGGTACCATAATGTGCTGAGAAGAAGGTATAGCCTTTTGTTTTAGGATAAAAAGTTCTACAGATATCTGTTAAATCCATCTGTTTCATAACTTCTGTTAGTTTCACTGTGTCTTTGTTTAGCTTCTGTTTCCATGATCTATCCATTGCAGAGAGTGGGGTGTTGAAATCTCCCACTATTATTGTGTGTGGTGCAATGTGTACACCAATGAAGTGTCCCTCCTTTAGGTTGAAAGTTGATTTTATTTGATATTAGAATGGCTACTCCAGCTTTTTTCTTGGGACTGTTGGCTTGGAAAATTGTTTTCCAGTCTTTTATTCTGAGGTAGTGTCTGTCTTTGTCACTGAGGTAGGTTTCATGAATGCAACAAAATGTTGGGTCCCGTTTATGTACCCAGTATGATAGTCTATGTCTTTTCATTGGGGAATTGAGTCCATTGATATTAGTAGATACTAAGGAAAGGTAATTGTTGCTTCCTGATATTTTTGTTGTTAGAGTTGGAATTCTGTTCATGTGGCAATCTTTTTTAAGTTTTGTTGGAAGATTACTTTTTTTTTGCTTTTTCTAGGATATAGTTTCCCTCCTTGTGTTGAAGTTTTCCATTTATTATCCTTTGAAGGGCTGGATTGTAAAAATACATTGTGTAAATTTGGTTTTGTCATGGAATACTTTGGTTTCTCCATCTATAGTAATTGAGAGATTTGCTGGGTATAGTAGCCTGAGCTGGCAATTGTGTTCTCTTAGGGTCTGTATGATATCAAGCCAGGATCTTCTGGCTTTCATAGTCTCTGGCAAAAAGTCTTGTGTAATTCTTACAGGTCTGCCTTTATATGTTACTTGACATTTTTCCTCACTGCTTTTAATATTCTTTGTTTTGTGCATTTGGTGTTTTGACTATTATGTGGTGTGAGGAATTTCTTTTCTGGTCCAGTTTATTTGGAGTTCTATAGGCTTCGTGTATGTTCATGAGCATCTTCTTCTTTAGGTTAGAGAAGTTTTCTTCTATAATTTTGTTGAAGATATTTACTGGCCCTTTAAGTTGGAGGTCTTCACTCTCTTCTATACCTATTATCCTTAGGTTTGGTCTTCTCATTGCATCCTGGATTTCCTGGATGTTTTGGGTTAGGAACTTTTTTCATTTTGTGTTTCCTTTGACTGTTGTGTCCATGTTTTCTATGGTATCTTCTGCACCAGAGATTCTCTCATTTATCTCTTGTATTCTGTTGGTGATGCTTGCATCTATGGTTCCTGACGTTTTTCTTAGGATTTCTATCTCCAAAATTGTCTCCCTTTGTGATTTCTTAACTGTTTCTATTTCCATTTTTAGGTCCTGGATGGTTTTGTTCAACTCCTTCACCTGTTTGGTTGTGCTTTCCTGTAATTCTTTAAGGGATTTTTATCTTTCCTCTTTAAGGGCTTGAACCTGTTTACCTGTGTTCTCCTGTATTTCTTTAAGGGTGTTATTCATGCCCTGCTTAAATTCTTCTATCACCATCATGAGATATGATTTTAGATCCAAATCTTGCTTTTCTGGTGTTTTGGGATATCCAGGACTTGCTATGGTGGGAGTACTAGGTTCTGATGAAACCAAGTAATCTTGGTTTCTGTTGGTAATATTCTTGCATTTGCCTTTTGCCATCTGTTGATTTCTGGTGTTAGATGTTCTTGCTGTCTCTGGCTGGATCTTGTTCCTCCTGTGTGTCTGTGAGACCGTGTCAGCACTTCTGGGAGATTAGCTCTTCTCTGGTAAGACCCATATGCAGAGGGCTCTGGATCAGTAGTCTCTCTTGAGTCCTGAGGTCAGAACACACCCTGGAGACAGGCTCTCCACTTGCGGGAAAGGTGCAGAGAGGGCTGTGGATCTGCAGTCCTTCCTAGGTGTAGAAGGAAGTAGATAGGATCCTGTGTTGGTTGCCCTGCCACTTCTGAAGCCTGTGCCTCCTGACTGATCACACCTTAGAAAGTCACCAGAGAGAAAATGGTAATCTTACCTGAGTCCCTGTGTTGGAGCACTCCCTGGCGGCAAGCTCTCTGCTTATGGGGAAAGGGGCAGAGAGAGCTGTGGATCCACAGTTCCTCCTAGGTGTAAAAGGAGGTAGAAAGAATCCTGCGCTGGCTGCCCTGCCACTTCTGAGGCCTGTGCCTCCCAGCTGGTCATGCCTTAAAAAGCAGAATATTAAGAATTAATGACTGCAAAATATCTGTTTCTCATAGGAGGTATACCTAAAGAAAACAGGCATGATAAGTCTGCAGTGATAAAGAGAAGGAGATGTTCACCAAGACTTCAATGAGTCTGGAGTAGGCCTGTGGGAATGTGGTCCAGCAAGGGCTGGGAAGTTTTAGCTTTGAAGTTTTCACACTGGCAAACAAGGGGGCATGTACTGACATAAGGTAAAAGGGAAAATACAATTAAGGCCATAAAAGAAATAAATGGGATTCTTTATCTCTGTGACATTATTCCTCTATACAGCTAGAGTGTCTCCTCTTATCTAGAGACTCTTTTCTTCCCCTATCCAAAGACAATATCCCTTGGATTAGATAAATGTAAAGCAAGGGACATTGAGACACTGTGCTGAGAAAAGAAAATATGGAGAAGAAATATGAAGGAAGTCAGTATCTGATGTCTTCATTTGTACATATGCCCTATACAATCCTTTTGGTTGCCCATTGACAGTCCCTGACAGGCTAGAAGGATCATGACCAAATACACAACTTATCCAAGGCTTGAAGATGATGGAGGGGCCAACATTTACTGAATTCTTTCAAAACTCTGTTACAGTGAGATAATAGTAGTAAAGCAATAGTAAATATATAATATTCACCTCAGATTTAAATTCTGGGATCCAGTATATTTTTATTTACTTCATTCATTCATTCATTCATTGTTTAAAAGAAGGAAGCAAGTATTTGCTTACTTTTCCATTTCGAAAGTTATATTACTAACCAAGATGAATATTCTGTACCAGTACTATAGCTGGGAAGGGTGACTGATAATTTCAGTTTCTATTGTTATCTGTGAAATAAGTCTCAGTGTGGGAGAAGAGCACCCCTTGGAGATGATGCTCAACATTGAACCTAAACCATCATCGCAGATAGTAACTGAAGAAGTAAATCTAAGAGACAAGCATTGCCATTTTCTAATTTTAGCATCTAGCTAGCAGTGTATTTAATTGGCCAGAGACAGGGAAAATTGGAAATACGGTCCCCCAGCCCCCACCACTGTATTGAATTAAACAGTTTTCCATAGCATTAGCTGTAAATGATACAACCAAACTGACAATTTCTTTCTTGTTTGGACTTCATTTAAACCTCTGGATGGTATTAAGAGGTTATTAGAGATTAATCTCCAATTAGGTGTTTTGATAGCCCAAGAAATTGTCAAAGGGTCACTATGGCCATACTATTTTTTTAGCATTAAAGAGATATTGAATTAATAATATTTTCCCATCTCTCTTCAGACCTTTAAACTACTGTGAGTGATGTCCAATCATTTAGCCCACTTAAACAGAATGTCACACTGTGAGTCATCTATTCTGAATAGGTCACCATAGGCGACTGCTCATTAATGTTGAGTGTCCACAGTCACTCAGTCCCCATGTTTTAAGAAAACAAGCAGGGATTATTTTTTCCCTCCCAAATGCACAGGCTATGAAGACAGTGCCATATGCCATTATTTTGACTAGAAGTGTCATCCAGGCTCACTAGTATTGTACAGTACTCCAACATGAGGCCATAAAATCATGTTGGGATAGTAAGTGAAACCTGTGGCATCTTTCCCAGTCCCATCTGGAGAGCTGTGCGATGTCCAGGCCTAAATCCAAAGCCCACTATTGAAAGCAGGAGGGGCTGGGCCAGACAGCTGTGATGTACCTGGGATTCTCAGCCACAAAAGTGAGATGTGATGCTATTAACCAAGCACGTGGTAGGATGGTATTTCCTAAAATGAGGCTGCCTTACATCGTTATATGGAGGGGCTGAATGTTTCTTTTCCTTTACATTTTTTTTTAACAAAAAGGTATGGTTTTACTATAAAATTTTATTATCACTTTGGCATTTCTTACTGTAAATTAGCCTTTGCCTTTCCTCTGTAACTACATCATATGTACAAGCTGTGTCTATGTCAGGAGCAACTGTGATTCTAACATGTATTCTCTGGCTGTTTGCTGATTGTTAAGTATAAGTTAGGCACTTCTAGGGAGGAGTGCTATGATTAAAAACAAAACAAAACCCATTCAATAGTTTACATTGCATAACTTCATAAACATTCTTTGACTTCCCAGGATTCCATTCTGGAATGAAACTATTAATTTTATTGGCCTTTAATGAACTTCTTTCTTCATGTCCACATTTCTGGAGTTTGCTAGGACTGCCACTGGAGATAACTCACTTTCCTGAGCCCAGGGTGGATGGATACGTGACCAAGATTACACCAAGTTAAACTTGCCTTATTCCATATTTAAATTTTAAGCAGTCAGATAAAGATGGAAAATGCTTTGTCCTGAGTCCTTCCTGTAGGAAATTAAAGACAGTACCTCATCTCATCTTCTGCTTTGAGCTGTCTGAGTACCGTTATGACAACTTCTGAAAGCACATCTCTCTCTGGGAACCTGTTCTATGTTCTTCCAAGATAGCCCCTTTTCTATAAACCAGTTACTTTGGCTTTACTCTGTAAACATCAGTTGATACCATGATATCAAGACTTCCTAGCCAAACCTACTGGTTTATACATAGTTCCAGATAGTTGGAAGACAGGAGTGGGAGGATTACTTGAGCCTCTAGGTTCCAGACCAGCATGGCAGCATGGTAAGGCCCTGTTTCCAAGCCAAATAAAACATCACCCTTTCATTCAGATGGTGAAGCCAGAGGCAATCATAATATTAAAATGTACTGGAAGACTGGGGCCATTGAAAAAATTCAGTAGAGAGATTGAATTAAGAAGTCTTTTGGAATGGCTCTCTTGAATTTGTCATCTGATGGCAAACACAGCACTGGCCTATTGCTCCAACATCAGGACCTTGTCTTAGTATCTCTTTGCCTTATATGTAAGGTAATAGGAGGGGCTAGCACATGCCCATGTTGTTGATCCTTTCAGTTCCTCTTTTTACTTTGAAATAGACTCTCCTTTTGCAGCCAAGCTTGTATTTAAATTGTCTGTTCTCTTGTCATATCCTCCCAAGTGCTGGGATCAGAGGCACAGAGTACCAGATTTCACTGAAGGTCTTACTTAGTTTGATCATCTCAAACAGTATTCTTTCTAAAACCATGATAAAAAAGAAAGTGTTAAATATTATACAGTACAAGAAGGAAAAAAATAAAGCTGAGTTGTCTTTGAGGATAAATTATAAAAGTAGATTCTTTATTAGTTAAAACTTATCCCAAGTATTCAGCTTCTTTACTTTGTCTTTATTTTTAAGAGATGTTTGAAGTATACATGGCTTTAGAGCAAGCACACTGTGTAGAGTTTTGTAGATGAAGACAAATGTGAGTCATTTCAACTGCAAAATTTACTTTGGATAAAGAAAAATAATTTAAGAGAAATAATTCTAACAGATATGGCTTAATATCAGCAATGAAAGTTGACTAGTTCTACTAGAAGAATTTTATAACTTGAATTGGGACTTCTCTAATAAGAGAAGGTAAAACTTTTTGAGGTTTAATTGACATAATTTTACACTTAACTCACAACTGGCAGTTGAAATTCTAAAGGGACAGATGCATACACATATATTTATCATTTATTAATCTAACTGATCTCCCAGTTTCTTAGTACCTTAAAAAGTATTTGTATATATTAAGTAAGTCTTAAATAAGCACAGAGAAATAAATATAAATTAAAAGTCTCAAACCAAATCAGCTATCCTAAGCCCATTACCCCTATAAAGCCCACTCATGTCTGTAGGTGTGTTGTGACCTGTGTCTATGCCTGCATCGTCTCTTCCTCCCACTTTACTGTTAGTACTTTACTGCCAAATGAACCTTCACGATGCTATCTATTGTAATCATTGCATTGCTTTACCATCTCAGCATGACTTGGTTTTGTCCTGTCACTTGGTTTTTTACATAATGCAAACACAATTGTGAACTTTAGTGGACTTACTTACCCTAGTTTGCCTGTGTGATTCCAATGTTATGTTGGGAAACTATGGATAGTATATTTTTGGTACCATATACTATTGCATACATCAATAGAACATAATTATGCTTCAATATAATAATCATCACCATTATCTAAAAGTCAACATAAGGAATAATATAACATACTAAATGACAGTACAATTATCATTTTAAAAGAAAGATACTTGTGGTCATGCTACTTCCCTATTAAATAATTTTACTTCATTCATACATGTCTTCATTTCACTCCATTCCTTTTGAAATAACATTAAACTTCTTGGCTTAGAATTTACAGCTGTTTGTATTCTAACCCTGGTCTAATCCTTTAAATTTATATAGTGTAGCTGATAGTGACACTTCTTATACACTTCCAAGGCCACAAAACAACACTCTTACAGTGATAGGGGGCATAGCATAACTGCGTTCTTGTTCATTTGGCTTTTGTTCTTAGTGTCACAGTGTTACTTCATCATTTGATGGCAAATTCTATTTATCTTGGTAAACAGCTTCAATGTCCTTAACCCATCTCAAACATAAGTGAAAGAACACCCTCAAACAGATCATGCAGGCTGCTGGGCTTCTAGCATGAATTGCCAAGCACTGTGAAAGGGAGCCTTACTAACCTACTTTCTGAGACCATCTTTTCTACACAAGGTTGCATTAGAGGCACAGGCTGATCTCTCACCTGTGGAATGTCAACTCTCACCACACATCCTTGACTGAACCTTCTCATAGTTTCTTGAAAAGCTGAGCAAATATAATATACTCTGTTATCGTTTCACAGGGCTCTGTTAAACTTCAATTTTGTAATTTTATAAAATTTTCATAATTTTATAAAGTAAAACAATACTGACTGTATTTGCTTTCCAAAGTATTAGCTATGATTTTGTTTGATCCTACAGGAAAAGGTTTTATGTTACCTATCCTTTCAGTCTCATATTTAAAATAATGATTGCTGCATAAACATGGGGTAATTAATGTGTGATTATTTAAAAATAAAGGCATAAATTGATGTGTGAATACATATAACGTGTCTCCATTTCACTAGTTATGAGATGGTTTTCCACACACATATTCAAAAATGCAGTTCATATAATGGACTCACAGTTCAGATCATCACATTTTTATATTTCACAACTGTAGGGGAAAATGACAGGAATTAATAAAAAGCCAGGCACAATTCCAAAAGCTCATTTAGCTGGTATTTTTCTCTGGCTTCCACCAAAGTGTGACTAACAAATACAATGACACTTTATTCTCCCCATTTAAGATCTGCTCGTTAACTACAGTGGAGCTTTTATTGAGCTGTGAAATTATTGAAAGCACTCGTCTCCAAACATTAGTGGACATGAGAATCAACTGAGAAAATGGTTAATATTGTATATTTATGACCCTAGACATCAGATTTGCTCAGGGAGTGCTGAGTCCCATAAAGAAGCTTTGTAACAACAACAACAACTACAACAACAACAACAAAATCCCCTTTGTCATTCTCTTCAAAGGATTCTCTTTCCACCATTAAAAAATACTCCAAGTTTCCATGTAGTTATTGAAATGAGGCATAAATGACCAGATGTGGAATATTGAAAAGGTGAGAACACACACACACACACACACATACACAACATAAACACTACATACCACGTGTACACAAACATATAAAACATACATACACAAAGAATACATCCATATTGCAAACATACCACATGCAAAGCACATTCAACACATACTATAAGCCACACCACGACATTGGCATGTGCACTTTTCTTGCCCACACATACAATCTCACCACCATTCCACTAAGTGCATGAAGAGATGGTTAAAGAAAACTACATATTTCAATATCTGACAACGAACAAAAGACCTAAATACCAGGCAGCAATAGCCATGGGACAGAATTAGTCATTTGCTTTATAAAAAAAAATGTTAAACAATGTTTAAGAAAAATAGCAGGTCAGAGGGAGAGAAAAATTGATAGCATATAGTATCCTGAAAGGTGTTTCTCCCAGCTAAAACATACTTCAGTCCCTGTGATTATTTCTAATACTTCCCCACTTCCTATTACCTGTCTGTCTTTCTTTAAAGGGACTGTTCCTAAGAGTATAATTGGGCACCAGTGGTCTGACATATGGTGAAATTCAATTGGTTATGGAACATTTGGATAAAAGAGAGATATGTTCAACTCATATGAATTTGCTATTTCAGAAATGTTGTCCAAACAAATAAATGAATAAATGACTCAATTTTGTGCACAGAAATATCCTTAAATTCATTTATTCTAGGTTGTGTTAGCACTTTTAAACAAATTGTCCTTCAGGTTCATGGCCTTCATGTACTCATTGGGTCATAACAAAAGTCACACATGTGTTTGTAAACAGTAGCTGATATACATAAACCACATGAGTTGCCTGTATCCATAAACACATCATTGTGCAATAGCATTGTGAATCTCCTTTTCCCTTTCCCCCTCCCCCATTCCCTTTCCCCCCCTCACAGGCCTCTCTTCCTAGCCCTGTGTGTATGTGTGTGTGTGAGTGTGAATATGCATGTGCATGTGTGTGTATGTGTGTGTTATTTGCAGTGGTACTTTGGAACTACACCTGATATTTTGTATTTTGTACTAGAATGTTAGCATGTTTAAGTGTGGACCCAGTTCTCATGCTGTGTATGTGAGATGGTTAGAATATTTTGGCTTCCTGAACCTACCCAGTGAGTCAGCCAAGATAGAAACATTAATTGGAATATATGGGTGCACTCTGATTTTTATGGCATATCCTTAGAGATGACATGATTGGCCAAGAAAGCATATTTAGGATTCATGTGTTTTAATTAAGAAATAAGGCTCTCCATGGGTCTCATTTCTGGCTCAGTCTATTATTCTAATTCCTTTAAAAAATCTAATAATTAGCATATGTACACGTTAAGTATTTTAATCTAGGCATGCTTTGCAGATTTAGTGGTTCATCACAAATTAAATGCAAAAGAAGACCAGAAATTGCAAGTAATATTCCGGCTATTACAGATATATTTTAGATAGCAGCTGGTAGACAGACAGACAAACAAGATGATAGAAAGATAGTAGATAGTTGACCGATAGATATATGATATATAGATGATAGATTGACTGTGATATAGACACATAAATACAAAGAGAGAGAGAGAGAGAGAGAGAGAGAGAGAGAGAGAGAGAGAGAGAGAGAGAGAGAGAGAGAATTTTTTTGGTTTTTCAAGACAGGATTTATCTGTGTAGCTCTGGCTGACCTGAAACTCTCTCTGTAGATCAGGATGGTCTCATATGCAATAATCTTAATCCCTCTGACTTCTGAATGCTGGCTTCTGTAATTAAAGATGTGTTCTGGGGGCTGGAGAGATGGCTCAGTGGTTAAGAGCACTGACTGCTCTTCCAGAGATCCTGAGTTCAAATCCCAGCAACCACATGGTGGCTTACAACCATCTGTAATGGGATCTGACACCCTCTTCTGGTATGTCTGAAGATGGCTAGAGTGTACTTATATATAATAAATAAATATTAAAAAAAATGATGTGTTCCATTACATCCCAGCTAGATTCTATTTTTAATGGAAAGGAGTCTTTATTTAGTTTTGAATTCCTACCATGAGTTATACAGTTAGGAAAGGGTATGGATTCAATTGTGTTGTTATTCTCCTTCCTACAAAAATCCAACCAAATAGAATGCTAAAAATGAAAGGTGGATGGTTATTAAATGCTCATTTTATTAAAAGTTTTATTTTGGAATTCTTTTTCTCCAGTATCAACAGCAGAGTTCTTAGAGAACATGAGAGGAAGGGAGGGAGGGAGAGAGGGAGGGATGGTTGGAGAGAGACACAGAGAGAGAGAGATAGAGAAAGAGACAGAGAAAGAGACAGAGACAGAGACAGAGACAGAGACAGAGAAAGACAGAGAAAGACAGAGAGGCAGAAAGACAGAAAGACAGAAAGGCTCGATGTTGAAGGAGATGTGGAACTGATGATGGCACAGAAATCCACATTCTACTGAGGAAAGCTTATAATCCATAGGTACAGCAAAGAATGAATTTAGATATTAATGTCATGGATGAAACTTCCAGAAACCCTCTCAACATCCATATTTACCTTGGTCTTAGCCTCGTCTTCATGTCCATTTGTAGTTTTGGCACCAAGTATCCTGAAAAACTACTTACAGTCATGACAAGATACATAGCCATTGTTTTTGCAATGAAGCCTCAGTTTTCATGGTTCTTACCAAGGCCTAATACTCAGGGTTGTTGTGTTTTTGATTTTTAATGAAAGAAATTCTTCAGAATGGGCTCCTTTGTGTATAGTGACTATCAACTCATTTTTTTTTCACAAAAAGGCTATCTCCCCATTGTATGTCTGTGCCCCTGTGAGCAAAAGTATAAAATTGATAGAAGTGAAAAAATTGACCTACCTCTTGGTATCAAGCTGCAACTGTCTATACCTTGTTAAAGAGGTTGATCTCTGATGTGCTCATCAAGGTTCACACTGTTACCTCAACAGGGCGTGCCCAGAGCCACAAAATAGTTTCACTTTATACTGCACAAATTGGAGCAGAGAACACATCAGCATACAGTCAGCAGAACTGCATCGAGAGTTCTTTCTGGTAAAGCAAACACATCTCTTTAAAACACAGAACCAGAGTAAAGAAGAGGACATCTGAAACACCATTCTCCATGCACTATTGTATAGAAAGATACATTCCTGCAGTACACTAACAATATGTAAGTGTGAGAGAAAAGAGTGTGTGGTGTCCCTGTTTTTAAACACGGATTTGTTATTATACAGCTAATTTAACAGAGCAAGAGATGCTTTAGTTGATGCTTTTGGATATATGGCATGCATCACTTTTTACACAGAATGAAGGTTCCTCTCCTAAGTGTTTTGACATTCCTCCCCCCTTATTATCCGATGTACTACTAGTGGACTCACTGGAATGTAGACTAGGCAGGATCCTGAATAAGGATCAAAATTAATCATGCTATCTGGAATTTAGTGACAAGCAATCGAATGCCACACAGAAAATGCCAGCATCTGCTTAATAACATGTGCCCGCTGAAAGTCAGCCTGTGAGAGAAAGGAAAGAAAAGAGAAAAGCTTTCATCCTGGAAATGGAGTCAGTATCTACGTGCTACTAAATGCTGGGGAGGGGGAGAAGCAGTTTTGAAGCTGAAGTATTTTTAAAAATATTAAATTGTATTACTAAATACAATTATGGAATTGTTAACAATTTAGAGGCCTGTGTGATTGTGAATTATATGTTTACTCATTATGATTATATAACATTGAATTAAGGATATTAAGCATCCCTGAAACTATTAGATAGTAAGTTACCACTTAGGTTAGGCAAAATATAATTATTAATAATATGACCATTAGTACAAAATAATATTAACATTTTATATCCTCTAATTTCAGACAAATGTTCAAATATTAGACTGACCAGTGATTTAAATGGTTCTGCCACAAAGAAATGTCAGAGGAGTATAATCAAGTTGTAACAACTCAGTTTACAACTGAGAAATGTGTGTCTTCACTATTTAAGAGAATTCTGCTGAAATGCAAGAAAAGTATTTCCTGAATTCACTTTGCCAAACTATACAACAAAATCCAGGGACTTGTGTGGGAAACAAGGAAGCAAAACAGTTATGAGGATTGGTGTTGATTTTATTGTTATTATTGTCTTATTACTAACATTAGAAAAATATAATCTTATTGTTCCACACATGTTAAATGGTTATGAAATGGATTTGTCTCATGTAGTATGTATGACAGTTCATGTGTGTGCCTATGCTTCATCAGAAGAGAGTTTAATGATCATGTAGGAGAATTGAGTTTCATCCCCAGCACCCATATCCAGTGGCTCCTCTTACCTCCAGCTCCATGGGATCTGACATCCTTTTCTTGACTCTCTGGGAAACTAAACTAGCACAAGCACAGATGTGCACACCTCATGATTAAAACTATTTAAACCACTTGAAAGAAATCCTCTTTGCTAGTGGGACTTGGAGGTTTGAAGATTTGTCAGGTCCCTGTGGATAAGGAACTCAGTCAGAAAGAATGCTGGCATGCAAAGAGAAGCTGTGGGACTCACACAGGTTTGCCACCAGATACATTTGGTATGTACCTTCAAAGGATGGATCAGCTGGCTGAGTAAAGTTTCTATATCCACTTAGCTTGTCACACAGAAGAAATCCTGTATAATGCAGCCAAACCATTCCTCCCCACCAGTTTCACTGGATCAAATATGGATCTTCATAATAAATAAATTAATTAACTAATTGCCTTGTAGCAAAGCTGACTCAAGCAAAGTCTAGAAAGACTTTGTTATGATGCGTCTAGTGCTAATCTCACAAAACTGTCACATCGGAAAGCTAACATTCACAGTATAAGTCCTTCTGAGTTCCCCTTCCTTGAGCTGCAAAGACTTCCCTTGTTGAAGCTTTGTGGAATGTCATACTTCTGGTTTAATTTACTCGAGTCGATGTAAAGCTGCCTTATAAGAGGACAGGATTTAGTCAAAATGTTTACAGGATTATAATATAAAGATAAATTTGAAAAGCTGAACTGACTAAGAACCATCAATTCCTATTTGGTAATAGTTAATGTTAACTCAATAGATGTTGTTTGCCAAAACATGTATGGCACGTGTTCAAAGCACTTAACCGCATTTTCTGCTTACATGGAACCTGTGGATATGTGTGGGCTGCAAACCTCCCAGGAGCACATAGCTCTATATAAGGATAGTTTGCATCTTCAGATATTTAGTATCTGTGCTCTTTCTTGGAAAGATTTCTCTGAGTTTATTACACAATTATGACATGGAGGGCTGAAAGCAGATTTTTTAATTACATATTTTCTTTATTTACATTTCAAATGATATCCCCTTTCCCAGTTTCCCCTCAGAAACAAAACAAACAAACAAACAAACAAACAAAACCCTATTTATTCCCTCCCCTCCTCCCCCGTTTGGCAAATCTATTTAAGAAGTTGATGGAAAACATCAGCTTCTGTTGAACCTTTCTGGTGAAGTATTGGGCCGTGAAAAGCAGTCTGTGTTTTGGTTGAGCAAGTCTTAACTTCCAGAGACCCAGTGAAAGATTCCACAGGGGACAGAACAGTAGAGACACGTTTCCAGACATACATGGCTGATTCCATGAGTCCTCCAACTCCACTATTCTGTGGCTAGACAATGCCCCCGCTCCCAGCATTCTGTCTGGACTTCACCCCTAGTCAACTGACCACAGCCTGGTATGCCCCGCCCCACAGACAGGTAGCCCAACACACCATATAAGGGGCGGTTTGCCCCTCGCCTTCTCTCTTTTTCTCCCTGTCTCTTTTCTCTTAGCCTCTTACTCTTGTCTTAATTCTCTCTTCCCCCTCTCTCCACATGGCCATGGACAGCTGCTACTTTCCTATCTCTTCTCTCTCCTTTCTATAATAAAACATCTTACGACCATGCATTGCTTCCTTTCAACTAGATGCAGCATATTGGCCCAGCATTTGCTTCCTTTCAACTAGATGCAGCCTATTGGCCCAGCATTTGCAGCCGCAAGACTGAATGGAGACCTCCTGTGTACCTGCTCGTGCATGCTTGCTCCCACGTACTGATTCCTTCCCCTGCTCCATCTCTCCCTTCAGCTCCAGAGTGGACTGAGCTGCTCTGGAGCCCCCAAATGGTTCTCAGCTCCTCCACGGTGTCCAGCATTGCCTGGGATGCCCAGGAGCTAGAACTTGTGTCCTCAGCTTTGGTGAGGCTCAAGGACCCCCACCCGATGCAGCTGTTTCCCCACACCACCCCCTATCCTAGGACTGGGGTCCAGACTCGGACAGACACCTGACAGACACCTCAGTCCGCTGCCCAGAGTTCCGGACTTCTGGCAGGACACAGGTCATTCTCTCCCATTCCTATTCGTTTCTCACTGCCCAATGCAGTGCCCAGTGCCCAGTGCAGTGGCTGCCACAGCCGCAGCAGTGAGTTGAGGGGGTGTGTGTGGCAACAATGGAGTCTAGACTAGAGCCTCTGAGGTTAATAGTCCAACAACTTTCCTTCCACCTACAGGGTGTGACCAAGTACTATCTATTTCAGAACTGAGGACCAGCAAGAAGGGCCATGGGAGCAGACTGGAAATGAGGAAAGATTTCTCTGCCCTGGCTGACCACAATGTTCCCTTCAACCCCTAGGCCTTGACTTTTACCTTTCACAAGATTTTGCTATCAGTTTTGTTTGCTCTTCTCCATAACACATCACATTATGTAATTGGTATGAATAAATTTATATATCTAGACTCTAAATCTTTCTTAAACTGGATGAAAATATTAAAAGGTGTGTAGGAACATTGTATCATTTCTATGGGAGTGCAGATTAAGCAAATATCATTACAAGGCGCCCAATAATTATATCAGAATTTCAGAGAAGAGGGCTTTTGTAGCTAAATATCAAATTTGAATAGGTGAGCTATACTTCAATGGCATCTGAACTTTTACAAGAATATCTTCTTAGAGGCAGCTCTGATTGGCTTGTCTCATTGATGGTTTTCCTTTCAGGATAACTTTTTCTGACAAGACACTGGGGTGTTTTCAAATTAACTGACAAACATAATTAATAAGTTGATTGGCTGCTCTTTCAGTCCCAGGAGGGAACAAAGTTTTAAGAGGGAGATTTTATGCCTCTTCAAATGTCCTGCCTTCCAGACAGTAGAGACAAAGTATCACTGGTGTTTATTCCTTTCTCCAGCTCAACATACATTGAAATGTTCTATGTATGTGCCTTTATTTATGTGTGAAATATATGATTGCATATTGCCAGCCACCTCTCTATCTCTGAAGACCACATTCCTGCTGTTAATTTTTCAAATAAAGAACAAATGCCTCAACATTTGGTAACCAGTACCAATGAGAATTTCAAAATGAACTCAGATTTAGCTAATCCTGTTGCACCTAAATGTCTCTTTTTTCATACTTTTCAAACATGGCCTTCCAAAAATACACATCGCATAATGAACTTTAGAAAACTAATTCTTCTTCCCTGGCATTTATTCATGTGATAAAAGCTCGCAAAGCTATCTTTAATTATTACTGTATAGGATATCCCGTTATCTTTAATTATCACTACCGAATAGTTGCAAAATCAAATACTGCTGGCAATCAAGAGTCATTATACAGTAGCATGATTGCATCTGTCCATATTAACAGATAAGCACAGAAAAATCAAAACAGTGTCTGATTTACCCACTAAAACTGTCTGAACAAAATATTGTATCTAGCGCTCTTAATATCTTGCAATGACTTTGATCTGATTAAAGTCCAAAGAAACATAACCACAGATGCAAATGTTCTGGTGTTTCTGAAATTAATATTGCTGAATTCTGCTGGACTGAATTGCTGGAATCCTAGAGAAGCAGAAGTGATTATAGGCACGGTACAAACTTGTGATAGGAGGCTATCTAAATCTCTGAGGCCGCAGGTGCAGGATTATAGCAAAACCCCACTGAAACATTCAGTGTTCTGTCTAAATACCCCAGTACAAAATTAATTAGGCAGTTGATCACATAATAAAGCTGTGATGGATGATCTAATGGAAACTAACATCTCAGAGTCAATAACAAACTTGATTCTCTTATTAGATGCAGCTGATTTTTGCTCTGTCATTTACAAGATTGTGTGCATAATAGAAAAATGAAAAAAAAGAGGGGGTTCTATTTTGAAAATGAGAACTGAGTTACAGTATTTATCTCTGTTGGAAACTATAATGTGTAAGCAATGTAGAATTTGTAGATAGACATATCTGCAAGTAATTCTCTAAGATACTTGGCTGAAAGGCACATCAAAGGATGGGAAAATAATGAGACAAGCTCCAGCTGTCGGATTCCTACAGCTTTTGATTTGTGCATGACTAGGAACTCCAGGTTTTGATCCTGTGTTGATTATTTCTATGGCAATGAAGTTGATTTGTGTATTATTTAAAAACAGACAGCCTCAGCAAACAAGGAAGAGTTTGCAAACTGTCTTGCAGGACATTTTGTTTCTGACATGTCCTTTCCCGTATTCCATTTTCTGGGCTTGGCGGATGTACGTGGATACCTGTGGAGGGCCAGAGATTAAGCATGGAAGAAGTGTAGACTAGAGCTAATCAAGAGTTTTACAAAGAAACAGGGGTGAAATTGCAACTGAAATATCCATGGGATCCTGGGAGCAGAGGATGTAAGACTGCTACGCTTTCCGTGTTGACTTTCAATTTTGTGAGACTGAAGCAAGAGAGGGAGAAAGACACATACCCTCTTTGAAACAAGTAATATTTGCTCAGCATGGAAACCTCATAGTTAAGATTTAATACAATCTCGTCAACCCTGGGATCTCTTTCCACGACCCACAGCTTCAGGAACTCTCTCTTTAAAAGGCAACCCACTGCCACTATATGTTCCTTAAAGAATGTGTAAGTCCCTAATTACAAAGCAGTGGGAACATTTGGAAGTTTTTCTTTTCTTTTCAGGACTCTTTTATTTTTCTGGACAGCACTTTTTGTGTAGGTTGTGTGTTCACAGCCATAATGAGTAAATCAAAAGTCTATGATTTCTGAAACAGCTCAAGTTTTTGATAAGATATTTTTATTCTCCTTTCTTTTTTAAGCAATTTAATTCTCAGAGATCAGGGTCTTCTCATCTGGGATTGCTGTTGGTTGGTTTCAGGATCATGGAAGCTTTTATTTGGTGATTCTATTCACAAGAAAGAGAACGCAGTTGGTAAACAGACTTAACATACATGTGCATAAACATGTGTACCTTACTACATACTTGTAGAGGTCAGAAGACAACTTGCTTGAGTTGATTTTCTCCATCCACCATGTGGGTTCTGTTGAATTAACCCCACACTGTCAACTTCCTTTACCCACTGAACCATCTCACTTGACCTAATTTTCACACTTGTTAGATACACAGATACATGCCAAAATCAAATACAGTAATGCCTACTCACAAGCACAAAAACAATGGTAGCTTCCTTTTACATTGGTCTAAGAAGAAAGTATTTATGGTTACTTCTATGAAATATAACCGATAGGTTTATTAACTCAGACATATCAATAATTAATACATGATTCTTAGAGTCCTTTGGAAACCATTGTTTGAATCAGTATTGATTCAAGGCTCTCCTTATCAAAAATCAATTCCTCTCAACTGGTATGCATAGGATGTCAATATCTATTACTTTGATATCTTCTTCATAAAAAAATTTCAAAATTATAAACCAGTTTTCCATTTTGTGTACCTAGAGGTCAAAGCTGTATTTAGGCTTTTGGGAAAATACTAAAAACTAAAGACAGGTTTCTTTTATTAGAAAAATCTCTGTATGGTGTTGGACTTGGTAAAACAAAAGTCACTTTTGGAAAGTTTAAAACACATCAAAGACTGAAGTGTTTTAAGGAGAACAACGAATAGCATAGATCTTAATGAAAACATTAATTTGTCATGAACAACTACTAAAATTTAAAGCCACCAGTGCTAGAGTAAGGAAATAGGTTGCTAGAACACCCAAGGAAGTGTCTGATGGCTTTATTAAAACTGAGAGAGATGGTGGGAGGTATGGAGGGAGGAAGGGACAGAAGTAGAGAGAGTGGAGGGAGCATTATATTGGCTACAGTTAGGAACCTGGAAACTGGCAGCCACTGGAACCATGTGTTTGTTCTTCTCTGCATAATCCCCCAACCCCTGCCCAGCTTTTCACTGCTTACAAAGAGTGTAAGAGGTTTTTCAGGTGAGACTTAGTATATCACCACTAGCTAGCTTTGTCCATGTGTAAGCCTGGAGTCCAAAGAGAGGCTGAGAATACATTCTAGAAACAGAGTCTCTTCTGCTAAAACTGGTTTGTAACTCTCTTAAATATTAAGTCCATCTTGATCAATATGATGCCAGAGGTATAGAGATGATTTTAAATTTTTAGCTATGAGAAATATAGCTATAAGATATACACATGCTTTCCTGTGGAAAATGTAAATACCAAAAGATACTATATCAATATCTAAAAAGAAAAATCTTATTTTGGTACCTCATACTTTCCCGTGTTTGACATTCCCCTCTTAACAGAACAGAACTTTCTTTTCAACTCATACAGATGCTTCAGGCAGATTGTCAGGGACTGTTTCTCATAGTCACTCAAAGTTCTAGCTCATTGGAAACTCCATTAGACCTCAACAGGAAGCATTTGAACATGTAAACTTCATGTTACCTGTGGTGAAGAGAGATGAAAAGAGTCATATCATATGTGCTGATAAGAACAAAATAAATGTAGTGCTCCAGGCTTACAAATGCCAAGAAATGAAAAAAAATATTTGAGGTAATATTTTGAAGCAAGTAAAAAACATATATATTTCTCTCAGCCCTTCCTACATTTTCAGTTGTGAGAGAAATTTTGGATCATTATGCACTAGAGCTCAGTTTTATTTGAATTAATGAGTTATGAATATGTGTTTCAACTGTGTGCTGAATGTTTCATTGTGTAAATATTCAATTCTTTGCATAATCTTTTCCTTCTTTTTGAATTCCAGAGGATGATTTAGGTTAAATGCAGTAATAAGGATGTGTCTTGGAGTGTGGTCTTTCTGTCAGAAAAAGAAGTGTTTGAATCTTCAATTCCATTTCTTACCAACTAAATAACCATGAGATTTAAACCTCTCTCACCTAGACGCAACTGCTTTTGAAAAAGAAACAGAAATATACCTTGTTACATGCAGTGTCAAGAAACAAAATAACAGAACATAGGAAGCAATTTGTTAAGAGTACAAGCCCAGAATGAGCAGCACAACAGTCTAGCTGTACCGGGGGAGGCTTGATCTGGCATTGTGTTCTGTAGTTATTCTCAGCCCAAACGTACCTCTTCATACAATGGGATCCAGAGCCATACTCTCCTAGCAAACCATCATAAGTTTGCATGAAATTTACTACCATATAGATTTGAAAAGGAGGAACATGCGGATTGTAGATAGAGCCCATGAAGTGCTTCAAATGTTTCATGTTATCAAGAAACCAGAGTGTTTCCTATGTATATAGAAGTATTGTGATCATGCACTGTGAACACACTGGGCTCTTCAGCCAGGCCAGTCACTGTGGATGAGGCCAGTTGGTGCTTTAAAACCAACTAGTAAATAGGCATCTCAAAGCCACGTTTGTAAAACTGTCCATAGTGGTATGTTTATTATAACAAAGATATGGATACAACATAAATAACCATTATTGAGAGTAGATGAGTTAAATTATAGAGTGTAGAAACAACCAATATACAAAGGCTCTACAAACAAAGGAAAAGGACTCCTTAAACCGGATTCATTCATTTAGAACAGTAGCTGTAGGAGATCATGTTATTTCCTGTTTCATGTCTTGAATTCCTCTGTTTTATTTATCATTTACTTATTTATTTATTTATTTATTTTGCATTAAATAAAGATAATCTAGGGTGGTTCCTGCCTACCTATCCTTACAAATTCTCAGGCAGAAAAATTTTTGCTTATTTAGCTATGCTAATAGGTATGTACTTACTTCACAATGAGGTTTAAATTTCTATTTCCCTAGTAGTTTTATGGTATATGTTTATACATTCATATCAGTTTTCAATTATCATCTTGAATCTTTTTGCTTGTTGGTTTGTTTGTTTGTTTGTTTGTTTTTTGAGACAGGGTTTCTCTGTATAGCCCTGGCTGTTCTGGAACTCAGTCCGTAGACCAGCCTGGCCTCAAACTCAGAAATCCACCTGCCTCTGCCTCCCAAGTGCTGGGATTAAAGGCATGCACCACCACTGCCTGGCTTTTATTTTGCTTGTTTTGAATCTTATACTTACTAAGATCTATTTTTATCAGTTAAATGTTAGGATATTTGTTTTTACTTACTGAGTTTTAAAAGTTCTTCCTATATTTGGGGCATAATTCTCTTATCAAACATACTCTTTGTAAGCATATTTTTTGTAGTATAACATTTGTTTTTTCATTCTTCTAACAGTGTCTTTGAAGAGATTTTGATTTATTGTTTTGGAATTAAAATTTAATTATTTATAGGCTTATAAATCATGCTATTGATATGTTTAAATACTATATGCCCAAGGACATGAAATTTTCTGGTTTGCATTTTGGTAAAAATTTGACTTTAATCACGTATCTATGCCTATGAAACATTTACAATAAGTTTTTACTTACAGATTGCAGTTTCAGTTGGAAGCTGATATTTGACCTGTAGGTTGTATAGATGGAGTATGACTCACTGAGTAATATTCTTTGATAACTGATTTATTTTGAGTGTTTCCTAAGAAGTGATTGTCCATGTATATTTCTGATGACTAGTTGATGCTAACTGCATCATGTCTTAGTTCTGTGGCTTTTGGATAAGTTTTGCATTCTTGGATGCAAAAAGTCTTTAAAATTGGCAATTGGTAGCCTCTTCAATTCTTACTATTGTTATAGTTGATTTGGTTATAATGGACCCTTTATTTTCAAAAGAGACGTGAAAAGAATTTGGGTGTTTTGTAAGAATAGTCTGATGGTACGTTGCCTGCCACGGTGTTGAGTCTATAGATCATATTAGGAAGAGCTGTTGAATAGGAGTCTTGGGGAATGGCATCTTTCTGATCCCTCCCCTTAGGCAAAAGCACTCAGCAGTTCACTGTTACCATCCTTAACTGGAATTTTCCTTAGATGTGTTTTTCAAATTCAGGAGATATCCCGTTTCCCATTTTCTCTGGGTTGTCATGAGGAAGAGTTACTGTATTTTACCACATGCTCGCTCTCTCTCTTTTTTTTTGACATCTTTAAGATGTTTGTTGTTTCATTCTCTTTAGACGGTTAATAATCAGAGTAACATTAACATACAATGGTAAAGTAAATGTATATTTCCTACATAGATCTTGTATGGTAACGATGTATAATGCACTTTACAAAATTTTGAAGTTGGTTTTCTAAAGCTTTATTTAGAATTTTCTAAGCTATGACTAATCAGGACCGTACTGACAATCTTTCTATAACATGGGCATATGCAAAAATAACGATTGTCGTAATAGTTAGGTGGGAAAGACTTTCACTTGATAATTTTCCAAGTAAATTTGCAGAATTTTTTTATTACTTTGTTCTGACCTATTTTGTATTTACTGGTAGTAGCTATATTAACCATATTAAAACCTTGTAAATTTAAGTTGGTGAATTTGTCCTGCTTTTTTCACTTTCACATGTTTGTTTTTCAAGTTCCATTATTAGATAAATACAAGTTTGTAATAGTGTATGGATAGAAACTTTCCTTTTAAAAAAAAACATCATCATCATCATCATCATCATCATTGGTATCATAATTGTGGAAGTAGAATTTACCATCTGGGGCTATTTCAGCATGTGTATATGTGTTAACTTATTCTTAGCACTATACAGGTTTACTGTTGCATTTTGTTTTTAAAAATGAAACTTGGTACCACTCTTTTCTTTGTTCCTTTGTACATAAGAGTATCTTTTAGTTTTATTTTTGTTACTGATTTTGAGCAATTTGGATGATGACATGCAATTATGATTATGGTATGTCTCTCTTATAGCCAAAGGGCTCATCTTCCTTCTTACATCTGAACATGAAGAGTATTGAATGAATTTGTCATCTTTGAAGTCATTTTGTTTCAAATGTATATTTCTCTCATTTCCTTTTGCACCCATTAGACTACTTGCACCTGATTGACAGGTCCTAGTCAGTCTCAGAATTTCTAACAGAAGTCTTCTTCACTCTTCTTTTCATCTGATGTTATTGCTGCGTCTTTAAGCTCTGAATTTCTTTTTAACACCTACTGTCATTAAACCCCATTGCATTGTTGCTCTTACATGTTACTTCCTCACCTCCAAGATTTTAAGTTGTCCATTTTTAGTATCCCCATCTGTTCAACAAACTTTGGGGCATAATGTGGACTTCAATGCTAAATAACAGATCTAATATCTTGCTAGGCAAACTCTAATATCTGAGTCAGTTTATATTATTCAATTCCTATTTGAGGAGCACATTTAAAAGGTTCTTCCTTTTACTTTGTGATTTCTGTTTTAACTTTCTTAAATGAATTTTTCGGGGGTAAAAGTCATTGTATCTTAAACCTTACTAAAGTTGGTTGGTTGGTTGTTAAGGTGCATACATATTCCTAGGCATGTGATAGGAGACATACACCTTAATGGTAGTTACACCTTAACTGTTTAGGTGTTAGTATTCCCAGGGATACAGGAACAATACTATATTTCCTGCTGATTATTGGAGACTAGCATAAAGAGCCCCTGCTGTTGACTATAGCCTGTGTTTGTGTATCTTGAAGCCAGTGCTCTTCACAGTCCCCCCACCCCCGCAGATGGCTCTTTGTTCAGCCCCAGTAGTTGGCTCACATACATTCATGGATCAGTAACCACTAGTACTTACTAGAACTCTCAGCAGGCCACTGTGCACAGCTCTTTCTCCTCTGATAGATTGTCCCTACAGAGCTTCTTCACCACTTTGACTCTCTCAGGACTTGGACAGTCTCCTTACTTCAGGAAGGGCTTTCAGTGATGCTTGGGTTTGCCATACTCTCATGCTGCTGTAGGGCATACATTTGTTATGGTTTTTGTTTCTTTGACAGTCTCACTTGTAGCATAGTATTTATGAAACAGAATCATCTGTTTCTTTTCTTTGTCTTTTACAATGTCTTTCTGTGTATCAGGATGGAGCTTAAATTCTAAATCCTCCTGTCTTACACTTACAGATGTTGGAGTTACACATATATACTATAATACACAGGAAAATATTATTCTGAACTATTCTCATATTGATGGAGATGGGGCTGGATCAGTTTTTTCATATTAAAGATGGGGATGAAAAGTTCAGCCTTATGCATGTCTCTGTGCATGTGTAAAACAACTTTTTGCTATAAACAGATATACCTAGAAGGCTCAGGCTGGGCATTATCCACATGTAAATTAATGATTGGTGATGCCAGAGTCTCTTGAAAATCCTTTAAAGCTGTAATATACAGGAAGTAATAAACTCTGGTTTTCCTATGAGGTTGCCATCCCCTTCAGCTCCTTCATAACTCCCTAACTCTTCTATAGGGGTCTCAGACCTCAGTCCAATGGTTGGCTGAAAGTATCTCCATCTGTCTCAGTCAGTTGCTTGTAGAACCTCTCAGAGAACAGCCATGCTAGGCTCCTGTCTGCCAGCACAACATAGCATCAGTAACTGTGTTGAGGTTTGGTGGCTGCACATAGGATGTATCCCAATTTGGGCCTGTCTCTGGATGGCCTGTCCTTTTAGTCTATACTCCATTTTTGTCTCAACTAACGTGGACCCTTCAGAGCTCATGGAGGATAAACTGCAAAGCAAAGAGCATACATGGGCTGGTCTTTGGGCCCTGCTGCATTTGTAGCAGAGGATTGCCATGTCTGACCTCCATGGTTACGTTGTACTTTATCCTATTAAAAACTTGATGCCCTATGGAAGGAGGATGCTAGTAGGGTAAGATGAGAGTGGGTAGGTCAGTGGTGGAGCACCCACTAACAAGCAACAGGAATGGGGTATGGGGTAAAGAACTTACGGAGGGTGGATGAGAAGGGTGGCAATATTTGGAATGTAAATAAATAAAATAAAATTTTAAAAAGGAAAACAGAAGAAAGTTGTTGCAGAAAAGAAGAAAACTCTGTTTTTAGTTCTTGTCTGTAAAAGTTTGATTAATCAGAAGAGAGAAATATTTTTTTAAATCTTCATCTAATATTATTTTAACTTTTATAGTTAGGTTAGTAAAGCCAAACAATTTATATTTCATTTATTGCCAGTCACTTCTTAATATTACTTACCCATTTTTATAGATATAAGATTTATATCTTGTGGTTTGCATTTGTGTGGGAGTAGTTGCAGGTATAAATTTTGTAATCAGGCAAATGCCCACCTGGAAGGTGAAAGGGTCTTAGGTTTGTGTCTAAATAAGCAGCCCCTCTCCAATATCCTCAGCTTCTCTCAAACCACGGGGCTGTACCTATTGTGCTGGACACACACAAGTTGACACGTAGTAGGGTCATCTGGGAAGAAGACATTTCCATTTCCGTTGAGAAACTGTCCCCCATCAGATTGGTCTGTAGGTTAAGTCTGCAGGACATTTTCTTTTTTCTTTTTTGGGTTTTTTGTTTTGGTTTGGTTTTCGTTTTGTTTTTTTGAGACAGGGTTTCTCTGTATAGCTCTGGCTGCCTGGCTGTCCTGGAACTCACTCTGTAGACCAGGCTGGCCTCGAACTCAGAAATCTGCCTGCCTCTGCCTCCCAAGTGCTGGGATTAAAGGCGTGCGCCACCACCGCCCGGCTAACATTTTCTTAATTGATTATTGATGTGGGAGGGCCAATTCCTTTGTAAGCAGTGCCACCCGGGGAAGGTGATCCTGAGTTTTATAAGAAAACAGGTTGAAAGAGTCATCCATCATTAGCAAGGCAGGAGGTAGCACTCCCCCATGACCTCTGCTTTAGTCCCAGCCTGCCTTCCCTCAGGGATGGAAGTGTGACCTGACAGTTAGTTGTAAGTTGAAATAAACCCTCTCCACCTCCAAGTTGTTTCAGTCCAGAAATGGAAGCCCCAAGTAAGACATCTATGAACTAGAAGAAAATGTTCTCCCTCAGTTCCAAAGAGAACTCCAGACCTCTGGTTACTTTCTGAGGCCTTATTTTACTAATTAAATAATTTATTTATTTAATTTTAAGTTTTTGAGACAAAGTTTCTCTGTGTATCCATGGCTGTCCTGGAACTCACACTGTATTCCAGCCTGGCATAGAGCTCACAGAGATCTGCCTGCCTCTGCCTCCTGACTGTTAGGATTAAAGATATCAATCAACTCTGTCATGGTTTTGTGTGTGTGTGTGTGTGTGTGGGTGGGTGTGTGGGTGTGTGAGTGTCTGTCCATCCATGTGTGATGGGTAAGTGCATTGAAATGGGAAAGCCATCTACACCTCACGGCTTCAGAATGGCCATTCAAAGTATAAACCTTCACTGTGACATAGAGTTTGGGACTGGGCAAGTATTTGTATATCTTCTTAGTCTAGCTGTGCAGTTATTATAAGCTCATTACAATAATGTTATTCTGTTTTAAAAAGAAATAAATATAATAGCTAAATGCATACACATAGACACACACACAAACACATAGACACACAAATCTACTACGAGCCTCAGTGATTCCAATCAGGTTGTACTCAGTGAAATATTGATGCCTCCATATTTCACAATGCTGTTGGAATACTACCATAGCTATTAATAGCACTCACAGCTAGTATTGAGTTCATATATATATGAACTATACCTTCAGTGACATGGGTGTGAAGGTAAGATGCAGAAGACATTCTCTATTTCCATGTTAGGGGTTCTAGAATCAAACTGGATGAGTCAGCCTTCATGACACCGGTCCTTACTCAGTGTACCATCTCACTGCCCCCTCAGTCTATAGTCTCACCAGACACCCTAATCGCACCCTTGGATGCAAAGATGTTGGGAGCGCATAATTCAACTATATGCAACATGTAGCTTTGTACATGGTGTTTTGAACAGCCCTGCTTTATTCTCTGGTCTGTCTGCTTTTCCTTAACTGTTTTTGTCTTGAGGTCAGGCCTGCTCTAGGCTTATCTTTGTTCTATACTATAGCACAATGTGACTAATAGAAGAAGCTTTCAATATATGTGATTAAAATAACAAATTAGGTCAGTCTTATGTTTCTCTATCAATATTTTCCAATGCGATGGCCAAATATTTTGTATGTCTTGTATGATTTTGAGAATACATGGTTTCTACACATAGCAAAACACATCAATGCTTTTCCTTGTTCATTGATGATATAATTCAGGTTAATAGTATTTTTTATAGAGTCTGAAATAGGAATTTGTATTAGTTAATTTTGATGCAGAATCAACCAAGCTTGCCATCTAAAACAATGTAGTCTCTCTGCTTGCTTGTGGAAAGGCAAGAAATAGGCTACAAGGTACATCTAAGTATCAAAACTCGTCTGTCTTTCTGTATCCCTAATCTGTCTCATGACAGCATCTTAGGAAAAGAGATTAAAGAAAATATATTTATTTTTAATTTACATTTGTGAGTGGGGCACTTTCATAAGCCAGAAGAGAGCACAAGGTCCCCTGGAACTGGTTTTACAAATGGTAGTGGGCCACAGTGTGGGAGCTGTGAGCAAAACACTGATCCTAGGCAAGAGCAGCAAGTGCTCTTCACAAATAAGCCAACTCTGCAGCCTTGAGGTAAGGTCTTTTTAAAGAAGGCAGCAAAGATGTAGTGGGGTATGGCCAAATATCATGTGGGTGCATTAGTTGGAGGAAGCTCCATTACTCTTCCCAAAGTCAAGTAGGAAATGAGCATCGTCTCTGTGGTAGGAAGAATGGTACAATTGAGGGAGAGTTGCAGATCTTGACAGATGCAAAGGAGTTAATCTAGCCCACCACATTTATACTGACCAAGCAGATAGGAAAGATGAAAACTTTAAGAACACCAGCAGCAAAATTTTGATTAAATCTTTAAAGCAGTGGAAACGAAGTTGGAAGCAAAATTCAAGCCGATTTTTCCCTAATCACAGCCTTCTTCTACTCTCTCAACAAATGGTGTATAATGAACATTACAGCCGTTTCTGTAGTAATCAGCTGTGGTATCCCAAACAGAAGATTATAACTTCAGCTGGAAATTGAGCAGCAGGACAGTTGAAGGCTTCAAAACAACAACAACAACAAAAATCTCATTTAGTCTCAAGTGATACTTTGCAATAAAGGAAGAGGGTAGGGGCAAGGAAATTAAGAAATTAGCAACATGAGTGTAATTGTGTCCCAACAGAAGACTGGACTTGTCATTAGAGGAAGCACCAGAGGGAATTTGAATATCAGAAAATGATACATGAGGTAAATGTGACTGTGTCTGACCAGTAAACACTGGGCGACACACATAACAAAATGAGAAGGTGCTAAATCAAGGAAATTAGAGCAGACAAAATAAAGCTTTCCTGTTTTTTTTCCCCCACAGCGGGAGAGCTATCTCTGCTTTCTCTTTAAGCTTTGTATGCCTGTGGCATGAGGGACGCAGAACAAGAGAGGGATAATTACTCTAGCATTTCCATGGTGGAGAAGCATAATAGGCCATTCCTCCTCAGCTTCTGCACCCCTCTGTAGTTGCACAGTTAGTGATGCACAGTCCTGCCCACCACTGTCTAGGATGTCCTGATGACAGTGTTGATTGCTCAACTTAAATGTGGACCAAACAGCTAAGCTGAGATCTCACTTCATTCACAAACACAGCACTGCACAATCTACTTAAGGGTGAAAATAGTAACAATGCCTCATGAAGCAGTCATCCTCCCTCAATTGCTGAACATTTTCCCTATGTCTTTCATGTTTTGGAGCAATTTTCTTTATTTTCCTTCATGGGAAATGACAGAAGGTTGCAATTTTTCACCCCTTTTTTTTTCAAATTGTGTGTCATTTTTCTAGAGGTCCAAGAATGTATGTCTGTGCTTGCACACACACACATAAATAAGAGAAAATGTAGATATTGTCTGGACAAATATTTTTACTCTAAATGTAATGGAAAAAACAGTTAGTATGACTTTATAAATATGTGCAAAAAAAAGATAGCGTACTTTACCAGCCAAACTAGAGAATACATTTCTTTGGTTTCTATTCATTTACAGGCCATATTAAACAAAACAATTAATATACATAGGATCACATCTGGAGATCTTATTTCTTAGGTTAAGGTCATGTAGTTTATACTGTTGATTCTATAGTCAAAAAACAGATGCATTTGTAACTACTATGAGGCACAGCATCTGAGAGAGAAAACAAACCATGAGGCTTTCCTGGAAAAATCTTGTGACTACACGAAGCCATGAAGGTAGGATTTGGAAAGGTAGCGCACGTTCTCTGAGATGACCATTAAAAATGACGATTTAGTCAGAATTGACACAATTACTTTCTTAGCTTCTCTCTGCAGACATAAACTATGGATCTTTCAATGTATGGGTTCATGTACTAGATCGTACAGGTTAACCAATGGATTTCTAAGCTTACTTGCTGATTACTAAGCGTTGCCAGAGTCCCTCACATATTAACACAGCAGACTTATTGACATGGACCAGCAACATGTAGCTGTTCCTCCCCATTATATTTTCCATTCCATTTATGTACACGGCTCCTGCAAATCTGTTCGGACTTAGGGAACATTTGTCAGGCCAGGAACTCTGAGAAGTGCTGGAGATGAGAAGGCAGGGAAGATAAACTCAAATAGAAAAAGGTAAATGTGAGAAAAGCTATAAAATGATGAGCAGAATGTTAGTGCAAAGATGGGGACCAAGGTCTTGGGAAACTGAGAGAATGGCTAGTTCTTTGTACAATATAAATGACAGTCTAAACTAAAAGATACCATGAAATAGGTTTGACTTTGATGGGTAGACACAATTCTTTTGAGTTACAGTATGATAGTATCCCATTAAAATCATTTTTAAATTGAGGATATAAGTTAGCAATGCACTGAGTATATTGTACTACTGATTGTTTTAGCTCAGTAACACATGCCTTGTAGAATATGTATTATTTACCCTGGTCTTTATATGTCTGGGTTCTTTGCCACAACCCACTGTTATCAGAATGTTACATACCCTGTTATATCTGTACTCTGCAGAATAAGTACAAAATCAAAAACTGAAATACAACTTCTACTGAATCTAGATCCCCTTCCCTTCCCTTCAAAACAGTCAAACCCTAAAAGTTTTAAAGCCAAGATAATGTAAGTCTGGGATTGTCTGTCAAGGTAAACAGGAAGGAGTTCGAAGACTAAAGAACCTTACACACAAACCAGAAGCCTCCAGCTTCTTGCCAATTAATGGATGACCCAGAGCCCTGACTCCACTTAAAACACAGCTCCAGGGAGTTATTGGAAATGGATTCCCCTTTGCCCTAAATGATGCTACCAAATAAATAAATCACATAGTATAGAAAAGATGTTAAACTAGAGTTGCCCTTTAATTGTTTCTCATGTTTATAAAGGACTATTTTTAATACAATCACTTTTGTTTTGGTTCAGGTTAATTTGTTAAGGTGGAAAATTGTTATTAATTTAATATGGGAAATGACAGTCTGAAGAATTGGTAAGGGTATGATATTTTCAAATTGGACAATTTTGCTTTGGGCTGGATTTCACCTTGTTGTGTAACTTCAGGAAAAAGTGGGAAAAGACTCACTTCCTTTTTGCTGTTAAATGAGACATTTACATTAATTTTGTATTACATAAACACAATTCAGTTTGTTATTTCACTTTTCAAATCCAATGACTATTGATCAAATCAGGCTAGTTAATATTTCTGTCTCCATTTACTATTTGGAGTTCAAATACCTGTCTTAGATACTTGCATTTTTTGAGGCTATGAGTCATGGTGATTTCCTAAGAACTCCTCCAGGGCAGCAAGGATTCTTTGTTACTCTTATTTTTTTCTCCCAAAGTTCTTGTATATTTCTGTTCAAACTACACATACACACACACACACACACACACACACACACACACACACACACACACTCACAAATACCATACATGTGTATGTCATCTTAACTGATGCTCCAGTGAGAAATCACAGCCATCTGTGTGTGTCTGTCTATACTGACTTTCTAGCACTGATCACCTTCTGTAGACCAAAGAAAAGTTGTAATACAGTTTATTTTACAGGGAGGAGTTACTATAGATATGTTTTGGCTGTTTTTACCATTTTCTTCTGGATTGATCTAGTGCTATCCCCTTACCTATGCTTGGGGTAAGTAACTCCTCCTCTTTCCATCATGCCTTCCTACACTTTATACCTCACCATTTTCTAGTCCATTTGGTCTTTCTCTCTGAATTTGATAATGCAATGTTTTGCCTGTCCAAACCTTGTGAGATTTCTCTTTTTAACCAGACACTCGTTGCTGGCCTTACCTGGTCACCTGTGTTTCTTTGACCCTTGGGGCCCAGCAGGAATATAGAATAGCTCTGCAAATGAAAATTTATTCCATTTTCAGGAAACTTAATTGGATTTTTTAATTGGCAGCAGTTTCCGCTATTCCACTAAATACCACCTGTATGACCTTGACCAAGGTCGTCATGGCAGAAGTCAATCAGAAGCCTTCCTCTTCCCTCCCTGCCACCTAAGCAAGCCCTTCTGACCACTACCTAGCATATAGGTTTGCCTAGGATATGCTCTTTTCTTTTGTGTGCCTCAAACCATAGCCAAAGGTTATAATCTGACAGTTTTACAACCAAAAATACCTCACAAGCCTGTCATTCTTCATAGCTCTTTCTCTTTTTTTTTTTTTTCAGAGCCACCATTTTCACAAAGAGCAGTGTTTGTTCATATTCAATAATTAAGAAACTGTAAAAAAGATACATGTTGCTGTTATAAAATACCTTGCAAAATGCCTGGAGGACTAAAGGATTTATTTTGCCTCCCAGTTTGTGGGTCCTGTCCATCTGGTGGAGAAATCATGCCAGCAGGTGACTGAAGCAGCTCTACACAGTGTCTGCTGTTGGGATACATGAAGGACAGAGAGTACTATGCTTGTTTTCTCATTTTATTCAGTTCAGGGTTCCAGAACACAGCATGTACCTGCACACATTTAGGATAGGCCATTCCACTTCAATAAAGTCAGTTTAGGAACTGACTTACAAGCATAAGTACTGTTTTGGTTGTTTTTGCATTGTTGATGATGATGTTGTTGTTTTTGTTTTGTTTTTCATTTTTTTTAAATAGATGATTTTAATCTTATCAAATTGATAAGATTAAGCATCACAATCCCATCCTTTGTTAAGGTGACACACAAGCCTGCTATTTCAAATTATAACTTTCTGCCGTTTGTCTTCAGAAGCTCGAGGTTGCCTCAGCATTCAAAATGTATTAAGTTCCTCTTTCAAAAACCCCATTCTCTTTACCATTGCCAATACTATTACTATTCCAAAGTCTCTTCTGGACTTAGAGCAATTTGCTAACTGGACTTCCTATAAAATCAGTAACCACTTACATAATTTTAATATACAATGACATGTACTTCTAGCATACAGATGGGACAAATCGGACATCAAAAGAAATTATGAAAACAGGACAGAAGCCCAACATGGTCAACCTCAAAGCCTGCAACTCCATGTCTGGCATATGAGAACCTAATGGAGTTCCAAAGACTTGGTAGCACAACCTACTGGCCCAGTGCTCTACAACATAGTTTCTCTATTGGACTATCTCAACCATGCCATTCCTGTAGCTTTCCTCAGCAGATGTTGTGCCAAGTTCCTAACATCTTTAAGATCCTGGAGTCTCTGCTGAAAGTCAGGTTTAGCTGTCACAAACTAATGAAGTGACATCTCAACTCTTCCCTTGCAGGGACTCAAACCTTGCCATACATTGTCTGGCCTGTGTGTCAAGACCCCACAACTTCCTCGATCTTGTATCTTTCACACCTGCAAAACATATTCCACATGGATGGTACTGTTAAATTCAACTACCAATTTGGTATGTAATCTGTCCTCTCTATATCAATGTTACTTAGACCTTCATGAAATGGCCCAGGGGAAACACCTTTATAAAGGCATTCCTTTAAACACACACACACACACACACACACACACACTTGCCTTCAAAGCCTACTGTAAAGATTATTTAACATACTATCAAGGTACTGGTATGAAATCATATGTAGAACAAAGGAGGGGAATGGAGAGCCTAGAAGTAATGTACATATCTATTATCAACTATGTTTATAACAGGAGTACTAAGATCACATCACATGAAGAATAGTCTTTTACGTAAATGGGGTTTGGATATAGAATATCTACATATAGAGTAAGAAATATAGATACTTGCTTTTTATCAACTACAATATTAACTCAAATTTCTTTAAAGGCTAAAATTTACCTTCTAATTTTAAGAAAATTAGAAATTATAAAAATATATAAAAAAAAAATTGGGGGCATGCTTCAGTACATTGGAACAGGTAATATTTTTTTCAAGCTATCAGAAGCTCAAGAAACCAAAGGAAAGAAGCCTAGCATGGTTGTCCTCTGAAAGGCCCAACCAGCAGCTGACTGAGACAGATGTATATACTTAACACCCAACCACTGGACTGAAGTCAGGGAACCCTATGGCTGAATTAGGGGATGGATGGAAGAAACTTAAGATGAGGGTAATCCCATAGGAAGACCAGCAGTTTCAACTAACCTGGACTACTGGGAGCTCCCAGGCACTGAACTACTAACCAGGCAGCATATACAAACTGATCCAAGGTCCTGGACACTTATATAGCAGAGAACTGCCTGGTTGGGCCTCAGTGGGAGAACATGTGTCTAAGCCTGAAGAGACTTGAGGGTCCAGGGAAGGGGGAGATCTGGGGGAAGGAGGGCGGGGAACATACTCTTGAAGAGGAATGGGATGCTAAATTGTGGAAGGGGTGACTGGCAGGTGGGGCAGTGGTGGTATTGTAAATAAATAAAGTAATAATGATGATAATAAAAGAAAGTATAAGACAATAGAGTATACTAAGAATGCAACAACAAAACAGGGTTGCAATGCAAAGGAAACAGTCCAGAGACAATCTATAGAATGAGATAAAATGTTACAATGTATACATCTGAAATTGTGCTGATACTGAAAATACATGAGGTCCTAAGAAGATCTCAATAGCAAAGACATCCTATAAAAAAGGACAAAAGATATTAATTGACTTTCTGAAAGAAGCCATGTAAGTGGCAAAGAACCAACAGGTGAATAAAAAAATCTCATCAGCACTAATCAATGGAGAAGTGGTAACGATGCAGGAAAAGATCCATACACATGAGAGAAAGGTAAATCTTTTCTGAGAAAGACAGAATTTATTCTTTCTGTCCCCCCCACAACACCACCCCATATAATCAAGGGCTGTGTGTGCAAGGCTCCATATTTGCCTCTGCTCCTCACCACCATTACTGTAGTCTCTCATTAGCACTTAGATATTAACAGTCACTCTTCCTGCCTTGTTTTTCTTTTCATTACTCAATTATATTCTCTACTTCACCGTGAAGCTTTCAGAAGCATATGGCATGACATTTTTTCTTTCATTGCTGTACTGTCATCTTACAATCAGGTCTTACATTCACATACATAACCCTGGGAAAAGCTTTTGTTGTGAACATCAGCATTCTGTATAATGGAAATCCAAAAAACCTGTCTACTTCTTCATGTTGCCTGAATTCTCACTTCATTTTGGACAAGTGCATCCTCTTTGAAGACATTTCCCTCCTGGCATTGATCACAGTGTCATTTCTCTTTGTTCCATACTAAACTTTGCTTCAGAAGTTGCTCCCTATGACCAACTCACTAATAACATTTTCTCTGGCTCTACAGTCTTTCCCTGGTTGGTCTTTCACAGCCATGACTTATTGCAGGCTAAAACGTGAAGTTTACCACCTCCGATCTCTTGTCCAGCTTCCTCTATTGAAAGATGTGTTTGCTAGATCCTACATTTGCTTATCTTTCAGTTGCTTGGAATTTCAGCCATCCAAACTTGACATTTGGATTTCTTCCTTATCACTCTACCTGAAACTTAACATTGTCTCTCCTTTATTTGCTTAAACTGCCAAACTTATGCAAACATCTATTTCCAAATAACCCCTTAATCTGCAGCCATACTATTCATTCCTTACACATGCCCACACACAACCATCTCTCTTGAACTATTATGAAGTCATTTTTACTCATCTCCCACCCCCTCCTCCTTAGATACTAAACTTCTGTCTCAAATATGGCCAGCTTTCTTTTATGTTTATAAGGTAACCTATGTATTTCTTTCCATCTCTTTTAATAGCTTCCCATTTAACTTCCAAGAAAATATGAGAAATAAAACCCTTTTAAAATTTGTAGTATGATTAAAAAAATCCATTTGGCCTATTGCACTTAGCCATTGTGATTCTATAATATTCTTTAGCTAGGTTGTTTTGTTTTGTTGTGCTTTGTTTTGTTTCTACTGTTCTCAATTCCTTCCCATTCCTGGTCTCTTGTACTCCTGCAGTTATTTCATAAGGGAACTCTTTCCTTCTTCTTCCTCCAGAGAAAGCCTACTTCTCTGCAGAGCTCATTTTGAATATCCTTTCCTCAAGGAGACCTTTCCAACATCACATCGTAAATTAAATTCTGCTGGTATACTCTCACAGCATCTATTTATTTCCTGGTGGCACCTGCCATGATTGGTAATCCTATATTTACATGATGTTTATTTTATGTTGTCTCCTTAATATACTATAAGCCTTATGATTGACGCAGCTCTGATTATTGTTTCTTTTTCTAATCAATGTATCTCTAGGATAGAACTAAGAGCCTCTAAGATGCTAAGCCCTGAGTAAATGCTTTGGAATAAAAGATCTCTCTTACGTTTCTTTCTCATTTCACCAGTGTCCCTTCTCCTTGCTTAATTTTCTTTTTCATTCTTTTTATCTTACTGCCTTCACTTCCATCATCTTTCTGCCTTTCTTAAAAAAAAAGTTGTTGCCCAAGTACCTAACACACTATTTTATTAAAATATAACAACTAGCATAATATATGCTCAATGGCAACAATGTGGACTCAGTGAAAGACTCCACTTATATATCTTTAAGAAAGAAATTACCTCAAGCTATGTAATTTCAGAAGAGTGATAAAATTCTGTTTGAAAAAAAAAATGCCCAGGAATGACTTTCTCTGGACTGATTCAATTTTTAATTTATCCATCCATCTATCCATCCATCCATCTAATTATCTGAAATCTCAATCTACATTATATATTTATGTAATTTTAACCCTGAATTCCCCACCCTCAAATGATGTTTATCTTGACAAATTAATAATGTATTCTCAATTCCTTTAACTCCTAAAATAAAGTAGTAACTAGCTTACAAGGACATTGTGAAAATATATGAGTTATTCCATACAAACATGTTCAGCCCATAAGAAGGTCCACATAAGTAGTAGCTGGCATTATTTACAACATCCCCATTAATTATGGATTACTTTTTCAAGATTGAATCATAGAATGTTGTGAAAATAAAGTTCACATCTTATATAGCTTACATTCAGCCTCGCAAATCAAACTGTGGCCATTTGTCCAAGTCTTGCTTTTTGCCCGTATTTCTAAATAAAGTTTTACTAGGATGCTGTCAGCTTCTTGCTTTACACTTCATCCCCTTCCGCAGCTGTTTTGTGGTGCAGAGGTAATACCATGTCGCTGCTACAGAAGCTGCATGCCCTGAAGAAACTCTAAACATTCACCACCTTTCTCTCTATATAAATATTAGTTGACTCCACATGTTAATGCTGCTAGACTCACCTTCCTTTTGGCGAAAAGTCTAGGTTTGAGGATGTTTGTTGAAGGAAAAGCAATCTGGGTTAAAGCGCTGCCTTTTCTCTCACACTACCATCTTTACATGGTTTTTCTCATTCATCTTCCCTTCCTTAAAGAGCTTTCCTTTAGTTTGTAACTGACTCAACATCTCTTCCCAAGTGTTCTAGGGTTACATAACCAAGTACACATAAAGCATCTGGAAATCTTGAAGCTATTTCCTTCCTCATTGCTTTTGATGAATAAAAGATATAATTTGTATAGATTTTGCGAATATAAACATCTATTATAACAACAGAGCTACACAAAACCACTTTGGATCAGAATTTGGGGGTAATTGTAGTCTGCAATAACACAAGATTCAGAAAAAGAACATCTGATGGTATTTGCGGGGAACACAAAGAAAAGATCTCTGCTAAACTTCTCTCTCGGTTGTGCCATTTATATCTTACAGCCTCTGTCTTGTTTGAAACTTGTCATAGCACAACTATAGGTTTAAACCTTTTGTATGCTAATGATTTTCCGCTTCTAATTAGGTTTCCGAGGTGCTTCTCGTACAAAAATCAACTGAAAATATTGTGCAAATTAAATTACACAGAAAGGAGAGCAATCTTGCTCCATGTGAGAAATAATTTGTTCTGTTCTGTTTAAAGGTGCCTACTTAATAATAGCTTAAAACAATAAATCTATGAAGATTTGTTTTTTTCCCAGTAGTTAACCAGTCAGTAATATTGTCTACAAAATTCCAATTTAAAAAATGACCTTTTAAAGATACCTTATAAAATTAAAATTTAATGAGTGATAATAAGTGGTGATACTTTTCACAGGAGGGAACACAAAGTCTGCCTAGAGCTCTTGCTCCATTACCTCCACTCTAAGGCTCTGAGATTAGAGCCTTCCACTACTTATTTGTTAGGGAAGATGGTTAGTTTGAGGGTCTCTAAACAGATTCAATGTGGAGGTTATTGAAGGTGCTTGGTTCTTCTGACACTGTGATTAGGCAAGTGGAGCGTCATAGATCTTGTGATAGTCCTTTGGCAGAATGCACCTCCATTACTCCACAATGACATCTTAAGACATCAAGCATCCTTTTGATTAGGCAGCTGATGAAAAATAAGTTGTCATAAGGGTCTCAAACAACGTGTTTATATCTGATGGAATGTCATCTGATATTCTGTGACATTAGGGAAGGTCTTTCTGCTGCTCAGTCCTCAGCTGGAAAACAGCAACTAGACAAAGAAACGAGGGGGGTATAAGGAGGGATGAAATAACTACAGTCCACCATTGCACATGACTTCCTAAGCAAAATCAAACTGACTGTGAAAGATACTCATAAAATTATTTGTCTTGTGGTCTCTCAAATGGACTGTCTCATTTAGTAAATGTGAACAATTTATCAAAAATGGGCTATTTATTGGTTATACTTTAAATTTTAAAACTTGTAAAACTTCCTATATTCTCTTTTATTTGTTTTGTTTCTTTTGCTTTTCATGATGATTATTGCCCATCTATTTTTGCCCTTAGCATCCTAGTAGAAGAAGGTTGAGCTGGGCAGTGGTGGCACACGCCTTTAATCCCAGCACTTGGGAGGCAGAGGCAGGTGATTTCTGAGTTCGAAGCCAGCCTGGTCTACAGAGTGAGTTCTAGGACAGCCTGGGGTATACAGAGAAACCCTGTCTCGAAAAAAAAAAAGTTGAACTGTTCTTTCTTTTGAAATAAAAACTTCATCTGAATTTATCACTTTATGTTTCTGTCCTTGGCAAATAGAGATTACATTAAAGAAAAGAAAACAAACAAACCCAAACCCCACATCCTTTGTAAAGCTCAGAGACAGGTCAACTTAATGAAACACTAAGAAGCCAATAAGAGACAGACAGAAGAAGGCACATCACCAGAGTACAGGAGATGCTCACTCCTGAGAAGCTGTTTTACAGACAGGCTACTTGTATGATACAAGGTGGGGAGGAGACTCGGCTAGTTGTCGTCCATTTCAAAATAATCAGAAAACTACAATTTCTAAGAAATGGGAGGTGAATTCTCCATTTCTTTACCAGCTATCTGGGGAGGAAATGCACATTTAATTACAAAGGTTGTTAGTACCACTGTAGTAAAAAAACAAACAAACAAAAAAAAAAACAAACAAAAAAATCAAAAGCTGTTATACATGGAAAAACAAAACAAAACAAACCTAATTGCCTCAGAATCAAATATTTCATAGAAATTCATAAAGATATATATATCCAGTTGTAGCTTTCATAAATTTTTCTTGTTATTAGATGAGAGAAGAAAGTGGCTTTGTCAGATTTTTATTTAACTCCTGTGTTTTCACAGTGTTTACCAAATGGCTGAAACAAATGTCTTTACTAATATTAGGCCACTATTGTAATGGTAGTGGTTCCCTAGGAATGTGCTCAACTTGAACATAAGGTCAATTGAGTAGGATGGTGGTGCTCTACTGATTCACAAAATAACTTATTTCTCAAAGGTCTGTGAACACATACTAGGTAACAGGTTTTTTTTCCTCTGATTTATAACTGCTTAAAATATTTATATCATTCAGGCTTCATTTCCCAGAAACATGAACCAAGTTTCTGCTTTGTTTATTTAAATTTAACTTTATGTGTATTATTTTCTATCAGAAGGTAGGTATGTGTGCCGTGTGTGTGTGTATGATACTTACAGAGGCCAGCAGAGGGGATCAGACACACTGAAGCTAGAGTCAGAGGGCATTGGGAGCCATCAAGTGGGTGCAGTTCTCAAGAAGACACTAACTGCTGAGCTATCTGTTCAGGCAACATACTCAGCATCTTAAAACTAATTCTGTGAGTTAAGAATTAACTCACCTGTTTTTCCTTTACATCCACCCTATGTTTCTGTTCATTTTACACCATGAAAATAGATATTCAAGGATCAATCCTGGCATCCCTACATTATACAGAGTCTAGTTGCTTGATCCTGTCCTTTAAATGAAACTAGACAAGTTTAGAAGGGAGAGAGTTAAACACATAAAAATATATGTACATATTGAGAGAGAGAGAGAGAGAGAGAGAGAGAGAGAGAGAGAGAGAGAGAGAGAGAGAGAGAGAATAATCCTGAATAAATAACAGGACTAGACAAAACTGGTTTATGTGTTCTCTTGCCCAGTATATTTAAAGAATTTTTTTAAATTCCCAAAATGAAATATACATTCAAATACAGTGTTTAACTCAAAATCTGAAGACAGATGGATTCTGAAGAAAAAGGGAGCAATCTAGGTTTCCTGAGCAGATGTGTCTCAATCTACTTTGGTTGACAACTGGTAAAGTAGGTGGTTAATGATAGCAAACATTCAAACAGTTTGAACAACTTGTCAAAGATTTTTTTCAAAGCATAACTGCCACTCAGTAGCTAATCTGAATCTTATTCTGGATTAAACTACATAAGTCCTATGTACACTAACAGTAAGTACTATTGCTTTTTCTTTCCTTAGAAATGAGTGAATGAAGACAGTGGCTGGTGAGACGGAGGTCAGGGTGAGTCCCATCATATTTGTTTCCTATGTTTGAAGTGTGCAGAATACATTGTGTGAATCTTGTTTTCAGGAACTCTTGGGGGCCTTTGTCTTCAATAAATTAGACAAATCGAGCCTTTCAGAAGGAAATAAAATGCTTGCTTTAGCTGCACTGCACAGGAATTCATCACTTATCCCTGACTTTGTGAGACCCTTGTTTTCTGTGTGCCAACCACCATACACTTCGGTCTTGTTTAAGCGGATCAGGACTGAAGTAACAAGGCATTCTCTTGTGTGAATTCCCATTGGATAATTACGAATCTCTCTGTATTGTTAGTTTTTAAAACTCTATTGTAGAAAAGATATTACTTATAATTATGGGTTAGTTGCACAGTATTGCATCGAATGTAACCCACATTTAAGTCGGGGTGTCAACAATGATAGAGTAGAGGCATTTTTTTTTATCATTTAATAGTAGCTTGGGATTTTTAACAATGTGTTTATATTTGAGGACCTATTTGAAATGAAAATGTATTGGGTTTTAAAAGGACAAAACTTTTGCTACATTGTAAACACTCATAAACTAGAAAAATATGTCAAAGCTGATGGTTTCAACTGACAGGCTGCATTTCACTTCTTAATGTACATGGTAGATAGACATCCTGATGGCCTAATTGCAATGTAGATAGTTAGGACTAAGATTTCTGAAATTTTCCAATGTTACTCTGAAGAAAAATGAACAACAAAAATCAGAATGTATAAATCTATACAAATACAGTAAAGACAATAAATAAAGACAAAATAAAATCTCCCTTAAAAGGAAGAGGACAAGAAATAAAGAGGAGGAGGAGGAGGGAGAAGAGAGATTGTGATTATAGTTTAGAGTGACTTCTTGTACTAACTTAAGCATGCACTGTATCTGAGTCAGTTTACACAGTTTTAACAAACTACCAGATGCTGCATAACCAAGAAACAACAGAAATACCTGTCTCTCAGTTCTAGGCTGGGAATGACCAAATTCAGTATAATGGGTTTGGTTGGTGGTAAGGGCCATCTTCGTAGGTGGCTTCATATAGAGCTGCTCCTGCAGGAGCTAGGAGCCCAATTATGAGGGCATTCTGAGTGGCCTTCTTCTAATCACCTCTTGGAGGCCCAGCAACTAATAGGATAACCTGAGGATTATGTCTTTATAAAGGCATCCCAGGAAAACACAATCATGTAGTCTACAGTAAACTAAAGATAGTGTTTGCTTATCCGTAATTGCTAATATCTTACTGAGTCCTGCCATCTCACTGCTGAATGAAACACAGGCCATAGAAAGGATGGATTGTGGAATGCCTCATTCCAAGTCTTTACCTTTACCCTATTTTTAGTTTGATATTGACTTTTGTATTTTAGGCACTGTCTGAAATCTTAAATAAGAAAGAACAAATTTGGCAATCTATTAATATTAGTAAAATGTACTGGTTTGTAGGTTGGTAACTATAATCCCTGTTAGACTGTTTTCTATGATCTTACAATTTTCTCTCTCTCCTTGTTTGTTAGTTTGCTTGTTTCTCTCTTTCTCTCTCTCTTTCTCTCTCTCTCTCTCTCTCTCTCTCTCTCTCTCTCTCTCTCTCTCTCTCTCTCTCTCTCTCTCTCTCTCTCTCTCTCTCTCTGTGTGTGTGTGTGTGTGTGTGTGTGCTTGAGTGCTTATGTAAATAGAATCTATCATTTAACTGGAGTTGACCATGTTTGGGGACTGGCCCAAAGCCTTTGGGATCCAACTGTCTCTCTGCCCCCAATCCCAGCCCCTGGGTTACAAGCATATGAGCTGCACTATGCTCAGCCTGCCTTTATTTATTTATTTATTATTTATTTATTTATTTATTTATTTATTTATTTATTTAGGTTGTTATGCTCAGCCTTTATTTATTTATTTACACTCCAGATTTTATTCCTCTCCCTGTCCATCCTCCAACTGTTCCACATCCCATACCTCTTCCCCACCCCCTCTCTCCACGAGGATGTATGTTCCCACCCCAATAACCCCTACCCTACCAGACCTCTAAACTACCTGGGGCCTCCAGTCTCTTGAGAGTTAGTTACATCTTCTCTCCCTGAAGCCAGACCTTCTAGTCTTCTGCTATATGTGTTGGGACCCTTCATATCAGCTGGTGAATGCTGCCTGGTTGGTGGTTCAGTGTCTGGGAGATTTCGGGGGTTCAGGTTAATTGAGACTGCTGGTCCTCCTACAGGGTCACCCTCCTCCTCAGCTTCTTACAGCTTTCCCCTAGTTCAACCACAGACTTGACCTTCTGAAAACTCAAAGCTCACCCCCGGGTGACACTTCCTCCAACCAGGTCACATCTACTACAACAAGCACACATATCCTAATCTTATGAGGCAATAGAGCCCCTTTTCAAACTACCACAGTGAGTTTGAGCTTTAGTGATCTTTCAGGTTATGAAATAATGGAGAATACTGGTTCTTTGTCGACTGGTTTTTGTTTCTTTATAATGAGGAGCTTTAGTGATTCAAAACAGTATGAAAGGATTAACAGTACTTGGAAATGTTACAGGATTGTGTGATGTCACTTTCCATTTAGCTTTAGTTCTCCTAGAAAGTTTAGATGGGTGAGTAATCAGAAAAGTCTTCTCCCCCCACCCCCGTGCACATTTACAACATGTGGCCCTAGGCTTGATGCAGCCTGTGGACATATTCCAGGAGGCAATTCACTGCAACCCAAACAAGTTATGTTTACAATGGGAAGAGAATAACATTGTCTCTTGCTGAAATGTGAGTGGAACTGAACTTATCTTAGATGGTTAAAGGACAGATATGTTTTAACATGTAACTGGATGATTTGAACATATGTCATTCCACTCTGTCTTTATTTAGGACTAAAATGATAGTTTAGGAGGATAACTGAATGGTAAAGGATGCACTTATTTTTACTTCTTCTTTCCTCCCTTCCTTCCTTCCTTCCTTCCTTCCTCTCACTTTGTCCTTTCTTTCTTCTTTCTTTCTTTCTTTCTTCCTTTCTTTCTTTCTTTCTTTCTTTCTTTCTTTCTTTCTTTCTTTCTTTCTTTCTTTCTTTCTTTCATCTCTATCTGTGTGTATGCATTTCTCTGTCTCATTTCTGTCCTACTGTCTGTCTTTATCTCTGTGTCTCTGTGTCTCTATCTCTGTCTCTGTCTGTCTCTCTGTCTCTCTGTCTCTGTCTCTGTCTCTGTCTCTGTCTCTCTCTCTCTCTCTCTCTCTCTCTCTCTCTCTCTCTCTCTCTTCCATGTGTATGTGGTATATTTTTGAACGTAGATTATAAGTCGATCCTGAACATGAATAAAGTTTTAACTAATGAGCCACAGTGCCCCTGTTTCTTTTCCTTTTCCTTAAAAAACAAATAACTGAACAAAAGTGATTTAAAGAATGAAAGCATTTATTTTACTTTACAATACAGAGCTAGAGACCATCATGACAGGGAAATCAAGGCAGCAGGTGCTTGAAACAGTTGGTGACATCCAACCAGAATAAACCAGGCTGGGATGAATGCATGCTACTGCACAGCACTGATTATTCAGTCTATGATCTGTGGCCTAGGCAGTATCCACAATTAAGATTGTTCTTCCCACACAAATTGACATAACAATATATTCCCCAACAGGCATGCCCAGAGGACCATTTTCAGGATTCTAACCTCTATACAGTAGATAAATAGCACAGAGTTTTCAAATTGGTAGTTTCCTCCTCAATTTTGCCCACAAACTTACTTATGGGAAGAGTTTATATGTAAATATTTGGGTTTTGAGATATTGTTAGAAAGTTATTGATCCTAACAACACTGAATACACGTTATCAAAGAATTCAGAGAAGAATCAAACCACCATGAAGGAACATCACCCCGCTCATCTGGGAGAGGCAGGTGCTTTCAGGATCCCACCACCCTCATGAACTTCAGTGTCTCCCGCTTGTCTTCTTACACTTGCTTGTCTTATGGAAAACATTCTGCATTCTTGCATCTCTTTCAGATGCAAGCTATCCCTAATATTTCAGTAGCCATTTAAATCATGTGATCCTCTATCATTGCTCTAAACATTTCAGAGTCTCCTCTATACCAGTATCATTAGTATTATATTTGAGTATTTGTTTTTTCTCCTGATGATGAGCTATTCTCTGGTGGCCCAATGGGATGAGTCTTAAGATTTTCTCTGTGCCTCTGCCTCTCTATATGTTTGTATATGAATCTGCTTTATTTCTTCAGGTATTATAAAACATAGTGCTCAGAGCCTGCCTTTTCTGAGTTGCTACTTGCATTGTGGGCCATATATGTCAGTAGCCACTTTTAGTTCTTGTGAGTTTGAGAAGAGATTTGACTCTCTTGGCCCATAGAGCAAGAGCAGTGGGAAGGTTCTAAGTTCAGACAATACGTCAGAGAGCGCACAAGCAGGCCATGAATACATTCAGGAAGCCACTCATCACTCTTTTCTGCCTGTAGCTTTGTTTAAAGGGGAATCCAAGGGCTTGCGAAGAAGAAGTACATCCTCATAAAATGTTATGCAAGATATGGTAGTCTTAGGAATTACAGCCCAGAAGGCTGGACCCAAATATTTCAACCTGGAAATTTTGAAAAGAAAATTTGACAATCTGTCATGGTAGTGCTGAGCGGGGTTTTAACTTCTTGTCTGTAAACACTGTCCAGTTTTGCCATTTGCAGAGGCAGGCTTTACATACAATGAATACATGTGTAAGAAAGGATTTTCTATCGGCAAATTTTGGCACGATCATTTGTCTGAATTAGCTGAAAGCACCTGGAGTCTGTCTTTTTGGAACCCAGCTTGATGTGAGGCATGCCAGTTTAAACCCATTTTCATCTTTACAGTGTTCTTCTAGGACCTAAGATAATGAAATATGTTCCATTTCAGTCTCCCAATACAACAAAACAATTTAGCCAGATTGTAAATTAAGTAGTATATTATAAATTATGCAGCATGGACTGCCAAAATGAAACATGGCCACCACAAGTAATTAACCTGAGGTAAATGCTGAGAGGGCCTACTGTCTTAATTCAGAAACTTGATGGGACTAAGAGAAAAGCTAAGTTTTTTTAAAGTATACTGGAAAGCAATATGAGCAACCTGAAAATGGACATCCTATTATTTAAAGACACTTAGTCAGCACTTAGCTAGAATGGCCATTTTAAAAACTTTGACACAAGTGCCAAAACAAGGCATCTCAAAAGTTTATATAATCATAGAATTTTAGGTTCCCTCAAATATCTCCAAGTGAGTATTTATATTCTAACCATTTAAAGATAAAAAAACTGATGACTGATAACCAGACTTCAGGATCTGGAATTGTTTGTCACAAATCAGCTTGCTTTCTTTACCTCGTTTTTTTTTTTTTCACATTTTCTTCTTCTGTCTTTTCAAAATTAAATTATTCATGTTGATGCTGAGTTAAGACAAATGAAACTAACAAACAGCTAATCTACACTAAAAATGTTTTCTTTGCCCAAAACATAACTTTCCATCTCCCCAGACATGATTAGTTGGTCAATGTAGGTTTTATTAGAATGAGGAAACAAGAGGCATTCTATTGCTTTGCATGTGGCTCGAGTAAACATATTGCTGACTTCTTAATACATTATAGGTTGATTTACATATAATAATATCTGGTAGTGTTTCTACCACCAAAAATGACTGCAGTAGTATTCCACCATGTATATGCTGACTTACAACAAGAGTGTTTGCAAATCTAGACCTAGTTCTCCATCAATTGCTCTGGGTCATTGCTAGTTTATTAATTAATTTCCCTACCTTTTACATTTTGTAACCACAGTTAAAGATCAAGCACATCTTTACATTGTCCTCAAATTTTAATAACTCTATGCCTCTGTATGGTTGGATTCATTTATATTTATTAATACTATTCTAGAAGCAATTGAGTAAAACCCTCTCAATGCTTAATATTCTTAAATCCACTGTATATGCATAGTCACAGTAGAAACTTCTAATTTCCAGGAGAACTGTTTTTCAAATTCTACATCTGATACTGATATTAAAAATGAAATAAATATTTAATTTTAAATTAATGTTTAACTCTGCTAAATGCATTCCTTTGTACCAGATTTTTTTTTTAATTTTGGTTTCATGAAAATAATCTGAGTAGCTTCACTATAACCCATCTCAATAACCCAACTCAAAACTAAAAGCCACAGAGCAACATATTATTTTACTTTAAAGGAATATGAGAGAAAGAAATTGAAATTCTATCTTACAATTATTGTGCTAATACACTATCATGAGGCATATATAATTCATATGCTGAAGCTTACTAATTCACCCTGCTCAAGATCCTCCTCACTAGACAAAGTATATTTGTAGTGAATTCCTTGCAGTGTCTTAGAGAACAGGCCCTGTAGACATTACTCTATAGAGCCTCTGATTCTGCTGAGTGTTCATTTAAATGATTTTGCAGTGGTCAAGGTCCAATGTAGCCTGAGCATATTTTTCACATTAATAAAGTAATTCTGATTTTTAAAAAAGAAATATATTAGACATTGTTAACTTCAACTATTACCATTGTTATATAATATTTTTATATATGATAACATATATAAATATAACATTTGATATGCTCTGCTCAATTATGACTTATTAATTAGCATAGAGTCCTAATCCAAATTGAAGAAACTCAACTACTTAACAGTATCTTTAAAGAACATTGAAGACTTGTCTGTCTATTCTCTGATACAGGACACCCTTCATAGTGCGAGAAATGGTCAGCTTGTCGCTCCTTCTAAGGCTTCCATAGTACCTTTCTGAGTGAGTTATTTTGATATAGGAAGTGACTTAAAGTTTTCAAGAATAAAGAGAACCTATTTAAAATAAACAAATAGAATCTATCAAAATAGAATAAACAGAATCTATTAAAAATGGAAGGTTGGAGTGGTATTTTTTTTTTCAAAAAAGCTATATTACTAATAGGTTGATAAAACATCCCATCCAAGGAGTCAAGGATTTCACTAATAACAATGAACATATTCTGAAAAAGATTACAGAGAACCTTCGATGCAATTATAAATCATAATAATAGCTGCATTAAAAAATTAAGAGAACATTGTCTGGAAATGGCACACACTACAGGAATGCCTTCCCCACTCAACTTCCGAGAAGTGAATCTCTATCAGTTACGGTAGAGTTGCAGAGCATTAAAGACATAAGAGGCTGCCCTGTGTTGGAACAACAGAGTAGCAGTGGCTGATTTTGGTAAATGATATGCAATATCATTGAATTAACAACAAAATTAGGAAAGGTGCTTATTTGATGTTATTTTTGTTATCTTAGTTAAAAGTTTCTTGTTGTCCACGAGTGGTCAGCTTCAAAAGAACCATAGTAAATTAGTAAATAAATCACTACCCAGAAATATTACCAAAAAAAAGACCATCATGGAAACATGTAATAGAGTAAATTCAATACTCGATCTTGACTAGTGTTAGTTAATGATGGAATAATCATGAAAATGGATCACTAAACTTGTGTTGTTTGTGGGACTTTTTCTCCTTTCTAGTAAAGAAACACACTCAATGCACAAAGGCACAGAGAATATCAACCCTAGATTTAAAATAAGACTCAGATCTGATGTGTTGGTTAGAATGGTTATCATCCCAGTTGTAGCATGTTGCTTCCTTTTGTGATATTTGCAGTTTAGAACTGTGAAAAAATTCCAAGTATATATGAAGCACCAGTCTATCTCCCAGCACTGTGAGAGCTATGAGCACAATGCCAGGGAATTGATCTCAGACTTGTTGCAATCAAATTGAAGAACTGTTGAATTAATATCAAAATCCGATAAGGTGTGTGTGTGTGTGTGTGTGTGTGTGTGTGTAAAGGCTTCTTTGTCTACCAGTCTTTATCTTACCTTTTGTGGCAGGGTCCATCACTGAACTTGGGCAGTTTTCATCTTTTTCGCTAGACAGGGTATTTTGCAAATTGTTGAGATCTTCCTGTCACTACTCTAGTTCCCTAGACTTTTTACATTACACTCATTTACGATTACAGTATAAGTCCAGCATTTCTGCCTTTACCTCCCTCTAAACCTTCTCATGTTTGGCTTCCATGCTCTTTTTTGAATTTATGGCTTTTAAAAACAGGTTGTTACATTCCTAAATACATAAATACAGCATACTCAGTCCATAAAATGTTACTTGTATGTATATGTATTCAGGGATGGCCATTTTAAATTGTATGACCTATAAAACCAATGATAAAAAATTAAGCAAAAACGTAATTTGGTTTTTCCCTGAGGAAGACTGTTTCTTCCTTTCTCAGATTCCTTAATTGCCTGTAGTTTTTTGTTTGTTTGTTTGTTTGTTTGTTTTTGTTTAGATTTAAGACATTGTGAACTTTCCCTTCTACATTAGTATTTCAGTCAATTTGATCAGGTATTGTTGAGTCAGCCATTAATTTCATATATATCTCTGTGTGTGTGTGTGTGTGTGTGTGTGTGTGTGTGTGTGTGTCTACACTGGCATATGTGTATGTATTATAGATATTTTAGGTAAATGGTTAATAGTATGATTGGTTATAACCATTTGAGATATGCCTACGGTTATTTTACCCCCTCTCTCTTTCTTCTGTTGTTTTCATCCCCATGTCTAATAGACTGGAAAGTATTTTAAAATATCAGTAGAAATTATGTTCAGAATTCAAGTCTCCTTCCCTTTTTCCATTTTAAATATGAATAGAAATCATTGGAGTGGTCCATAGATAGATCCTTATCAAGCATTCATTAGATCCAGAGTTCTATCCAAAGCATTGAAATAATGATGATAATGATGATGATGATATCAATAATGAAAACTTGAGTGTGAGATATCATGCAATAATTATAGTTATTTGCAATCAACAACAAAGCCTAAATGACTTTCATTAAAACAACTGCATGAAAATGGACACATTCTTAGGAAGTAGAACTTAGGGGCATTCTTTTAACTATTATTATATAATTTAAGTAATAATGGTATATATGTTTTTATATATACATGTATATACCAATATCTTCATGACAGTTTATTAATTTTTATCAGTCAAGAGGTTCATGTTACAAAACTGGGGCTGTGCTATTTTACGGGTATAAAACAAGGTCCGTGCTTTGAAAGATGTAAACAAAAATAAATAGTCATTATTCTATAGAGAATGCAACTCAGAATGCGTCCTTGTCTCTCACTCATTTTGATCCCATTTAATCAGGAAAGGAAGCTAAACAAAGATGGGTTAGAATATGAATGCCTGCAGGGAGTCAAGTGGCAGAAAGAGAGATGCTCATAAATTAACCAGAAGTTAAGATGAATAGAGAACTATAATGTGCCTGTAAGGAACATGGTGTATAATGACTTTAGGATGGAAAAAAATAGGCCTGAGAGAGTCTAAGAGAGAGTGTGCCTAGAGTAGATGGTTAGCTATCCAGCCATCTAGTGAAAATATTAGACTTGCTTTCCCATCTGGGGATTGGTTTAGTCTGAAATAATATTGAATGTAAGACTCCATTGGTAGCTTAGTATTTTGCTCAGTTGTTATACATAAACAGATAGACCACATTGGTTTTAAAACTATGATATATTAGTGCTGATAAATTTTAAAATTTAAAGGACATTTTAAAGTGATAAGGAAAGGGTTTCAGTGAGCTGTCCAAAGTCAAGCTACCTGATTTAAATTAGACATGGCAAGCCTAATATATACAATATGTACTTCCCCTTGAACCTGAATATATATTCAAGCCATCTGTGCAGACAATGGGAACAGTATTTATTTTAAAAAGGAAAACTACAGAGCTGAAGTATGTTGAAATAATCAATGGCTGTACAATAATATAAAGGAATTGAATAGATTTGTCAGCATGTCAGTCAGAAATGAATTGCAACTGTGGCAAGAAATGAAGGTAAAAGAAATTTCTCTTGGGAAAAGCACCATGCAAAATAAAAAGCATTAGTATGACACACAGTTTACAGAAACCCTCTTTGCAAAGATTAAAGTTTATGTTTGTTGACAGTACTCCAGGAGCATGTCACACGATACATGCCATAACTACTTCTTTGCTGATGGCTTGATCTTCCATGTAGTGATCTCCATTAGTTGGAATTCAATATACATCTCTCTCTACCAGTATCATCCAGAGGAGGTGTCTGCATGCATGGATGCAATTATTTGAGACGAGAACACTTTCTGCCATGATTTACTTTATGCCACAATATGACAAAAACTAGTCATATTGCCTGTGCATTAGAATGATTAGGGAGAAAAATGAATAGTGGTTAGATTACTTATATTTGTTTTTATGTATGTCATTTATTTCTAGCTTTGGAGAATAATATCTACTTTTTAAATTCTCAGGATATTAAGGCCTACTAGAAATAATAGTAACAAAATTTATGGGAATAGTTTATGAATTTGCCACCTAGTTACTATGCAGAGAGAATCTTCTGTTTCCTTCCTTTGATTCTTTAGTATTTATATGTTTATGTTTTTTTTTATTTTATTTTACAGAGGATACAGAGTATTTTTAGACTAAATATACTAATAAACCAGTACCCAGTGGTGAGAAAAAAAAAACCAGAACCCATCTTCTTTGATGCTTATCCTACTGACAGTAGTAAAAGATAGTAGTAAGACATCAGTAAGACAGTAAGATGTGCCGATCATCAGGGGCAGAAATCCAAGTATCACTCAGGTGGCCCTTGCAATGTTCAGTCACTTCTATCGGATAGAGATTCCATTTTGAATCCATCTACAGAAACAGAACACAGCCAATCCAGCCCACCTCTACAGTTTAAGTATTGACCCGGTACAAGTTTATTTGTGCTGTCTTTTCTGACCCCCTCCTCGCACACATAATTTTTTTTCAGTCTTTCACCTTAATTATGGTAGAATGCCTGTGAGGCATACTATGCTGGCCAACCTTAGGAAGTGGTGCAATGTTGCCCTACTTCACTCTTGTTTTTATATTTTTGACTTCCATCCATCATCCCATCAGAGCTTATATTTCCAATATGTGTAGTGCTATTTACTGGGATATTTACAGGTTTTAGGTGTTGGAGCAGCAATATTGTGGCGGAGATTTACTGCACAGACCTCCCATAAAACAGGTATGTATATATGTGTTAGCTTTCCATCAATGTGACAAAATACTGAAGAAAAACAACTTAAGTAGGAAAGCTTTGTTTTGTTCTCTGTCTTGGAGCTTTAAACTCACAGTCCCATTTCTGTGGACTCAAGTGGAGGCAGAACCTGTTGGTGCAGGTCTAATATGAGGTGAAGTAAAACTGCTTAACTCATAATTGTCAGAGCAGAGGCAAGGTCAGGGAGGAGACTTAACCCTCAGAGGTACATATGTGTTAGTCCTAATACTGCATTTTGCCCATATATACTATAGTTTCTAATATTTTTCAACAGTTTAGTCAAGTAGAATCCCTTAATACATTAATCTATTATAGAATCTAGAGAGCACATGGTCTAGCTACCTCTGTCCACAGCTGCACTAGGCATAAGCCCTTCAACAAATTTGCCTGTAAAGACCATTTTATATCCAAACTATATCATACATGAACATCATGATATATCTGCTACAACTTACAAATAAGAATAAAATATGCAAAATATTTTTTTAAGTTCCACTTGGCCAATACTTGAAAAATATTCCCTTCATATAGGCCAAAGAATTATCTGTAGCCAACTTTCTGGTTACAACCATCCAGTTATTGTAGGTGATATAATATGAATATCGAGGGGTTTCCGATATATTAATGAAAAGATCAGAATGCGTATGCTAGAGCATTAATAATTTACCAGTGTGAATTATTGAATCTACCTTGACAAGATATATTTATCTTTTATAAGTCTAAAAATTGACATGGGTATGACATCCATTCCAAGGGATCATTCTACAAATGGTACTGGCAAAACTAGATATTAGCATTCAAAAGAATGATGCTCTATTCCTACCTGTGTGCTCAAAAATTAAGTAAAAAGGGATCTGTAGCCAAATATAAACATTAAAAATAAAAATCTTAAAAGCATATAGAGTAAAATTTTCATATATCTGAATTTTCACTGTTTTGTAAATATATGACATACTCCAGAGATTGTTAAATAATAAATAATTAGAATTCTTTTTAAAAACACTTTAATGTGTTCATGAAAAGATACTATCAGAGCCAAATGGCATTCTACAGAATTGGAATTGAGGGGTCAATGGTGAGATAGTTGGATGAGATCTAGTGGTTTTTGCAAGGATGTCAGCAAAGTCAACTAGTTAAAGATCATTGGAGGATTCAAATAGCCATCCCCCCCCCACAAAGAAAGTACCCAAATGGCTAAGAAATGCACAGAGATTGCACATTGTTCATCTTTAGAGAGATGACAGAGACAAGTGAAGTACCACTTCACCCTGGTAAAGGTTCCTACTATTTAGAAAGGCCAGAAAATTACAACTTCTATGGTATATGTGAGAACGTTGCACCTTTACACTCTGTTAGCATTGTGGTATAGTCGATTGAAAGCCACTAGTTCCTTAAAAATATTAAAATGAGAATTTCCATGTGTTCTAGTGACATTACCCGTCTGTGTATATGTCAAGAAAAGCTGAAAGCACACTCTGAGATATCTGCAGACACATGTTCCCAGTTACTTACTATAAAGGAAACATGAAATCAACATGTGTCTCCCAACAAATGAATGAGGAACATGGTGTGTGTTGTGTATGTACAGTTGGGTGCTGTTCATTCTTAAAAGAATAGTTCTGACATTTCCTGTATTAGTGAGCATTGAAGATACTGGGCAAAGTGTCTGGACCTACTCCTAGGAGATCTCCTGAAGAGTCAAAATATTACAGACTGCAGGATTGTGTCTTTGTCTTTGGGTTATAAAGACCAATTATTGCCATATAGGTATACAGTTTCTGTTTTCAGTATCCAGAGAATTCAGTCACTAGTAGGGGAAATGTGTATCAGTATGGGTGCACACTTAAAATTGTTACAATAGCACATTGTAACTCATACATAGTTCCCTATAATATAAATAGCAATATAGAAAAGAAATATGTATACTAGCAATCTTTATAGGAAAAGTGAGTCACTGAGGAAGAAAGGGGCCTGCTTATGTCATGCAGCAGGACAGCTCAAATTATCACTGGTAGATCTCTGACTTTTTCTTTAATCTATAAAGAATCTGTTAACATGAATAAACCCAGTTGCAAGCATAAGATAGGAACATATACTGCTTCTTCTGTTTGCCTCAAATCATACTTCTTTTGAGTTAAAACCTTCAGAAGAGATGAAGCAGTGTCAGAAAGGTTAATTTATATTCTGCTCAAAGTGTGTATATTAATTTAATGACTGAAAAGGTTTTGTTAACTAAAAGTATGCAAAAATCCCTGAGCTAAGCCACTGAATGATTCTAGCAACAAAGTTCAGTGGATTAGTGGTGACTGCCAATTTACTTTTTTGCCTTTTGGGTAGAATATCATTGTTTTTGATTACTTGAATCAAAATCCCAAATATATGCATTTTTATCTGCTCATTTGCTTTGAGTTATAATTTTCTGTTTAAAGTAAAAATGGAGTTTGCCTCCTCCCAAAGCTTAAATGGAATACTTATGAGGATTTTTTCATACAATCTATCACCAAATAAAATTATTAAAATATATTCTGATATGTAATAGAAAATGATCATACATATATGTTCTTGTAGTATGAAAGTTATGAATCACTTGCACAATGATGAATATACATAAATGTACTATTTTATTTGTATGAAAATTTAACTTCTATGATGCCAATTAAAAGGTTAAATCTAAAAATCATGATACATAAAAATACAGCCTGCATCAATCATATTTTTGTCCTGTATACTATCATTTAAGCTCTGCCTTAAAGTTTTATATTGTAGTTATTTTGATTTCAAACAGTTTATATGATTATTTTGCTCTTATGTGTTGTTTTCAGCATTTTAAGAAAAGCATCTTAGTGTTCTTTGTATGGTAATACTTCTGCTAAATTATTTTTATACTTTAGCTCTTCTTTTGTGATTATCTAACATGTTTAGATAACATCGTTATCTTAATACCCAGTAAAAAGTATTAAGGTTTTGTTTAATAGTGATGCAGTGAAAGATCAAAATAAGTGATCAGTGCACAGAACCTTATCCTGAAATGCTGTGTTATACTATCCCCTGGGCTCAACCCTCACCCATAAATAGCGAAGTAGGAGGCATTTCCTTCTGTCACTCCTTTTTAAATGGAGTGCAAGTCACCAGTGACTATATTTCACCATGACTCCTAAAAAGCACAAAGAACCTGGTATTTTTTGAGTCAGGAGATGTTTCAGCATTCATCTATAAAAGGAGACAGGAACTCAAGTGCTAATAGGACTTGCAGACAGTGTGCATGTGTGAAGAGTTAGAGTTCCTGGATGTGGAGGGATTGCCTTGTCTCTTGTGAACTCTAGGACTGTCAACAATAGCTGATTAAGAAGTTCACAGATGAAGTGAAGGGGATGATGGAAGGGTCCAGAGGCAATGTGTGTACTTGAAGTGTTTTGTTCCACTAAAACTCTCTGTCTCTCTGAAATCCCTGGCCCTCTGTCTACTTTCTACAGTGTTCTGTCATCAAGCTCAAAGCAGCTATAGTGGTTGCAAGCCTTGAAATCATGACTAATCCTACCTAGAAGGAAAGGGCAGTCTAGGGAACGTCTCAGAAGATGCAGAAACCGTAGAATATCTCCTAACATCTTCCTACCTTAAATTTGGTTATATGTCTTTGCAAGCACATATTAATGGCAAAGATGTAAATTCATAACTGAGGAAGTCACTTCTGAATTCATAATGGGTGTGGTATAACCATGTAAAGAGTGGACAGAGTTCTTTATTTTTTTGTTTTTACAGAGTTCTTTTAGGGACAGCAGAGGGAGGTCAGGATGTAGGTCATGATGATGTTGTGTACACTTCTCAACTTCAAACATTATTGTTCATAGAGAATTTGGGTCCCAGACCTTGTAGTCCTTTCAAGGAATCACTGTACATCATAAACTAACTACCTCTCTGACCACACATAATTGCATCACTAATAAAAATGGAAATACATTATCAGATCAAATACAGTCCTAAGACAGAAATAACTTCTGCCTTAAGTTGGGTCTAAAATTAGGCAGAAAATAACCAGCATAATCAGGGATCAGGAAGCTATGAATAGGCTTACCAAATTACACACCTGATCAATGGACTTGCCAAAGTGTGGATTCAAAATAAGGCCAGAAGTTTGTTGAGATCAGTACTTCAGAAAACTGTCAGGAAGATTGGAGGTGAGGATGATAAAAATTAGGGTTAATGATCACCATCAGTCAACCACCAAATATGGCTTTTATTAAAGAATCATTATCAAATGTTATTTATATTTCATGTATATGATGGTTTTTCCTGCATGTACATGTGTACTAAACTTATATCTGTTGTCCACAGAGGGCAAAAGAAGACACTTGGCTCCCTAGGAAGGGGGTTAAAAATGGTTATAAGCTGCTGTGGGTACTGGGAACCAACTTCAGGTGATGTTACCCCTCTAAGTCACCATTTCAGCCCTAGGAGAGCCACTGTATGCATTTACCCCTCTAAAGCAGTCTGGCTGAACTTACTCTGCAAACTATGAAAGACTTGACGTTGAAATCAAGTCCCTTGCCTCAGTCACTATTCTGGCAGTTTTATGTCCGAATGTCCCAATGGATCGCGTGATGTCCAACTGTTCTTCCTTCTGTCATTTATTGAGCTCCCATTATCTGATAAGAACTTCTCAGATTATCATGTAAGTCTCGTGAGAGGATTGACAACACATAAATCCAGAAAAGTCCTGTGAGTTGCCTAAGGTCAGAGGCCTTGCAAGCGATGGAGCCCAAGGTGCTACTTCAGACATTGGAATCTTATTACAGAGCTATTTGTTTTTCATTGACCTATCATTTCAATCCAGCATACAAGAAATGAGTATAACATTGTTTGAGATGACTTTATGTTAGTGTAACCATTGCACTGATCTTCTTGAAAGAAAAGCTTTACTAGATAGATAGGTCAATAGCTAGCTAGCTAGATAGATAGATAGATAGATGATAAATAGAAAGAAACATAGATGATAGAAAGATAGACAGACAGATTATAGAAACATGGACAGATGATAGAAAGATGCACAGATAGATAGTTAATAGATAGATAGATAGATAGATAGATAGATAGATAGATAGATAGATAGATAGGTAGATAGATAGGGAATATGTGAGAGAGAGAACTACATTCTTCTATTTCAACATGCTTTGTGAGTCTCTTCTCCTTTATCTCTTTTCTGTTTTTATCCCTCTATATTTCTTCGTTTTATTCCAATTCTTTAGAGTTACCCTAGTACAACAGAGTATTTGAATAGATATTTACTGACGATTCAGTGCTTCCTAAATCTAAGTTATGTGTTTCTTAGAGTTTCTAGCCTTTTATGGCTCAGCTATCTTGGACATTTTCTTACTTGTTACTTTGTAGTAAGCTGTGACTTGAAAAAAATATGCATCATGAGGTTAGACATGGTTTTTGTTTCAGGAGATTTATAGCTAATGATGTAAAGTAAGGAAAACAGCTGTGCCCTGTGTCTTCCATGTCAATGATTCTCAGGTAGTGTCTCTTTGGTATTTTGGTTGTAATGTGAGTCTGCCTCTCTTGTTGTTGCAATGAGTTCTGGGTATATGTGAGCCAAGATTCACTGTTGAGAGCTTTCCTTAAATATGAAGCTCATTGCACTCACCCCTGAACTTTTCAACACTCGGTGGAGTATTGGGCCCTTCAGCTTCTTTTCTATTTAGCTGTATTTATAAATGTGGGCTATGATTATTTAAACATTAACCATAAATGGAGTGATATTCTTTACTAAATGTTGTTTTCTAAAATGTATCCAAGTATGAACAAATTCCTTTTTGTCTTCAGAGGTTTTCAGAGCAAAAGAGTACAGTAGAAACTGAGTTGTTTTTGAAGTGGAAAAGCAGGCTCAGCCTCCAAGAAGTCATTTAAAATCTGTGACGAATAAAGAATGAAGCCCTGGGCCTTTGCGGCCCACATTATGGCTCTTGATGACTTAGAGTTCTTTTACACTCAAGTACGGCATGCATGTCAATAAAAAAAATTTTATGAGACAATTTATAGTTTATAAAAAACCCTGAATTATGATGTTTAATAGATCATGTTACAAATACTCAGAAGATACAATAGTCTTTAGAAATAAAGCCAGAAATACGAGAAATCCATGGATTGTTATTGTGATTTACAGAAATCTGTGAATTAATAAAAATTATTTTTGTCTATCATGCTTAAAGTAGCAAAGAACTAAAGATCAAAGATGCAGTCTTTTTCTTGAGTGGTGCGCAGAACCTACCTTCTAGAAGAGTTAGTACAATTCACAGTACTTGGCCAGGTGGAATATCTGTTATAGTTTAGTAGAAAATGAATTAAGGCTCCCCAAGACAACAGCTAATTCATTTTTCTTATGATAAAGGATATGTCCTAGTATGTTAATATTATAAAATCTGCAGAGAGGATACCCAGATTGCTGCCTCTTTGACAGATGATCAGAGGCCCACCTCACACCACTTTGGCTGCGCCGTTGCTGGCAGCATTCTGAGTTGAACTTCCAGAAGGCAGCTCCCAGAGTTCCTACAAAAACTAAAGCTTAGACTGTGAAATAAGGGAATCCATGCTCCTGACCTAATGGCTCTAAATGATTTATTGATCTGGTCATATGTATAGTTTCTACAGAACTGGAAACCTGTCAATCATATGACCCTTTGTCCCTTACTTGGTCTAGATGAATCCAAGCATGTTTAACAATTGCTCCTCCAGTCACCAGCAAAGAGAAGATGAAGAAGTCAGCAGTGAGGTGGACTTCAGCCAGCAGGGAAAGAAAAGTCTGGTAGTGGCTGCTTCATTTAGAACAATATTGGATTCACACAGAGGGCAGGAAGGGCAAGGGCTTAAGAGTACTGGGGAGTAGGGGAAGGCAGCAGAACCTTAGATTCTTGTTCTTAGCTTTTGTAGAGATTGTGGCTTTAGATTCTCTTCACATTGAAAACTATTTATTTTTTTGATTTATTTTTTTTGATTTATTTTTTTGATTGTCCTATTGACAAGAGCAGTAGTGTGTGCGTGTGTGTGTGTGTGTGTGTGTATGTGTGTGTGTGAGAGAGAGAGAGAGAGAGAGGAGAGAAAGAGAGAGAGAGTGAGTGTGAGAGTGCGAGAGTGCACTAGAGGAAAGAGAGAGAAGAAGGGGAGAGGAAGATAGAAGGGGAGGGGGAGAGAGACAGGGAGTGGAGCAGGGAGAGGGAGGGGTGAAACAGGCTGTTGTATCACTCCAGGAATGAGCACAGGATGCCAGAAATGTGTCCATGTTTTGTAATGAAACAAGATGGATTCAGTTTATCCACTGCTCAGCTCTGAGATTTAAGGCAAATTACCAAAAAGAATATTAGCTTCCCAGCTGTGCAAAATGAGAATAATAATACCCAAATTTCAGTATTGTCGCCAGTTGTCACAGTTACTGGCACAGAAATAAGTGTTCAATAAATCGCAATTTCTTTTCCTCCTCTTGAGAAATTTCTGCTTGCACAGGGTTCTGTGATGTTTGTGAGTAGCATGTCTGAGTTAGGTCTCTGAAGGTTCAGGGACCTGTTTCTGGGAACCTATAAGGAGCCAACTGCAAAACTTCACGAGCTTGTTACCAAATCCTCAGGGCTGCTTGATTCTACTGAGACTTTTAAAGCAATGGCTAAGGGTTTATTGTTTTCTTATGATCACATATCTTCTTTCTCATTGCTGTTTCTGTGTGGATTCTATAGTCAGGGCTTATACTTAAGTGTCTCCCTAGGGCCTTTTCAGACCTCAGTGTCCAGAAACAAGTTCCCCAACTCCTTGTGTACACGTTTTGCTGTATACCTCATCCTTGATACATTGCACTTGTCACATTGTCCTTTGTAGGTTGCTTACTGCTGGGAAACTTCAACAGTTAACATGATTGAGACTCTTTGCCAGCTACCTCTGAGTCCTGCCCATCTGCAGTTTATCCCACCCTGAATCGAGATGGGAAACCTGTTGAGTTCAAACTATTTGGGTAAAGTGTTCATCTACAAATTACGTATTATATAACACTGGACAATCATGACAAGAACACAGGCAATTTATGGTCTGCCTCTGATTCAGCCCATGTGTGTCCCTTCCGACACTAAATCTGAGTCATGCTGTTTCTGCAAAGAGTTCTTGTAGATTCTCTACCCTCTTTCCATTTTACTCACGGCTTCATCTCCAGCTCTTTTTCCATCACACCTGGGCTATCACAAAACCTGCTCCTAGGTTATATGCTGAAAATCATTCCTCTTGATTTCTGCTAGATTTATTCTTCAAAAAGTCCTGATGATGTCATATTATTCTATGGTCATCTTTTGTAGAACCAACGGGTGTCACACATGGAATGAAAAGCTTCTTAAATTTTCTCTAAGGAAATTATTTTGTTTTGTTTTAATCCTGATTTCTTTGCATCATGTTCTCAGAGTTCTGCTGGAACATGTCACTAAGCATCATCCTGGTTGCATCAGGAATGCCTTTCTTTGGATCTCTGAGTTTGAGGCCAGCCTGGTCTACAGAGAGAGTTCCAGGACAGCTAAGGCTACACAGAGAAACCCTGTCTCGAAAAACCAAAAAAAAAAAAAAAAAAAAAAAAAAAAAAAAAAAAGAATGCCTTTCTTTCCCATGGTGCTTAGGAAAGTCCTACTCTGCTGCTGGATACTTGATCACACTGTGAACCCTGAGATTATGCTATTTACTGAAGAAAAAAACAAAAGACAAAAACAAACAAACAAAAACAAAAACAAAACCCACCCCCCCAAAAAAAGAACCCCTCAACTGTTTCTAATTGTGGTGTGACTCAGCCCTTAGCACACAACTTTAATCCCTCTGTCTGGAATACAGACTTGTGCTTAGCACATACCTTTAATCCCAAACAATAAAGGTAAATTTACTTTGTAGAAGTAAGCACCTTGTTGGAAAGTTATGTTTAAGTGAGTGGCAGACAAAGTGACACACCAGAGGAAGATTTGACAAAATGAGATATGCCCAACTCTCAGGAATAAAGAGAGAAAAGAGAGATCAGTACAGAAGTGAAGGAGGCAGTTTTGCTGGGACAGTGGTACAGAGACAGTTTGCAGAGAGAGAGAACAAGCTGGACACAGGTGAAGACAGAACGAGCCAGAGAGTGAAAAGGAGCCAAGAGATTATAACATATTGCCAATGTTAGTAAGAGGCCAAGAAGAGCAATTCAAGAGAGGCTGAGAGTGAAGCCAGATTAAAATGATCAGCTTGGAGAGGAATTTGAGCCAGAACAGCTAAGTTAATCCAGCCAGAGTTCAGAAAGAATTAGGAAGAGGTGAGCTTATTCGGCATCAAGTCCCAAAAGCTGAAAATGTTATAGACCTAGATAAATTTGTACAGAGGCTAGAGGCTTCCAGGACAAGGCCTAGGGTAGCCGAAGGAGACCGTAAGCCTTGAAGGGGACAATTACATAGGGCGATATATACAAGTTACATTTACACTGCTCAGTCCCTACAGCAGTGTGACATTTTCAAATTAGACTTCTGGTTACTTTAATCCCAATTCATAGGCTCTCACACCACATGGGCTGAAGGGTCATTGTGGTTTTAAGGCTGAGTGGATCTTTACCTTTCTAATTAGAGCCAAGAAACTTTCTCTGCTTCCATTCAGAACTCAACCTTGGCATGTACATATATGCAATAATGCTTCAAACCTTTGTGTCTGTCCACATGTAGAGCCACAGATTCCCTTCACTGTGGCCATCTGTCTATCCATCTTGTTCCTCATGGCTCAGTAGGACTTGCTGTTCCTTGTGAAGCCACCTAAGTAGGAGGCTGCCACAATCCTCATTCCATATGCCTATAGTTGTGCCCTTAAATCCATGTCAGACATGACTTTTGTTTTGAATTAGGACTTCTTTACTAGTCTGGGATTCTCTCAGAGAAAAATTAGTTCTTATTCATATATTTGCTTATATCATCTAGCATAACTTCTGGTCCATAATAGGTACTTATGCTATATACTTATATAACATAAAAGAAGTAGAATGTTCTATGAAGGAAGGGGATATGAATAAATTGGATACAGTGTTTGTTTATATAGGAGGCTATGATTTTTGTTTCTCAGCATATACATAGAACCCAGGACAGTGGCATGTCCCTGTAACCCTCATAGTAGGTTTAGAGGCAGAGAGAAGGGGATCCTTGGCATGTCAAAAACCCTGCCTTAGAAATATAGTGAAGAGCAATGGCTGAAAGTACCAACATTAACTTCTGGACCTCACAGGTACACATATGAGAACATGCATACACATGCACACACACACACACACAACATACACATACACATAAACACACACGCACATACAGACCCATAGACACACATATCCACCCCCACACACATATACACAAACACACACCCATGCATACACATATTCACACATCCATACACACACATATACACACACATATACACTTATACACATACACACATACATATACACACATACCATCCTAGATTTTAGACTAGATGGTAGTGTTCCTTGAGAGACATTCTTTTTTGTATCTCAATGTTAAATATGATAACCACTAATATTCTCTTCATTGATGTTATATTTCATGATAAGAAATCAAGGAAAGAAAAAAATCTGTATAAACATAGTTTTATCAAATATAACAGAAACGCTTGTGTCAGTTATAATCCTCATTTCCCGATTGGTCATATGTTCTTAGCTTGCAGTTATAACTGCTTTTCCCTGCTACCAATTCTGCATTTCTTCACAAGCATCAGAGCAGATTTTGGATCTTTCTTTAGAGGAGTAAGCCATACCTTCATTCCTGAAAGTTCTGTGTACTTCTCATGCTTCCTGGATTACATTGTTTCAGTTTCTCTATGACTTTAATGACAGGACACTGGAGCACCAAGAGACACCCTAAAGGATCTCCTCCTCTCCAGAAACAATCTTTCTTACCTCCAAAGTGGAGAAGCTATCCAATTTCCCCTTGGTAATCTGGATCAATCACCCCTTTTAACGTTGTTATTCATTTCTTAGCCCGTTGGCTTAAGGGCATAAGATGCCAAGACTGGACAGAGAGGAGTCTGAGATCCAAATCAATGGAATGTTTGTTTGCTCTTCTGATAGGAACACTTTCTAGTCTGGAACCAAATCTTCTAGGCCAACAGAACTTAAGGTTGCAGGATCAGAAGCAACAATTTTTCTAATGGTTACTAGTGTGGTAGTGAGTGGAACTGTTTCATATTACACCTCTTTCTCCTGGACCTACGGATCCTGGCTGCAGAAGAAAACCATACCATATATATGACACTAATTCAAGCCATATAGTGATTTCTGGCTAACCCTACTAACCAGGCTTCCTTCTACCCAGTTTTCTCTGTATCTTTGTCTTTAAAAGCTCAATCCATCTTTTTATTAGAGGAGGTAATTTTTAGGATGGTGGGACACATGGTAAGAAAAATTGATTCCATGACCATGGGACTACTGTCATCCACTGGCTGTGAAGTGAGTTCCTTGTTAAGGAGCAATACAGTATAGAATATCATAACGATGGATCAGACATTTTGTCCATCCACAGATGGTGGTTTTGGCAAAAACATTACATGCAGGGTAGACAAATCTATAACCAGAAGAAAAATATCTACTCCAGTAAGGGCAAAATATTGTCATTTCCAAAGAGGAAGTTGTCCAGAATAGTCAAGCTGTCACCAGGTACTGACTGTTCATTCCAAGGAATGGTGCCATAGTTACCATATTTGGACTTCAGTGTTGTTCTTGGCTGTTGGTACATGCTGACACTCAGCAGCAGCCATAGTAAAGTAAGCCTTGGGGAGTAGAAGTCATGTTAAGCCTATGTATCACTTCCATCTTTGCTACCATGTACATATGGTGATGGTCAAAAGATAACATATGAAAGTCCCTTCTCTCTTTCCATTATGTGTGTCCCTGATGTTGAACTAAGATCATCAAACTTAATTACAGGTGCTATCTAGCCCACCCTATGAAACATTAGTTTGAATATGAGAACAAAATTAATTTGAAATATATTTGAATCAGAAAAGGTACTGCCTGAATACTGGAAACCATTTGATGATGCATACTGATCTTAACAGACAAAATAATTTAAAATTTATAAAAATAATGACACTGTTTCATGAAGATGCAGAGGAGAGAGGCCTTGTGAGGGTCTATGAGAGGAATGTGAAGAAGAGTGAAACCCTTTGAGTTTAAGCCCCTGCAGGCCAGGCAAAGAATACTAGTCTGTCAATGATGAGCAAGTGAACAATTGTAAAACATATGTAACTAAGTGTGAATTTGAGAAATATCAGTTACTGAAACAACTATAGGATTGAGATTTAAAATTTAATTGGTGGACTGGTTTATTAAACACTGGGTCAGAAAGCAGGTATCTGTATTGCTCTGTCATTTGGCTCAGGGTAGTCTTCTGAGCACTTAGGGATGAGTTTGTACATCGTTAGACGGGAGACTTACAGAGTTGGCCCAAAGATTTCCTGGGCTTATTTCTAAATATAGCTTTAGTTTGGGTAATTTGTTATAATCAATTTTGAAGAACATTTAAACTCAATTTAATGTTTATTTTCTTGCCACTTCTTGGAGCCTGCATATATGATGACTCTCATTCAAAGTAGAAGATTATACACCTATTAAATATGTACATGCAAGTAAAATCACTGTACATCATATAAGCACAATTTTAACTCTGGAAGATATATTGCTTTCACTGATGCATTTACTCATTTGTGGAAGATGTTTTTGCAAAGAGTATGCATGTATTAAATATAACATTTAGAGAGATTCTCTTGAAAATTCCTTAATTTCCTAACAAAATAGTGCAATTATGAAAATTTCACTAATCTTATATTTACCATTGCCGGTACATTTTATATTCAGCATTGAGATTTGCAGTAGCTTTACCCAGACCATATTTATTTATGAAATTGTGTACCAGTTGTGCATTTACTGATAGAAGACTGTAATTATTTAATGTTTGCCAATAGTCTTATATTTAGTAAATATGACAAAGGTAGCTTTCTGTCAGAAAGTAGAAATGCCAGTTGTGAAAGACTTCTTTTTAGGTGCTTGTTTTTGGCAATTAGAAGCTAGGAATAGTATTGCAAAGGGAAATCTGCACATGCCTTATTTATAATGGGCAAGGTCTTACTTGCTGTAAGCAAGGAGCTGGATGTATGTACTCAAAGTAGACCCGGGAGCTGAAACACCACTCTCCAATGATAAATATTAAGAGCTTTGATGGATGAAAGTCCTTCTTACAAGTCATGATTTTCTTGTATCAGGTTAAATATGGAAAACCTGATTTTCCATCTTTTGAGAGAAAACAGATACTATATAGCTATGTGTCACACCCAGGCTAAATAAAACAGAAAATTTGAAGATCTAATTGAGATGAAAGAGTGGGGGAGGACATACACAGGGGTCTTTGAAACCCCCTTTCTTATTACCATGCTCTATACACTACTTACAGTTGGCTTTTAATCAACATGTAGCAGCTGTGACTAATTATGGGGTACAATATTAATGTTTGATCTGTATACACATGATAAATTCAGTCACCTCATTACCAAGTGCTTATCCTCAACACTTTGAGTAGTGTCAATGATGCATTTGGCCATAAAGTGGAAATACCAGAAACAAACATTGTAAAATCACTATTACTTTCCCCTATTTGGTCTGATGACATGACATAAACATACTTTTATTTATGTCCCATAACAATGCTTATGAGTAAATTTTCTTGATATTCCCATATACTCAGATAAAGAATTTAGATTTCATGTCAAAGCTTACTCTAAAAACTAAACCTTTAAGCAAACAGGACTTTCTTTTATTTATAAAGCACTGGTGTGATCCAAACAGTATAGGGTTCCTTCCCTGTAGCTCTCTTACCTTTCTTTTCCTTAAGCAGAACTGAGATGCAGTGTTTGGCACAATCTTCTGAGTGGTTACATTGTGTTACAATTCTGTAGGGTCCTGCTAATGGCCACAAGGAAGAAGGGTCATTATACCTTCATGCCTGAAACAGAAGTGACTTACCATTGTACTTTCCCCAGCAAGAGCCAATGACAGTGAACTGACATTCATAGATTTCTTGTAGCACATTTGCTCTGAAACTTGAAATGATGTATCTCTGTGCGCTTTGCCATTAAACCACCCCCAACTAGTCTCATTACCAACAGTTAGATTTAAATGAGTACTGCACTCAGCATTGCTATTTATTCCACTTTGATCTGCATAATTTTCTATGCATTTTAAAAATGAGTAACATTGTTACCTTCCATCTTGGTTATAAGATAGGAAACTGTGGTAGTGTTTGTACCCTCAGAGTTCATGTTATATCATTTACTACCCCTTGCCCAGACCCTTTATGAAGCAACTACAGCTTCCAGAATGCAGAATTAGAACATTGTTTTTTTAAGTTAATGGGAAATTTTCTATTGATTTACACAGTTTAAGGAAAATCATTCCTGAAAAAAAAAAAATTGAAGCATCGTATAAGAACTAGCATTAACTGTATCCTAGATCAGAGAATAATTTCAAATTATTTTGTTCCTTATTGGATGTTTTGCTCTGTCCTTCAAATTGACTCTTCTCTGTGCTTTCCAGCATGACTTGCATCTATATTTGGCCATTTTCTCACCCTAGGCAAACACTGATTGCGGTAAGGTGGTCAGCATCGTTCTCTATCGTTTGCTCAAACTTTGGGTCTCTCTGAGAAGAGCATGTAGGTCTTCTTACCTTAGTGAAGTAGAACAGTAATTCAGTTGGTGACAGTGGTTAAACATTATAACATGTTAGATGCCCATGCTGGCAATACTGACATAGGTATCTTGATTATAAAATTGATGCATGGAGACATGCAATGTTTTGTAGTGAGAATTTAGAAATTTTGTGTAAAAACACAGCATACATATGTTTCCCCCATGTGTGAGATGCAGGGCTGCTTTAGATTCTCCACAGCAGCTGACTATGGTTTGCCCTGTTCTCTCGTGGGAGCCTGATTTTGATTTTGCCAACTGCAGAGAGTTCCTACAGTTGTGTGACATTTGAAATTCTGGAGACTTTTCTAGAGTACATAAATGCTAGGGCCTGAGAGGTGATGGGGATTGTTGGTAGTGGGTTGTTTGTTTGTTTGTTGTTGATTGCAGTTTGCTAAGTAATCATGCAGAAAGAAGAAACAAGAAAAAATTAGATATCCTGACAGCAGAGATATACTTGCCTCAAGGAATTTGATGTTCCTAATCAGCAGGAAGCAGTCTAACGATAAAGATAATGTCACCTCATTTCCAAACCCCGACTTTATTCGAAGATCTCTTTCCTTTCCTCTCTATCCTTTCTTCTCTCTTTTATCTTGTATTAGGGCATTTAAAGGGTAAAAGAAAAAGGGTGGAAAAAGATAGAAGAAAGAAGAACTAGAAAGATGACTGAGCAGTTAAAAGTACTCATTGCTCCTGCAGAGGACAAATGTTCAGTTCCCAGCACCTGTATCATAGTTTACAGCCACCTATAACTCCAGTTCTAGGTGATCTGATGCCTTCTTCTGATTTCTGTGGGTTCTGCATTCATATTGTGTGCATCCATACACCCAGCCACACATGCATACACATAAAAATAACTGAATAAATCTTTAAAATAAAATATAAATTGTCAGTGAGAAGTTTTATTACGCACAAAATCAAGTACAATCCTGACATGCTGTCAGAGATTCTCTCAGGATAAGTAACAATTTATTAATTCATATATCAGACTTAACATTGTCAGAACATAGTGGTTCTATTCATTTCTAAGGCTCAAAGTCGAAAGCTATAGAAACAGATTCAGAAAAACGTCTTGGACGGCCAGTGTTAGAACTCTGGCTTTCACAGGATGACTTAAGAGAGCTTGCTAAAAATTCAGATGCCCAGGCTTTGGCTTCAGTCTGTATGATCTTAACATCTGGACAGATGCTGTGACATCTGCCTATCCTCAAAGTGATTCTGTGATCTAAACAAGTTTAACAATGCTCTTTTCAGCTGAGTGTATCATAGTCAGAATTTACACAGTATTCAATCATAATTCATTAGAATGGGGTTTTTACTGCTGTCCTTGAGAACTTACTGCAGTACCTTCACTCAGGAGTAACACAGAAGTTTTCTGTATTGTATTTACTGGTAGAACTGGCAATGTAAATATTTAATAAATATATGCTAATTAAATTAGTATTTAATTCAAGTGGGCGTGTTCTGCTTTTTACACAGTTACCTAGACCAAAAACTGGGACAAAATATTGATAACATTTTAGTATATCTAGATTTGGTATTTGATTTTCATCTTTAAATACACTTGAATAAGATACAGCCCCTTGAAAAGGAATGATAGAGGAAAGCTGAGAGATAAAATCTTCCATGCAGATGGTCAATACTTATCACTCTTATCTAAAGTGACTTTTACATCATTTGCCCAAATCTTTGCTTTAAATGAAGACTAAATAAGTTAACCAGCGAATGACTTCCTCCTCAAAAGCAATTAATGAGTAAGTGCAAAGGTACAAAACTTCTGATACGTTATTCCAGTCATAGAAACTACCATTTTCACTGTCTTTTGGAAACAAGTTCAGTGCTGCCCACATTTGATAGTTTTTCTTCTTTAAGAATATATAGACACTATCAGAGGTTTTCTGCACACATTTATTCATACATTATACAACTTGAGCATCACACACTGTGAAAAGCAGATGAAATCCTGAGAGAATGTGTATTTTTGACATCAGCAAGGTCATGACAAGGATGCCAATGCCTCAAACCCATGGAATGGCAATATTTTCCCTAGGTTAGGCTCAGCAGAAGATCAAGGACTTCTCCTCGTCCTGGTACAGAGGTTAAAAGCATATCAGAAAGTAATACCCCAGTGTGATTCCCTTGTCCTCGATTACTCTAGCTTGAGACTGGGGTACGACATAGACTCTAACTCCTTCCTGTTGTACATAGTAAGCACGGTGAGCTTCCTTGCCTTCTGCAGGTGCAACTCCATCCTCAGTCCTCATGTATCTAGTCAGATCAAGTTCAAAGCACTGTAAGTTGCAGCAGTATATCCACTTGTACTATTCTATAGATAAATCCTCCATTCTATACGCAAGAAGTAAATGAACATTTTGACCACAGAGAACACTTTTCCTCTACCAACTAGAAGCACAGCTCAGTGTGGTGTCTCTCAACTTTAATCCCAGTAGTCAGAAAGCTGAAGCAGGAGGAGTGCCATGAGTTTGAGATCAGCCTAGTCACTTAATGAGTTCCAAGTCAGCCTAGCTTGTACTGTGAGACTCACCAGAAAGATTATAATATATATTTTTATATAAAAACACATTTGAAGATACATTTCAATAATTTTCTATTCAGAAAGTATTTCACTAGATTCTATTAAAATAAGCTACCATAGCATATTAATTTTAACTTTTTATAGCCTGGTACATACATATACACAGCAATATATATGAATATATATGACAATGATACATGTATGTGATATTTATGTGTGAGACTATGTATGCACATTTACATGAATGCATATAAATACATGCTCACATGACTTATATGAGGCAGGGCAGTTGAAACTGTTCTTGTATCTAAAGAAGGGCTCAGAGTGTGCTCAGGCACATGAACAATGCTATGAGTCTTTCATCTTCTGTGAGGAATTTTAGCAGCATTTCTAAAAGATCCCTTTGTAAACACCTTCAAAGATAAATTAGTAACAACAAATGAGATTTGAATATCCTTACCTGTAACACACAAGAGGAGGTGGAATTTGCCCTTCTTTATAGGACAAAGCGAAAGATGACCTTACATCTGGACACTCAAGCAGCTGAAGAGGAGCCAATTTAGTTTTTCAAGGGAAGTAATCAAGTTATTATACTGCCTTGTGCCACCATACTGAGGAAAACAAATTTCTATTTCTATTTCCAAACTGAATTATTGCAAAAGTGAAATTCCTCCCCAAATGTACAAAGAATACACATGCTATTTCTATTGCATTTTCTACACACGTTCACCTTCAAGCAGTATTTTGAAAGTAAATGGATCTAGACAATTGTGAGGAGTTTGCATCTGACTCACTGCCATGCTTCAAATTTGAGGTACCCAAGACTCAAAGTGTTTGCCTTGCATTTATGGTGATCTTGAATTACCACAGAGTTGAAATTGTGTTTTTCTGGGCATCTTGTAATATATATTCTAAGGGGAAAGAAGGAATAGGTCATTATTCAGAACAATTTACTCCAAGATGACGGATCAAAAGAATTGCCGCTGAGCGATCACTCATTCTCAGCCAAGATGGGCAGCGTTTGGAATATAGGTTGACAAGAATGTCTGAAGTGACATTTGTGCCCTGCCAGTGCCACCATCATCCTGCAGCATCCTTTCTCATTTTCTTAGAGCAGTCATGGAGACTGAGCACAAAGAATAAATGACTTGAAGGAAATGAAAAAATATGTTGTCACAGTATCAGAGTGGGTATAAGATGCATAAGACAAATATGAATATCTTCATCTCCTTGGTGCAAGAAAGGAAGGTGTATTCCAGAGATTAGGCATACCATTACAATGTTAGAAACATAAAACAGGATAAAGCCAAGATTACTGAAAATTTCCTATTGAAAAAATACATATAATTTTAAGAAAACAAAGACTTCATCAAAGCTAACCTTCAGATATATTCTGCATGAAGAACAATGTTTGAATGCACAGTCAGCTAGAAACATGCCTTCAACTCCCAGCTGGGTAGATGTAGCTCCCACTCTCTGCCAAGTTAGATAAAGTGAGTTTGGCAGGGTTTATGGGCCTTTTGAGAAAGACCTTAGAGCCCCATCTGTTCTATTTCTTTTAAAGATCCCATTGCACTTTTTTTTTAAAGAGTAGACATTTATTTTGGAGCAAATTTGAGCTACCATCAGACAGCTCCAGACGACAGCAGTGACCTTAGAGATGTTCATATTACAGCAACTTCTGATATTATTTACCAGCACCCCTTCCAAATCCCCTTCAACTTCCCCCTCTACCTAGGAACTAGCTACTCTACCTCTTTCTTCCCATTTACCACCAACACTTTTACTAACTCCTCTACCTTAGTCTTCCCCATCTACTTCCACAAACTACATACCTGCTTCATCTCTATTACAATAATACCACCATTGTATTCACCACCAGAAACATCACCTCTACCAAACCAGTGCCCTTATACCATCTTCTCTCCCCTTCCCCTTTCCCTCTACCACCATGACCACAACACCCAACACAGCTACCGCCTCCATCACCTTCACCTAAACCACTGCCTTCCTAAAACCTTTACATCCAACCATCCTCCCTTCTGCCTATTATTTTACTGTCTCCAACACCATCATTGTCTCTACCATCAGCAACATTAACACCAACACTGTTTCTATCTAGATCACTACCTACCTGTACTCTGCCTCCAACATCATCTCTTTCCACCTCAGCCATCACTCCCATCACCTTCTGTTCCTCTACTACTTCCATTTCCTCTTCCTACATCAGCACCGAACTCCCCAGTGCTATCCCAAAATCCCTTTCTCACCTCTCTACTCCACCTCCACTGCCATTACTACCACATTAGTATAACTGTTTTTTAATTAGGTTAGTGAGATGATACAGCAGGCTGCATGAGCCTGATAATCTGAATAGGATCTTTAGAACCGGCTGTGGAAGGAAAGAACACCCATCCACACAAACACACAGACAGACATACAATAAACACAAACACACACAAACATACACAAACATGCATAAGCAATAAGTTTAAAAAGTCCAACAATTTAAGACTAGAAATTATTCAGTTAGGCACAGCATTGCATACCTAGAACCCCAGCTACATGCGAGAGTGAAGCAGGAGGAGTACCTACTTTAAGGTGTGACAGGAGATCAAATCAAAGTTAAAACCAATGACATTTAACTTATTAGACTTTTATAAAGTGCAAGCTACCAAGCAAGCTCCCTGTAAGGGGATGCTAGCAACTCTGTGAGACTTACTAGGGCTTGTGTAGCTCCCATCATCCCTCAGCTTCTCAGACTGAGGTATCCAGTGGTGAATGCACGTTTTAACCCAAATGAAGCCGGAGGTGCAATGGCACTTCACAGGACACGGCTAATGGCTATGGCTTGTCATGACATCTCTTTGGTACGCTTCAGTATGACCTTGTCAAAGTTAAAAGCTCATAAAATTCCTATTTACTCTTTATGGCATTACAATTCTGCATAACAGTGCTTAAAACAAAAACACGATATAATTATATTGTCAATCAAGCAGCTAAGAAAGGCATTTTCCAGCAGCCTCATACCTAGCAAACTGTAAATAATTTATAAAACCAGAAGTCATGACTAAGTGGCAGTGTTCGGGGGCTAGTTAAGCACTTGTCACAGTGCTGGAGTTGTAGAAAGCTGGGCAAGGGGAAAAAAAACTGCTTCTTTACTTTTAGCATCTGAGTGTAAAAAATTGTCTCTTGCGCTCGTCGTGTCTCCATTTGGGCTCTAATAAAAATATCAAATTGTCAATAGAAATGTGAACAGGTGTGAGTGAGAGGAATAATGATGTTTTATTCATACACATTTCCAGCCCATTTAACTTCATCCAACAAACAACAAAAAATATTTTCTTCATTACCTCCAATTAATGTAAATGTCAAATGTGCTGAATATGTTATCACACTGATAATTTGTTGTGTTGATTGATTTGTAGGATGTTGAGGATTAAAGTAACAATTTTTCTTACTTGACTCACAACTACATGCTGTTATCTGTCACCTCTGGATTATGTAAATAGCAAATTTGTTTCCATTAGACCTAACACTAATTCTGGTAAATACGATTTTCAAAGTGTCAGGGATATCTGAGATTCCCAGCTTTTCCCTTATCATCAGTTATTTTATTAATTGGTAATGAGAATGTATCAGTTTAAGAAAAATATACATCTTATTCATGCTAAGGACCAAAAGTGTTAGTAGTATTATATACAGATAACTTAATTCTATGTTTTACAGTTTCTTTGGTGATTTAGAGTATACTTATCCACTATGCTCTCTGGCATCTCTCTCTCTCATATGACATAAAAAATAAAACAATATACACATTGTACAACTTTTCTCTAATTGTTCTTTAATTCTTCTGAAAAGTATTTAATCCTCTCATTAGTCAAATTTAGAGTGAAAAAAATCTGTGGTCAGTTTTCTAAGACAAGATTTAGTAATATGTTTAATAGATTTCTTATTCTGATGATGAAGATTTTTTTAATTTAGATATTAATAATTTTTATACCCACATTTAAAGGTAAGTAGGAAGTAGAGGCAATTTTCTTCGTGATTCAGGAGAATAGTCTAGTGCATAATTTAAAATAATGTATTTCCATTGTCTGGCTATTTCAATTAGCCTGGCTATGTTATATGTGGAATGCGTGAAGATCAGAGGGTCTCTGGATATATGTAGCTATTCGGATAAATCTTGACTCCATCACTTTTTATCATGATGAGAAACAGCCTGGGCTTCTTGTGCCCTGCCTCTTTGGTCTGTGCAATGGAGACAACATGTGTAAGATGCTCAATATTTGTGAACCCAGCTGACTCTACCATCTATTCCTCACTGCCAACTTCTCATTCTTCTAGGTGTTTCTTTCCTTGTTTAATTTCCTATGTGTAAATGTCATCTAAATATAGATGACCTATAATTCCCCAGAAATGGGATCTTTTGAAAGGCCTGCTTACATATGTGGCTGATAAGAATTGAACACTAACTAACTCCACATATAGGGAAAACAGATCAAATTATTTACTTTGCAAGTACCTTTGCTTTATTTCTGCTGGGCACTTGCTTGTCTCCACATTCAGGTCTACACTTCCAGGGGCCCGTGTGGAACTCTGGATGGCATGAGGACCTGCATGCAGGAGGGTCATCGGTGCTGTGAGCCATATTTAATTATGATCTTGATTACACTGTTCTAGGATGGCAGTACAGCTTTCTCATATATGTCTCTTAGTCTTTTGGCATTGCCATATTATTCTTGATACCACATTATCTTCCCTAGGCCTCTTTACCTGGGAGGAGAAAGCAGGAATTCCCTATAACTTGAGACTCCACAGACATCTCAGAGATTTTCCCATCATCTCTCAGCCAGAGCTTAAATGAAAAGGCTCAGGCTGGTGAGATTGCTCAGAAGGTTAGGACACCTGCCAATAGGCTCGAGTTTGATCCCCAAGTCCTACATGATAGAAGGAGAGAACTGATTCTCAATTGTCTTCCAGCTCCCATGTGTGAGCATTGCCATGCCTGACCTTCACACATTCTGAATAAATATAATACATTTTCTAATTTACTTTTCTTGCTCCTTGTGTTTCATTTAAGAACTCTGAAAAGCAGTAATTTTTTTAACCTCAGCTACGAATTTTCCCTCAGCTTTGTTCTACTTTCTGAAGTCTCACATTGTGTCTTGAAGTAATGATATAAGAACACTAAACTAGACTAGTAGAGCCAAGGTTCTTATGATGTAAAACAAATGTCAGGAAAAGCATATATACACTGAGTAGTAACTTGCTACAGGTAGGTTCAGAAGATAGATAGACAAAGAATTGAATGGTAGAGAATAAAGCATTAATATTCACTCTGTTAACCAATAATCCATACACCTGCTCTTCTAATATCACCTTCTCTTTGCCCAAGAACCACAGCTTAATAACAGACTAAAAGGTCCAAGGAGAAGAAAGAGAGGGCAGGATTGAAAGATAAATGTCTTAACCACAGTGTAAGGAAGGGCTCACCAAGGAAGCACCTTCTAATTCTCTTATCCTGGAGACATTGCACACTCTGGAGACACAGGGACAGGCATGAGAGCACCTGTCCTTTACCTTTCACAGATGCACTACAGGTTATAAAGTGGGTTCTACAAGGTTGAGGCAGCTTCTGGCTCTGTTGACTACAACACAAACCAGGAGGCAAAATGGCTCAGTGGGTAAAAGCAGAAACCACAGAAACTGGACAACTCAAGGATGCATGAGAAAAGTGCTGGGCTCGAGAATGTGCAGAAAGCTCACAGTTCTACTAGGGTGAAGTACCCAGCACAGTGGCATAAATGACAAGAAAATTCCTTTCTCAGCAAGGTGAAAGGCAAGAACTTTCTCTCAAGTCTGAACACCCCGTGCACAGAACACCTTGCCTCTCTCCCCCTCTACCCATCCTTCCTCTGTCTCTGTCTCTGTCTCTCTCTGTTTCTCTGTCCCGCTGTCTCTCTGTCTCTCACTCTCTCTCTGTCTCTGCCTCTCTCTCTGTCTCTGCCTCTCTCTCTCTCTCTCTCTCTCTCTCTCTCTCTCTCTCTCTCTCTCTCTCTCTCTCTCTCTCTCTCAATTAAAACTTCTGTTTTAACAACTTATTTAGAATCATTAAGTAACCACTTGCCTTTACATTTCTTGTTAGTACACATATTCAGGGGTGTATAGATTCCCGGCCCCTTTCCTTGAAGGCAAGGTATCCCTAAGGCCTGAACTGAAGAAAAAGGCTACAAAACTGTCAGTGCCCATGGCTGAGCTGCTCGGAGACTCCCATGAAGTGAGCAGTAGCTACGTTGTTAGCATGAGTCCTCAGTCCTCTGACCCAGCAGAAGTGTCAGGATTTCCTTCTTAATGCCTTTTGTCATCAGTGTGACTATAGAAGTCTGGTCAGATTTCATGTGTCACTGACTTAGTCAATCAGGAAAGCATTCCTTATGCCTGGAAACGTTATGAACAGCCTTCTCTAGGCAACATTCCTCTCAGGCATTCTAGAATCGCAGGCTAAAGTCATGACCCCATAGTCAGCAGCGTAAAACAAGAGTATCTGATAATGAGCTTCATCTCTGGCCCACCTTCTGGGAGATGCAGGGTGAACTATGAAATTTGATTGCATGATAAAACAGCAGCAGCAGCAACAAAAAAAAAACTCTACACATATCTGTATTCATATAGATACACCGATATAGTCAATTGTAAAAAAAAAAAAAATAACAAACACCAAACCAAACTAACTAAACATTGCTCATGTATAGCTAACCTTTTATGATTCTTAAAATAGTACTTAGGAATACTGTACATTTTCTCTGCAGTATGGACGTCTATTTTGTTGATGATTAATCTGGCATGGCATATGGATACAGTCAAGAAAGTGGATGGTTGGCCATATATCATGGCTGACTTTTATGATCAGGACATATATATGGGGAAGATACTCTGAAAACAGTCTTAGATACTTGAAAAACAAAGAATAAAAGGGTGTGGGTAATTTGTATAGGTTTAAAGGCAAATAGAGAGAATAAAGTGTGTCTCATAAATGAATGAGCAACAAATGCCTTCTGTATATTGCCCAGGTCAGGGGAGAAAGCAAAGGCTAACCTGGAATTTGATGATCACCAAGAATTATTCTTAAAGATAATCTTATCAAAATATGCAAATTCTGAAGCTGTGATATCCAGGAGCCAAGCTAGAGTTGAGACTTTGCATTATATAGTATTAGGTTTGAAGTGCAGTTAGAAGACACTCTGTGATAATAAATATTATGTTCAATGCTTAAAGGCAGCACTTCAATAGGCTCTTGAGACCCACTATAAGATAGGCCGGCCTCGGTGGCTCCTTACTGGAGGGTCATTCTGCCAACTTCAGAAATACTTTAGGATGAATAGGGAACTTCCCTTTATTTTATATTCTGTCTCCAAATTAAAAATAGCCTTTGAGGTTTGAAATAAAACAAAATGGCCTTTAGGAGCCAGTACTAGGTCACAACTTATTCATTAAGCCTGAACTTAAATGTTCTCGGAGTATTTATTATGATTTTTCTAGTAGTTGGAATTTCCGCTGAAGAAAAATCACAATAACTAGGAAAATTTCCAACGGGGAAACTAAGATACTAACATTACTTTATATGATGAGAAAGTGGGTATAAAACATATAAAGACAATAGGCAATGCTAGCCCTCTGCAGATTATATTTACTCATGGAGAGATCTGAGAATGATTTCTTCTGACCAGCATACCGTGGTAAATATTTCAAGAAAAGCAATTGCTTGTAAGTCTGGGAAGTGAACCAAGCACCAAAGAGATCCTACAGTTTTTAATAGCTCAGTATTTTGCTTAATAAAGATCATGATGCTTAATTGCATATTGATCCTGGAAATTTTTTTATATGCTCTTCAGTCTATACATCAGTGAAAGACATTAGCAGCACATTCTGTGCTTAGCACACTTAGAACTTGTGGTGGTCCATGCAAAATAAAGAGCATTTTTTTTTTGAGTTACTTGCAATGATGCTTGGGAGAAAAATTAATTTAAGGGAGAAGAAACAGTAATATTTAACATATATTAAATGGATAATTTACACATATTTTAAGTGAGAAAATAATTTTGAAATTTACAAATGACATTAGCCTGACTGAGATTGTTTTAATCTTTGGTAAGGTTTTTGCTGAAGAAGATTTTAATAATCAAATATTCCAAGATGTATGTGAGAATAGTTTTTAAAAAGATAGGATAACATAGACAAAAACACACTTGCTTAAAAATGATACTTTATGGTAGATATGAAGCACTGCATGCTGTCAATAAACTTTTCAGTAATATATTGTCATTGAACAAAAGTAGACTAATATGAAATGGTGAGTATGTGAAATTCCACATGCTTCATCATATTAGAGAAGAAAACGAAGTAAAAGTTAAGAGTGTTCTCATAAAGTCATCAAAAATATTTGGCATTGCTTTATCCTAAAAGGATGAAGCAAAAGAACAGGAGATTATAGGCTTCAAAGTTTAGAGAACAAGTTTAACCACTATCTTGTGGACAGAATACAGATGAAAATCACTGAGTGTTAGACATAGCTTACTGTGAGGAACACTGTCAAGAAAATAATGTGAACAGAGTTGAATTCTAGTAGAAACTTTTCCGTGTAACAAAAGGCTATTCAACATAAAAAGCATGACTTCTAATGCATGAGGTAATAATGCAACTTTCACAATGAGTCAGTGATTACTGCTGAACTCTGAAGCCCACATTTTTTTCTGATAGTATCCCATGAGGTTTAGTGGAAGAGAGGGAATGCCAGCAGTACTGTAGTTAAACCTCACGTTGATGCTGAGTATTAACTGTCAATATGACAGAATCTAGATTCTTATAAGTTACAGTGTTCTGGGCCTACCTGTAGGGACATTTTCTTAATTCCATTAATAGAGTTGGTAGAACTACATGCTGTCCTGACTCCAGTTCCTATCTGGGATCCTGTGCAGAAAGTCAGCTGAGAAACATTCACCCATTCATTGCTTGCTTCTTCAGTTGTGAGTGTCCTATGACGAAGTGTTTCAAGCTCTCATTTTGTCTTTCTGCCATGATAGATTATACCTCTCATTGTAATCTAAAGTAAACCGTCCTTCCAGAAGTTGTTTTTTCAGTGTGTTATTACAAAAACAGGAAAAGAAATCAACATGAGCTTGATATTAGTCATAGAAGACTATATACATCTACTATACTTAAACATACACAATGTAACTTGCATTTAGTTAGCTCCAAAGGAGGGATAGGGTATTCATGACTATATGATTATTTCTTTCTCTAGATGTGTTCAATATAGTAACATGAAGTATGTTCCCTAGGCTAAATACAAACCACGTTTAAAGAGCAGTTTTAGATAGAAACAAAAAGAACTGTTTGTACAATACTGATGAAGACAAGAGCCGAAGGGAATTCTATTTAATTCTTTTTAAAATATTTACTAGTGTTTTAGAAGAATTGTGAGAAATTAAAATGTCTCCTGTATTCACGAGCTCTCTGGTGCTATAGCAGAAGTAGAACCTGCCCACTTGTGTCTGGAGGCATGAAGCACACAGTTCTAGGGAAAGGGAGGCCAGTCTGCAATGGTTGAGATGTTTGGCAGGCACAATGCTCTTTTTTGAGCCTCTGGGAACAGATATTTTATATACACATGATGAATGTATCCATAGGGCTCCCAGATATGAGCACATAGAGGCAAAGAGAAAAAACCTGAAAGCACGTAGCTATTCTGTTACTCAGGTGAAAACAAGCAAGAGAAATTTCCAGCTGACTACGTATTTAGCCATTAATTGAATATATGCAATGTTTCTGACAATGTTCTAACACAGAAAAACATTGTTAATGAAAAAAATCAAGTAATAAATAGTGAAGCTAGGTTTGATGGCTCATGGACATGATCCAAAACCTCAGGAGAGAGAATGAGGATCATACACTGAGGCTAACCTGACTTGCCTCAGATACATGGTAAAGTGCTGCCAAAACCAAAGAGGGAGAGGTGGGAGACAGACAGAGAGCAGGAGAGAAACAGAGAGAGATAGGGAATGGTAGTGGAGAGGGAGAGAGGAAAGCAAAGAGAAAGAAAGAGACAAAGTGAGATATGGGAGGGGGGAGCCGTGACCATTGCTAAAATAGCCCAAATTCTCACATAAGCAGAGTAGATACCATGGATTCCTGAGTGAAATGTCATTTACATAGAAACTTGTTAAGAAAGTTGGGGACACTGAGAGACTTGTTTCTCCTAGGCCTAGATTTAGAATGAGACGGTAGCATAGAAAAACGTCCAGCACTTGAGAGAAATGTGAGCAGTAATGTGACAAGGACAGGGTGGTGTGTGGATATGGATAATTAAAAGCTCTCAAGGTCAGAACCTATTGTAGAGATGTTGGCTACAAGGAGCTGAGCAGCCCTGTTCTGTGGCTCAGGTTCACTGGGTGGAGGGGAAGTTTGAAGAGAAACTGGATGAAGCCTGCAGATCCAGCTGACTCCTTACAGATTCTAGTGTCCCATACTTGCCTGACTTCCCCTGAATTCTTTATTTCCCTGTCAATCCCATTGCAATTGCTCTTTCATCTCTCCAACCTCTCTATTTTGAAGTGCTGTCTCTGACTCTTCATTCTTTTCTGTCTATGTCTATCCCCACTATAATTACTGATTCCTAAGGCTTCACATGCAATGCATTGCAGCAGAATGTTCCCAACATGATATTTCCATTGCTCCTATACAGTAGCTTTGCATCCCTACTAAAAATCTCTGGTGCATCCCAGTTACCCATTTTAAATGAAGTATCTATTCCATCCATCCTTGCCTACTTTTGAGCCCCATCAGGCAGCTTTGCATATGTGCTCTTGTTCCTGGCCATGTGACTTCCATTGCATTTGAATAACTAAAGTCACAAGCATTGGAAAAACAGAGAACAATTGGTCTCCAGGTTTACTGTGATAAAAAAAAACAGTGAAGAGGCTTGCTGAAGTAGAATTCTAGGAAGGTAGATGTAAGGCTGTTGTTAGATTGGTTATAGATATTATTTGAACTCATTTAAATTGAAAATAGATTTTTTTCTCATACAATATGTCCCAACCACAGTTTCCTCTTCCTTTACTCATCTCAAGGGACTCATGTCCCCAAAATCTACTCCCTCTCCATTACCTCTTCAGAAAAGAGAAGGCTTCTAGGAGAAGTAAACCAAACAGAAGAAAAGAAGGTATAATAAGACAAGGCAAAGCCCTCATATCAAGGCTGCACAAGGCAACCCAACAGGAAGTAAATAGTCTCAAGATCAGACCAAAGAATAGGAGATACAACCTTTCCCACTGAAAGGTTTTCACAGAAATACCAAGCTAACCATCATAACATATACACAGAGGACCTGGCGCAGACTCTTAAAGGTCCTGTGCTTGCCATTTCACCCAATGGAATCCATGTGAACACTGTGAGATGGAGCAAACATTAAAAGGCTAGTCTCACAACCAAAAAGGTTGACTTCAACTTTTAAATCACATTTCTGCCTAAAGAACCTTCACATGCACTTTGTGATCTAATGATTTCCTTCTCAAGTCTACAAGAGATAATGTCTTCACTCTTTCAATATGGTCTATTCATGCTTCTTTCTGTTAAGTTTAGTTTCCCCAACCTGCCCTCCACCCCCTTTGAGAATGAGAAGAAAGGACTTTGAACCAGAGTATTGTGTGTTTTGGAATTGTCTCAAATTTACTGTGTAGCTCAGGATGACCTTGGATGTCTGAGTGTCCTGCGTCTACCTCCCAAATACTAGGATAACAGGCACGCATCACCATCATTAGATTATTTAGTATTAGGAGGTCTTAACCCAGGGCTTTGTGCTTGCTAGGTACTCTATCAACTAAACTATATTCTCAGTCCCTCTTTGAAATTCTATGTAGTCTTTCTCTCATATCTTTTTTTCTGTTATTATTAGCTAGTCTTTGGTGTTTTCTATAGTTAGATACAATATTCCATTTCTGGTTACACTGAAACTGGTGGTGATGAGTCAAAGACTTCCTTCCTCTATTTCTTATTCCTTGTATAAGTATGTCACAGTACCTGCTACATAATGCAGCTTTATTTCTATCTACAGAATGCCTGCATGAAGTCCTTAATTCCAAAGCTTTTGAGTGAAGCGATATAGTGGAGAAATGATGTACACAAGGTCAATGCCATGGAATCAGTTCTCAGGTATTGCTAGACAATTTTGAGAAATTACTAAAGCATTTTCCTACCAAAAATTCTAGACTTTCAGTGAAAGCTAAAAACTTTTCCTTTTTGGGGCTGGAGAGATTTGTCAATGGGTTGGAGCACTTGCTTCCCTTTTTAAAAAATTGAGTTTAGTTCCTGGTATTCACATTGTATATTGCAATGTTCTATAATTTCTGTTCCAGGAGATCTAATATACTCTTTTGATATCCACAGGCACCAGACATGTAAATGATATTCATACAAATATACAGGGAAAATACTCATATATATAATATTAAAAGAAATATTTAAAAAGCAATATTATTGTTTGTTCTGTCCAGAAAATGGGCTCTGGAATCAATACAGAGTCAAAATTAAGAAAAAGGTTTTTTTTAGAATTATTTCCCTAAAAATCATTTAGTTTATAAATCTTTAGAAATATGATCTCTTTAGAAACCAAAACTCTTGATTCACAAGAAAAGCAGTATAAAAAGAAATAAAGTACTTTCAAACACCCATAAAATGATGCTATTATCTCAGATCCTTGAGACTCCATTTCTCTCTCCAGCCATTCAATAGAGAGCATCATGACAAAACTCATGCCCTGGCCTACAGTGGAGAGATTTGTTGTATTCTGAGGACTTTGTTTAATGAAGCAAAGGTTTTACTACTTACAAATGTTAGGAACTCAGGCAGAGTTCAGACAAAATAAAACCATCCGAGTGCAGCTTCACTGGAAATCACGTCAAAGTCGTATCAAGAATTTGTTGTGGACTTTCCCCCAAGGCTTCCTTTGCAGAGAAACAGAGAAAAAGAAAGGAAAGGATGAGTGGAAAGGACATAATTTATAGAAAATGTCTGCTCATTTAAAGTTCATAAAATATAGGATTGCAAGAAAAAAGCTAATTACAAATTAGGTATATTGGAAATACAATGAAAATCTATTTCTGAGTGGTGCTTATCCTGTTCCTATTTTTCATAGAGTACATGGTTAATGAGGCTCAGTTACCTTCTCTTATATTCTCTCATTTTCCACTGGTTCATAAATTAAACAGTGCTCTTCTAAATCCTCTACCCCTTCTGCTTTTCTCTTATTTGCTTATACAACCTAAATTTGTGTCAACCAATATGAGCATTTTGATTATAAACAAGAGTAAAAGATCTCCAAAAGCCTGCTAGCACATACAGCAGCATATTTGGTAATATTTCCTTTTGGATTTTTTTATTCTCTTCACAAATTCATCAGCAGTATAACATTTCTTTTTGCCATCACAAGAACTCGGTATTTTTAACTAGCTTGGGATTAGCTTTCAGTATGTTCTTAAGGCATTAAAGCTTTGCTGAGCAAAACAGGCCCTACTAGCTTCCACTAAAGTAATGGAATATATTTTTAAGCATATTCTTTTCATTAAGAAGATTTTCCATTTGTAATTCTTTCCCCAAATCTTTTTCCTGTGTTTCAGTGTTGGCATTATATGTATGAACTCTCTCTCTCTCTCTCTCTCTCTCTCTCTCTCTCTCTATATATATATATATATATATATATATGTATATATATATATACATATATATATATATATAGGTTATATTTATCTATAACCCTTATATTTATATCTTAGGGTTAGTTGAGGCTGCTAGTCATACTATGGGGTTGCCTTCTCAACTTCTTCCATCCTTTCCCTAATTCAACCACAGGAGTCCCCAACTTCAGTCCAGTGGCTGGGTGTAAGCATTTGTGTCTGTCTCAGTCAGCTGCTTGTTGGGCCTCTCAAAGGACAGCCTTGCTAGGCTCCTGCCTGTGAGCATACCACAGCATCAGTGATAGTATCAGGCTGTGGAGCCTCCCCTTGAGATGGATCCCAAGTTAGGCTGGTCACTGAACCTCCTTTCCCTCAGTCTCCTCTCCATTTTTGTCCCTGCAGCTCTTTCAGACAGGAACAATTCTGGGTCAGAGCTTTTGACTCTGGGATCCCAGAGTGATCCCAGAGTCAAACCCCATCCCTCTACTTGCCCTGTCTTTGTGCACGAGATGGACTCTATGAGTTCCCTCTCCCCATGTTGGGCATTTCACCCAAGGTCCTTCCCTCTGAGTCCTAAACCTCCCTCACTTCCCAGGCCTCTGGTACATACTAGAAGGTCTCCCACACACACAACCTCTCACCTCCCAAGGTTACAAATTTCCATTTTCTGATGGCCCTCAGGGTTTCCTTCCTGTTCCTTACCCCCCCCCCCCAATACCTGATCTCAGACACTGAGCCACCAACCAGGCAGCATACACTAGCTTTTATGAGGCTCCCGACACATATACAGCAGAGGACTACTTGGTCTGGACTCAGTGAGAGAAGATTCACCTAACCCTAGAGATATTTGAGGCCCCAAAGAGTAGGGAGGCCTGGCAGGGTGGAGTGGGCAGGGAGGGCAGAGATATCCTCTTGAAGAAAGTAGGGAGGTAGGAATTGGATGGAGAACTGTAGGAGGGTGGACTGGGAGGGGAGTAACAACTGGACTGTAAGAGAAGATTAAAGGTAAATATTAAAAATATAAATAAATAAAAAAAATTAAAAATCTGTACTTATATACTGAAAATTGGTGTCACATTTAAGTTATAGCATGTTTGATTAATTAGTAACTAGCTAGTTTGAATAGAAGATAGGATATACAACCTAACATCATAATCATCACGGGTTGTCTAACTTAGAGATAACATCAAATCCTAATGAGTGCTACTTACAGCTGTCCAAATAGCAGTGAGGTATTAAGGTTGCAACCCTTGACATCTATAACATTTAAAGAAAAGCCAGTAAAATAGGAATTTAAATGCTGGTATGTAAATTAGAGAGTTAAGATGGATGGGTAAACTGGTTAATAGATAAACTATCTATAGTATATTCATGGCACAAAACAAAATCTACGGATTCTGGCTATGATTGAGGTGAATTTCAAAAATACTATGCCGAGAAGCCAGACACAAAAGCAACATATGCCTCATGCCAAATTATTTAAAATGGCCTGAAAAGAAAAAATGCTGGACCCTGATCCTGGACTAATGTTTGGCTGGGCTGGTTGGAAAAAAGATTAACTGAAAACAAGTTGAAGGTTAGGGACATAAAAAAAAGTATTTTAAATATGATTTTGCTGATTATAATTTGTACAATGTTTACCAAAACTCTTGAACACTTCTAAGGGTAGTTTCATATTTTGTGAATTGTGACTTAATAACATTGAAAAATATCGATATTGTGAGATATACATACTAAATATTAATAGTTATTAAGTATTACTGTTAGCTAGTTTTATATCAACTTAACACAAAAAAGAGTCATTTCAGAAGAGTTTAAAAATTGAGAATATTCCTCTGTAAGAGTGGCTTGTAAGCAATTCCGTGAGGCATTTTCTTAATTGGTGTTTGATATCGGGCCACCATTTCTGGATGATGCCACCCTGGAGCTGGTGGCCCTGACTGCTATAAGAAAGCAATCTGGACAAGCCATGGACAGCAACTGTAAACAACACTCCTCCATGACATCTGCATGAGTTCCTGCCACCAAGTTCCAGCCTATGTCTGGCTCAACTATCTCACCCTGCCTTTTCCTTTCATACACAGTTGTCTTTTTCCCTGAAATATCATCCTCTGAAGCATTTTCCTAACAAACTTATATGATCTTATATTTTTCTACATCTTCTATTTGTACTCATGGTACTTGTTTATTATATCAGTCTTTTCATTATTAAAGCAATTCTGAATATAATTGCTTAAACGATTCTGTTTTAGATAACAATTCCTAGATGTTGTTGGAAGACAGTATCTTCTGTTCTCATTTGGGATTCAGAGTATAGCTACTGGTAGATAGTTGACACTCAAGTGTTTGACAAGTGCATGATTGGATTCATAACTTATGCTTAAAAGATCAGGTTTGGATCTCAGCTCTGGGACTGACTTGTTATGTGAGCACAGACAGGTCACTTCCAGTTCTGACTCCTCAATTTCCTTATTTTTTATAATAAACACAGCAGGTTAAACTCCTCTTGAAGTCTTTAAGGTTCTATTTTGATGATGATGAGATTAGATGACTAATAATATATCATTAATATTAGTAAATGAAAGAGCATACATTACACCCTTTCTCTTGGCAAGTGACTTCAATACAGTATATTCTTTCATTTTCACATGCTCATCTATGGTTCTGATAGTCCCACTGTATATATGAAACATTTCAAAGTCATCACATTCCAAAATATTTGTTGTCCAGCTATTTATCACTTCTTTCTTGGAGCTTTGTAAATCACACAAAGCTTTATTTCGCTTAAACTTGAATAATATATGTAGTAAGGCCAGTAAATTTCTCTTTAGATGGATAGAGTCCAAGGTATTTCTACTACAACAAGGATCATAGGAAAGAACCACTCCAACTGTGATCCAGCATCACCTGGGAGCTTGTTAGAAATGCAGAAACATTATCCTCAGCCAGACTTGGGAATCAGAATCTGCATTTTAACAAGATCCCCAGATGACTCCCACACACAGTGAAGTTTGAAGAAGCCTTGACATAAAAGACACAATATTCTTCACTTATCATAATCACACCAATTCCAACATGAGATAAGGGTGCCTTCAAAAACAGAAGTCAAGACTAGATACTGGAGTGTGCACCTATAATTAGAGCACCTAAAGATGAGACAGGAGAAAAAGAAGTTCACAGTCATCCTGAGTTAAACAAATGAAAAGGATTCCCCATCTTAACCATTCATACCTTTACAGGAATGTATCCCTGTGTGTGTGTGTGTGTGTGTGTGTGTGTGTGTGTGTGTACACTGTGAATTTGTTGTACCCAAATTATTAGTGTGAAATCCTAGTTCTCAAGGATGATGCTTTATGGAATTAATTAAATTATATAGGTAGAGTCTTAATAAATAGAATTATAACCCTTAAAACATTGAGCCAAGAAAGATGTCCCTTCCCTTTTTCTGTATTGAGAATGAGAGAGTTGACAGCAGTCTAAACCTGGCACATTCTTTGACAGCACTGGTGAGAGGACTCAGTGGTTAAAAGTGCTTGCAGCCCAATCCTTATTTGAACTGAATTAGCTCTCTGGAGCCCCAACTGGAAGGTGACAACACACCCTAGACAATATCCTCTGGTCTCCTAGGTGCTCCTTGTGATGCACAGACAGAAATAAATTAATACATAAATGGGAAAGATCACTAACTACAGAGTAATCCTGGAAGAACCATGAGTTTAGACTTGCCAGCCACATGACAAATTTTTCTATTTTCATAGGCCACTCATTTTGTGATATTTCAGAACAGCAGCCTGAATAGACTAAGGCACACATATATATAAGCACATGCTGGCTTTGCCGATCCTGTCTGTCTGGTCGTCTTTGCTTCTCTTCAAAACTTTACCCTGCACTTCAATATGCTGCTTACTGTAAAAACCAATCATTTAAACTTGGAGATTCTCCTTCTCAAGGTTCCTTTGTTTTAAAATAGGATGTTTGATTCTACAATTTTCTATGTCCATAGCATTTTAGTGTTTCATGTTCTAAGCTAAAGGTTTTTTTCCATCCAAATGTAAAGTGAGAAATGATTCCAAATCTTAAGAAATCTTACAAAAGCCAATGGCTATTTAAAAGTAGTTGCAGCAAATCAGCTGAGATAACTGGTCTATATGGTTTTGCCAATGAAACCCTATATTCACAAATTGACACTCATAACTGCATTTGAGTCAATGGTGTATCTCATTTGAAATGGGAAATATTGTAAAATCAGGAGGAATGGAATGACTGTATACTTGGAGCTTTTGCCATGAAAATCATTTTCTGTATAATCATTTCTTCCGTGATAAACATACACATCCATGATTACATACATGTGAATGGAGGAAAGTTAGCAAGCTTTACATATTTTTCATCTTTCTGCTCTAAGTACTTTAAGAAGTATGTTTAAACATTCATACACCGATTACTACTTTTGCTTCCTCTCATGAATCAGCCACGGAACTACCTCTGTGAACAAACACCCGGGCATAAAAATAAAATTGTTTTGATTCACTTTATCCACTCCTAGGTACAATATTTTGTTGCCAAACTGTGCACTAACCTTGAATGAATACATGAATGAATTACAGGATTTTGTCACAAAGATTAAAGTCTCCCAAAGAAAATAATATAGAAACCAACAATAGTATAGAATGCCAACAATTGACTCTACTGCTAGCAATGTAAATTAAGTGAAAAAAAATGGAGTCATTTATTCTCAGTACTCATAGACAATAAGTTAAGAGCAGATTGGGTAGGGATTTCATTAAGATGTTGAGATTTCAGCTTGGACTTAAAGTTAGATTATAAAGGCAGTTTGGAATGATGACATTCCAGATGGGGCAGTTTGCATAATAGCATCTAGCTATAAGACATAGGAAAGGCTCAGGCAATAGTTGCTTTAGTTCAAGAAGGCTTAATGTGAGGTGGTGGAATGGGGACAGCAGTTAGAAACATGGGAATGAACAAATTTGACAGCAGGTAGAGTACTAAAGAATGCATCAGATGTTCTATAGGAATTAGGGAACATTTCAAGCAGCTTTGGGATCTAATATTAACTCACCATTGTAATTGACCATGGGCAGGTATACCTACATGGCACTAGAAATTAACTGGAAGCAATTGTTAAGAGTCTTGGTGTAAAAGAGACCAACTCTATGTGTTTCACATTCATTTTCATAGATGGTGATATAGGAATAGTTAAATCTATGTTCACAGATATATACTCAAATTTGTGATCTTATGACTGATGATGATGAAAATGTAATACTATATTGATAATTCATATATTTAATCTATAGAGAAAAAAAAAACAGGTTGCTGAATTGATTGTAGTCACATAGCGGGTGGAGAGATGATTCAGCAGGTGAGAACACTGGCTGCTGTTTCAGAGGACCAGGGTTTGATTCTAAGCACCCATATGATACCTAACAATCTCTACCTCCAGTTCCAGTGGAACTGATGATGCAGCAACATATATGCAGGCAAAACAACAATACAAATAAAGTAAAAACAAACAAGTCTAAATAAACAAACAAACAAACAAAACTGAGAAACTAGGCACAAGATTTATAAAACCTAACTTGGTAGTTTGATGTTTCTTATCTTTAATATTTTTTTATAAACTATCATTATATTCAATGAATTAATCCTGGATGTGTTTGCTTTTCTATGAGTTACAAGTTATAAAACTCTTTGTGATTCACATATACAGCCTAGCATTCAGATCATGTAAAATCTTTTCTTTTTATTAGCTGCTCAAAACAGTGTCCCTTTCTCTTAATGTAATCAAATGATCAGTTTTGATTTTCAGTGGCATAGATAATGCATAAACAATAATAGGTAGATAGACCTAATAAATAGGATAAAAAACCTACTTTTCTCTTTTCCTTTTAACTTACAAGAGAACATAAGGAATAAGAATTCATATATGTTTCAAACTTTCCAATATTTTGATTTCATTTTGTTCTGTCCCTCTGTTGAGCATTGACATCCATATGTGGAAATTTATTTGGTCTCACTTTAAACTAAAGGAAGTTTGTGTTGCTTGCCTTTTTGCATAGATAATAACTTGCTGTGATATCACTTTTCACAATGGCAGAGCAAGGATAAGAATGTTGGGTGGTGATGTGGCTTAGCTGTTTGAGTGCTTGCCTAGCATTTATGTAGCCCTGGCTTCAATCTCGCATAAAACAGGTGAGGTACTGTGTGCCTATAATCCCAGTCATGTGGAAGAAGGCAGGAATGTGAAAAATTCAAGGCCTTCTTTATCTTCAACCACAGAACAAAATTGAAGACAACCTCAGACCCCATCAGCCAGTGTGTCAACTCTTTCCTAGGTATATTCTTCATCAAGGAATGGCAGAACATTTTGATATTTTTGGTACATTGTTTAAAAGTTGTCTCCCCGTTGTCCTGTCCGGGTGGTTTATATTATTTGCATATTTTTTTCAAGTCAAATAAATTAGAACCTGCAGTTTATTTTGTTAATATCTGAGGACATTATTCCACCAAAGAGAATAAGAGAAGGGATATTTATAACACTACATGTCAAACATTTTAGGATGTACAAGTCTTTCATGTTAACTTCACCAAATCCTGAGGCATATATATCTCCAATTTTTGTTTATATACCAAATTCACAATTCCATGACTTTGATATGCCATTAAGTCTCTAAACAATGGGAGGCTGGTTAAAGATATCTCTTCTTTAAATTATTATCACTAGCATTTTTCTTTGAAAAACCTGAGCTGGAAGACCTATGAAATAATTAGAAAACACTGAAATGATGTTTGTCCTTTGGTCATCTGTTGAATCATTCCAGGAACCTTTACTTGGTACACTCAGCTCCACAAAGCCTAAGTAGACATAGGAGCATTGAAGGATGCTTAAACAAAGTTCATCACAACTATTTAAGTTGGTCTCTTTTTCCAAGTAAACCTATTGCTATGACCCATACCCACCACTGTCCATAGTAATGAAAACATATTTATAACCTTAACAATTCTGAAGTGATTGTATGCTTTATACTGTAAGGTTTTATATTGCCAGGTTTTAATTTTATCCATTCAAATTTGTCTTCATCATTGCCAAACTAAATCCTTCTTTCAGTGTGCACTTACATCCTAGAGACCATGAGGGAGGCCTGCAGCAAATTTAAACTTCCTTCTAAATAAGTAGTAACTTGGTAATCTAAAAATAACATAAAGATAGAGAATAAAGGTTGGAAGGATGTGAGCAAGACTTTCTGGGGAAGTGGTTATGAGGCTGGCAACACCAAGTTTGTGTAATAGTCGCCATGACTGACAGCAATTAGTATGAAACTTACCTTTCCCAACATGGATCAGTGTATCACAAATCCAGCCCAGTCTTGCTGAGTGCCTCTGGCTCAGGGCACTCAATACATTGCACCAAGGTTTCAACCTCATTGTTCTTTTAAGTCCCTAAGGTTTACCTCTTACTGCTATCCACACACCTCTGCTGTGTTCTTCCATACAGTATAAGGTGAGACTTGGTGGATTCCTTCAAGTGAAAAAAAAAATGTAGTTGTAGTGGACTACCATTTTTGTGATAGGTCACTGTCTTATTTAGGGTCTCTAACATATAAAACACTGTGACCGAAAAGCAAGTCTGCGAGGAAAGTTCTTTGGCTTAAAGGTTTATTTGGCTTATATTTTTATATTGCTATTTATCATCAAGAGAAGTCAGGACAGGAACTTAAACAGGGCAAGAACCTGGAGGCAGGAGCTGATACTGAGGCCTGGGAGAGGTGCCGCCTACTGGCTTGCTCCCTATGGCTTGCTCCCTTGCTCCTTCTAGCTTTCTCATTCTCACAGAATCTAAGACCACCAGCCTAGGGAGGCATTTTCTCAGTTGAGGTTCTCTTCTTTCAGACAACTTTATTTTGTGTGTCAAGTTGGGATAAGACTAATATGGTTTTGTATTCTGTGCTGTCCAAGTTGGGGGGTTGTTTGTTAAAAAAAAATTCACATGGTAAAATACTAAAGGCATATCTGGCCAAAATAAACCAAAGAAGACAGAACTGAGGCCACCAGGTATCTTGTTTTGCTTATCAGAGCTGGAAATATCACTGATGTCTTAAATGTATTGGTTCAGAAAACAGCTGGGAGTGTTCTGGGACCTGTCAAGAGGCTACTCTGGTTGAAAGCATGAAGAGGGGAAAAAGAAATATGGTCAGGTAAGAGGGATACATAAAAGTCAATTAACAGTCTTATAGGTACTAGTAGTAAGTGAGGAATGCTAAATTAGAGATATCTTCTAGAAAAAAAAAAGACAAAACCTATATTTTAATGAAAATACATTGGATTTTTTAAGTACTAGTAAGAGAATTGTTGACTATATCCAAATCATACTTTCAATGAAGTAGGCTAGCAGTGTAACCCTGAATCCTCAAACACACACATCCAGTGATGAGGGAGCTATGAATTATGCATGTAACGTTTCTCAGCTTCTCACAGTTTTTACTGAAGCCTGCATTTCAACACTGATTGCAAACGGTCCATGAATCCATCTAAAGCCAGAAATGCTGAACAAAAGCTGCTGTTGCCTGGGACAACCCTAGCCCTTAAGCATGTTAGGACATAAATTGTGTTTCTAGGAAATTTTACAGGGGATTAAAAAAAGAAAGAAACTTGTCCTTGCAAACCAAACGTTTCACATAATTTGAAGTGTCTTGTGATTTTTTTTTTTCCAAAAATGTTGTTTTTGTAACACCGTTACAGGGATGAATCTTAATGTACCATGGGAGCATGTGCTCACTGAGATATTTAATCCTGTAATTTTTGGTATTGTTCTTTGTTGAGTCAAGTCTTTCTTCCACGGACACTACTTTTGAAGCAACCACTCCACTCCCATAAAGGTGGGGCCAAGATAAAATGTTTTCCATATCACTAGAGAGCCAAGTATAAAGCCTTGTAGATCGAATGATAATCTAGGGAACAGATCAGAAAAAACATGTGAATAAATGTTTTTTGATGAAGGAGCAAAGTAAAAAGAATAAGATTCTCCCATAATGAATATTTTAGAAACAATCTTACTTAGTTTGATATTTTAGAGTAGCATCTCCTATAATCATATGGCTTTATATTATTACCAGGACCAGTTGATGAGAACACTTTTCTCACATATCTGTCTGCCCATCTATGATCAAGAATAGGTGTGGGAACTGGGTAGTGGTGGCACATGCCTTTAATCGCCAGCACTTGGGAGGCAGAGGCAGGTGGATTTCTGAGTTTGAGGCCAGCCTGGTCTACAGAGTGAGTTCTAGGACAGCCAGGGCTATACAGAGAAACCGTGTCTCAAAAAAACAAAACACACATACACACACAAAAAAAAAATGTGTGGGGTTATCACCATGTGCACAAAGTATGGTAACATCATTATAACTGGGAATAATATTTCATTTTAGGCCATGTATCCTTGTTTTGCTCAACATTAGTGTTTTAAACATTAACTAGTTATTTTATGTGTCTCAGATATCCATTAACAAAGAGCTAATCAAAGAATAAGAAATATGTATCATTATTCCCAAAACCTCCTTCTTCAGTAATTGTTTCTCCTTTAAAGAGAGCATTATCATTCTCACAGATGGCTGAGGTGATGTATTGTGGGAAATTAAACATAGTTGGCTTTTTTTCTGAAATGTCTCCTTAGCAACTAAGGCCGCTCACCCCAGAAGTATTATTTAATTCTTCCCTAGACACTCTCTTAATCAACATCTGTAGGATTCACAGTTGGAAAACTCTTTCTTTATGGTCCCCAAATGCCATTTTCCTTTCTTTTTTATTACTGTTTTAAATATTTGTAAATTAAGGAAAACAGGCCAGAAAGAATATTCACTTTTAAATCATGGGTAGAATTTAAGCCTGGTTCAGTCACAACCATCTCAAGATGTAAGGTACTAGAACTGTATGAAATTGTTCTTATATATGAGTGTTTGGAATGAAACGGTCTTTCAAGTGGACCATATAGCAATATGTCCCAATACTTTACAGGAAAAGTTCTATTTGTTTGTCCATTCAACAGCTAGAAACTAATCATAAAGGAAGGGACAGATATGTGTTGTTTGCAATGATAGAAATAAAACCATCAGATAGTGAGAAAATAATAATCTAATAGCAGTGTAAATAATATTTTGATAATTATCTCACCCCTGCCTCATTTGAACTATATGTTAGCCCTTATTAAATACAATATATTCTTATGTCACTTAATTTTCTTCACATATTAATGAGAGGTGTTAGAGTTACCCCACTGCTCAGGTGCAGAACCTAGCTGAGCTATTGAGACATGAAATATACTCTGGTTGTACAATCAGCTAGTGGCAAATTTGAACATTTGATTTTATATTAAGAAGTCATTAAAATAGCTTTGCCATGTTTGTGTTAGCACGAATGATAGCTGTGGATAAAGGGCATATAATAGAATAGTATGTGTAGCATCCCATTTGTGAGGTATTTGTTTGCAGAGGGATCATAATCAAAAAGGCTCTTCAACCAGGTTGGTGCAGCTTGTAGAGTGTGTGTAAAGCGCTAATCTATCTGTATACTCTGTCTTTTAGTAAGAGCATCTGATGCCAGGCTTGGAAGGAATGATTTTTGCTGACTAAGCCATCTCCTCTGTCCCTAAAGATGTTTGAATGCAGATTTCCTTCATAGAATTGGCCAATTCTCAGATTCTATCCACATCATATATGTGCATAAGCACACAGAATTCTTTTGTCTCCTCCCCTCCTGCCCAAGTAATTTTTCCTCCTACAAAAAGCACTGGCAGGGTTTCCTACTGGGAAGATTATGGGTTCTCTGTCATTAGATCTCTCTTGAATACAGCAAAATTGCAATTCCTAGTAAGTAACTCAAGAAATATACACTAGTAACCTTCCCAGAGCACATTTGGGATTTTAGGAGTCTGTTATTTCTATCACATAAGATAAGTGTTTGTGGGCAGATAACTAAATGGTGAAATATTGAGTTGTTTACTACGGTCAAAATGAGAGAGGCAGCAATGGCTAGAAAAAGAACCTTGCTCCACACATTCCCAAATCAATAGCTACACAGCCTCTGTGGACAGACAGAGAAGAACTGTGTCCTAGTCGTCTGGGATGTTTTTCCTCTACCAACTTGAGCATAAATTGTCTTGTTATCAATGGAGGAGAAAAACAGCAAGGTACAGGAGAAAAAGAGAGACATATCATATCCTCCTAGGAAATTATTAACAGGAAAGATAAATTAACATTTTTTTCAAGTCCCACTATAACATTTATAAGCTGCTCTCAACTCTGAAGAATAGAATGGTCACCCAGTTCTTAATTGTTGAAAGTAATATGTGGGTTCTGATCTTGATTTCAAGATAGACTTGGTCGGTGTGTTTTAGTGTATGAGATAATCCACACACTTGCTTTGGAGATTTTCTTGGAACAACTTAGTGAACTGTAGACTTGACTACTAAAGCCCAAATCTCTCATTTGCTTGAAAAGCATTCATGTCAAGTTATCCTGCTTACAAGTTTCTCTCTCTTTCTCTCTCTCTCTCTCTCTCTCTCTCTCTCTCTCTCTCTCTCTCTCTCTCTCTCTCTCTCTCTCTCTCTCTCTCTCTCTCTCTCACACACACACACACACATACAAGTATTTTTATAGTTTCAAATTTAACATAAGTGTAGGTAGGCATCTTCATTCATTTGTGGGGTCCTTCTTTTTCAAACCTGTGTCAGGTCTCATCTTTGTCACCATAGTACTATGCCTTATGGAGAGAAGGGCTTGCAGAGCTTGTGTGAACTGAACTCCTATTTGAAATTGAATTGAAATAGAAATAGGTCAGAGCTATGTGCACACCATGCACACAAACTCAGCATTACATGTACACAGCTACACACCAAAATAAATAAATAAAAAACAATAGGTAAGAACATGTTCTAGTTTGTGCTGTATTGAGAATAGGAGATCAAATATAGTTGAGAGACAGTTTGGGGAACTAAGACAAAAATAACAACCAGTATGGCTCTGGCTAGATTAATAGCTAGTTTGTAAGCAGGGTTCTCAGGTGTGATCTCAGGTCCAACTCAGGGTTTTTGCACATGCTTTATTCCCCACAGCCTTATGTTCCTTCCTCTACATTACTAGATATGGCTGATTCTTCATTGATAGTCATTCCCATCGATTTGTCAAGGCCTCATCTTGCTCTGCAGACTGGTTATGTGTTCCATTAGCAGGAAAATACTCAGAGAGATGCATGCTTTGCGGGTCTTTTAGTCTCTAACTTTGCAGTTGTATAGACAAGAGCTGGTTGCTTCATTCCCAATGCCACAGAAGTTTCCTGAAAACAGCAGCTCAGTGCATCTCCAAGTTCAGGCAGAGACCCTAGTCGTAGAAAATGCTCAGTAAATGATAAGCAAATGAGCAATCGGATGTCTTTTGCCACAGCCTAACCCCCTCCTTCAATAAGCAGTTTAACACCCACCCCACTTCTAAAGAGTAGTGACATATGAGATCTTTTTTTAAAAAAACATGCAATTGCAACCCGTACAGTGGTGGCACACTCCTTTAATCCCAGCACTTGGGAGGCAGAGACAGGCAGATTTATGAGTTCTAGGCTAGCCTGGTCTACAGAGTAAATTCCAGGTCAGCCAGGGCTATACAGAGAAACCCTGTCTCAAAACAAAACAAAACAAAACAAACAAACAAAAACTAAAAAAAAAAACAACCCCCCCTAAAACAACAAAAAACCTGCAATTGCAATTTTTTTTTTTTTTTAACCAGAATTCAGCCCTGTTGTCCTCACTGCTTGAATCCTATTTGGCATTTTTTTTTCTCCAGATTTACCACTTGGTAGAATCAGTTTATTTTGTTTTCTTTTCTCTCTGGGATTGATAAATGAAGATCACTTGCCCTCTTAATGTGGGTTATATCCTTAGGATTTCTTTATAATATTTTTAATAATCTTCCTTCTTTATTATCATCAGAGTACACAAAGGCAAATTGTAGTTCAGGGAAATTGTGGTAGGATTTTCTGTAAGTACCAAAATCCACTGAATTATCAGGCTTCTTCCTATTCATCTCTCAAATCAAAAAAAAAAAAAAAATCACCGAATTCATGTCCATATATTCTTAGGAAATATATTCACATCATTGTGTACAGCTCCTTATTGTATTAAAGTTTATTTGAACAGCTGTATACTCATTCAGTAAGTGCTGCTTGATACCATAGAGAACAACTTTTAAGACACATAGAAGATTGTATATTTTGTAAATCATAGGCGAAAATAATATTTTGTTCCCTGAAGGAAGAGTCTCCATTCTGTTGTGTAACTAGGTGGAGAATCATTTTCCTTGTTAATATATAATTAAGCTGCTTTATGCCTTTGCTTACACTTAATCTCCCATCCGATGGCATCTTTGGTTCTGAGCCATTCACGGATGCCTGCGTTCCTACTCCTTTCCCTTTCTCTTACAATTAGAAAGCAGTTTTGTTGAGGTGTTTCTGACTACCCACCTTTACTTCTCGAAACTAGAGAAGTCCTGTTGCCTTCACACAGTCAGAGAGTTTATTTTTATACGGGTCTAACCATGTTTAATTTGATCCTGTTTTACAGGTCATGGATTCCACTTCTAGTACTTCCTCTTTTTTATATAAATTTTCTTGAATATTAAGTAGAATATTGTGCCATCCATTAACTGTTATCTCCTTATCTCCAGAGTTGTTTTTTTCTCCATTCCCCCTAAACCAAGGTCAATGTTTGTGAAATCTCCTTTTTCACTAATTTAATCTGACATCATTTGATAATATCAATGGTACTTAAGATAGCATAGGAAATCACATTATCCCTTCCCTCAAAAATCCATCCTGGTGAATTGGAAAATACAGGTGACTTAATTTTACAATAATAAATCATATATGCTATTTTAAATAAGTTTTAAGAAATAAATCATTCAAACAATATAACTGGTGTGTGCCTTGGTCAAATATATTCTTTCTGGCACTCACCAGAGAGAATAAGACTGATCGCCTTTTAAAATGGTGTGTGCAAATTTTATTAATTATATGCCTTTTGCAATGTGCTGAGCGCAGCTTCTGAGAACAATGTCTGCCTTGTTACTCAGAAACCTGAATTTTAGAGAGAAATAAAAGAATAGCTTAAAAAATATGTGGGTTTTAATTCCATAAATTTTAAGTCAAATATTGGGCTTTACTACTACAACATGAAAGTCAATTGCTATTTATGAGAATAGGTGTGATGGGCAAATGTTATCATTTAGTGAGAACCTAGACGCCTCCCCAGGGCATCCTGGGAAGCTCATCGGAGATTATGGCCCATTTATGCCTGGGCTTTCATGCGCTAAGAAAATTAAAAATGCTCATGACAAGGAGATGTCCTTGACTGGAAAGAGTTCCGTCAAACATAATGAATTTGAAGATACCAAAGAGTAATTATGATATTATTAATAAAGAAATAAGGCTCTATTTTTACATTTAAATGAGAGCCCAGCACTGCTTATTAGACCTGATAACCAAATCTAGTAGATGCTAAGAAGGGCTTAATATGCTTTGTCCTGTGCCTTCTTCTTTCTTCCAGATAAATCCCAGTTTCATACCCACAAGGGTGTTTAATCAAATGACAATATTATTGCTCTTTGGAGCCTCATTGTTTGCTTAACAATTAAACCTATACTTAGGCTCCATGTCTCTGTGTATTCCATGATGAGACAACCAATTCTCCAATTCTCGGAAGTAGAGTTGACTGCATGTCTCAGCATTCGGGTTCAAAACTGATATAGGGCTATGACTCAAGCCCTATATCAATTTTCTTAGGTCTTCTGTGTAAGACCTAGACCTTCTTATATCCCAATTCTACAGAATCTCTCCCTTTGGGAGCACATCAGCCAGAGTTCATTGGTATGTATTGCATATTGAACCTCAAAATCTCAATGATAGAGCTAACCCTCCTGATGGCCTTCTTTCTTCCTTCATCTTGGTTGAGAATCAACATAAGAAATGATTCCAACTAAATCTAAAAACACAAGTTAGAGCTGTATGAGATTCTAGTTGTTTGAGAAAAGCCTTCGATGGAAGGCAAAAGGACCTGATTTGATCTCTCCTTGATGAGCCCTAGCCATTTGGAAGTTTTATACAATACACTGAAAATCTCAGTGTCCTCATAGCAACTGAAAGTCATGATTAGTCCCAGTATACATCTATATGGGAACTGCTGTAGAAAATGGGTGAAAACTGCATTTGTGAATGTGGCTGATTGAAAATGTAATGTGTTTAACTAAAGGAAACCATTGTATAGCCCCTTTTCTTTAAAGCACAGAGATCCTTGGCCTTTTAGTTAACAGAATAGTACAGCTTAAAGAGTATGATAAATTACCACAGACAATTGTAATTCTAAAACAGTCCAAGAGATAAGGGGGTGCAGATTCTAATAATACTTCTGAATACTTTTCTAACTAACTTTTAAAAAGAAAACAATATTTTTTTTCCTATAAGTGGAAGTTCTAATGCTGCCTAATGTTGAAGAATAATAGACAGGTTAAATGACAAAACGCTATGAGCTAGTTACAAAGCCGTGGGGCACACAGTGAGTGGACGGCAGGGACTTTCAGCAGCTTTTGAAGTTGCTTTTATTAAATGTCTTACAGGATTTCCTCTTGCTCACTTGTGGGCACGTTTTCTCATTAGCTGGATGGCTGGCACAAGATGCTGCAATTTTACAACAAGCAGAAGTGGAGATGCTGGAGCAACCCGGGCTCCAGAAAGACTAGACCTTGACAGGATGTACTCGCTAAAATCAATCAATAGGCTAGGCCAGGAGAGGAAGAAAGCATTGCTATTAGCGAGAGTCCACAAACTATATAGCCTGTGGGCCAAATCCACCCCCACCCACTACCTGTTTCATAAGTAAAGCTGTGTTGGAGGACAGCCACCTCACTCCTGTCCATCTTGTCTGAGGCCACCTATATGCTCCAGTTGCAATGTTCTGTCATTAGAAGACACTTTGTGTCTTCCTTGATAACTTTCACTTTCTAGTCCTTGAAACAAAGTCAGCAAACTTCCCAAGTTTGTTTGAGAGTCTGAGAACTATTTAGGAGAGCAAAACCCTTGAAGTCACGAAATGGATTGCAGACCTTGAAATGCATGAAACAAAGGTATTTATTTTTAAGAAGAAAAAAAAAATCCTCCCAGCATGAGACTAACCCACTCACAAGCCTGGTTCATGGTACACAGATGGATGGGGGGAGGGGAGTGGGAGGAGCAGCTGAAGGGAAAGGAGCCTCCAAAATAAGGGATGATGCCTTAGGCAAGTGGTTGTCTGCCAGCTACAATGTCCAGTATGCCTCTAGGAAAATGATCTAACGCTAAATGTGTGAACGACCAGCAATAGATAAGCTCTGCTATCTGAGAACTAAGAAAAATTTTATGATATTTAAATATACTTCACCTTTCAGGATGACACAAATTCATTATTAAATATGTAAACTCGTGGTTTTCTTCTGTTCTTTCCTCGTACCTGAAATGTTGATTGGCTAAAAAACATGCCATTAATTAATTTAGTAATGCTCTTAACTTTCTCTAACTGTCCTCCATTTATGCAACTTATCACTTTAAATCACTATCATTACTATTACTGCCATGAGTGTTGTTGATTTTATTGTCTTCAGAATCTCATGTAGGATAGTTCAGATTCAAACTTACTGTATGCACAAAGCTTCATTGGAATTCTTAATGCCCCAGCTTCTACCCCCCTGACTGGTGTGATTGCAGGCCCACAGCATGATGTTTCAACTTTTATCACTTTAAAAGGCCACAAATACTCTTTTACCCAAAAGTGAATTTTGATAATATTGAAATTGAACCAATGGCTAAACTGTGAGGTAGTTTAACAAATTCTTTGCAGGAGCATTAATGAGGAGCAAGAAGCATAACTTTCCTTCTTTTAAATTAAAACACATTGTCAAATTTTTATGAACAACAGTGTGAGGATTATGGTGGTTTTAAGATATTAGAATGATGGTTGAATGCCAACTGATGAGATTGATAGTTGTAAAACCATTTCTAACTGTAACCAGAGAACTACACTGACCAGAAGTAACTTCTCCAGGAAGTCAGCTAATCAGATATTATAATTTGAGCTCTCTACCCACTGAAACCTCAGGCTGTCGTGTGAACTACATATTTCACTGGCCACATTTTGGTTTTAGTGCCATGCTTAATTTTCTTCATCTCTAATAATACAACTTAAAATCTGTTGATTGTGAAGCTTTCTATTTCTGTGACACTAGGCAGGGCTAACGGCACATTGTTGCCTATTTTCTTTTTGAAATGATTTTAGTTAAACTCATCAAAACTTCAACTCTGATGTATGTTAGCAAGAACTGTCAGAAGATACTGACGAGATCAGTAGAATCTGCTCACTAGATTGATGGCTTATGTCAGGGACTGTCACAAACGTTGGTTTCTCTGATTCCTGGTTGAGTTTGTTAAAGTCCCAAGAAGGGCTGTGTAAGCAAAGGGGGAAATAGGTTTTGAAGACACGTCATCTTTTCATTATGACTATATAATATGCCATAGTAAGACAGCAGAGGGTACTAGGAAACAGACCACTAGGAACAATTGCAGAATGACTCTCTTCCTACCTCTGTAATCAACAGATATTTTAGAATATTCTATCAACTGAACCTGGGCCTTCAATTCAGCATGATCAGCTTGCAGTCGCCCAAAGATGCAGAATCTTCTGGAAGGATGCTACTAATTTTTTAGTAAAACAAACAAACAAAAAAGCAAATGTGATCGCCTCCACTGAAGGTCATGCTTATTTTTGAATCAGTTTAATAAGAAGTGCTAGCTGTGCAAGTCTAAGGCAAGCTTACTCTAATAACACACAGTGTAGACCAAGTCCCACGTGAGTCAGAAAACCAGCTGTTAAAGCCCATTACACCATCACCACCTGAAGCCATTTATTAGACAAAGACTAATAAAGAGTGGAGTTCAGCTAAATCTCATGAGCAAAAGGAAGGAAAAGCAGGCAGAACCATTGACAGAAGTTACATTAACCTTGACCTCCCTTTTAGACCCAATTCTGTGGGCATGGTTCTTCCATTTGATAAGATGAAAAAAAAAATCAAGAAGAGAAACATCAAGAGGTCTTGTCCATGTAAAACAATCAGAAAGAAGAAAAATCAAGGTGTTGATGCTGATTTATCTGCCTGTACAAAGGCAGCTTCTCTCCCTGAGATCAGCCTGCTGCTGTGGTAGTAAGGGAAGCAACAGAGAGAACTGGTACCATAGCTGCCTGGGGTTGAGTCTTTCCTGTCACCGTATTAGCTAATGACCTCAGTCAGGCCTCAGAGGCTCACTGTGCCTCAAAACTTCTCATCTTTAAAAATGAGGGCAGGGATAAGTTGTAGAACTGCTTAGGATTAAATTGGATGGCATATGTAAATAGCCTGTGGTATATTCTTCAACTTGCCTACCTCCTGCTTAATCCCAAGCTTCGTTTTCAGAGCAAGACAAACACTAAGAAGGAAAACTGTAAATTTCGGAATCACCAATGTGCCTGGCACTCACTCAGCTCTTGGAGACTGGAATACATGCAGAGGCCCTTATAAATTGGACTGTGTTTATATCGATTTAAAAAAAATCAAGAATTAATTTTAGAAATAGTAATTCCAATTAGACTTTGCTCCATTTCCTTTCCCCCAAATTAATGCAAAATCTACATTAGAATGACTTTGGTGTTTGAAGAAATGAAACTATTCAGAAGTTTACACAGGGAAGCAATTTGCTTGGATTGAATAAGGTAATACATAAGTATGTAAAAACCTTTCTCTATAAATGCTGCTTTTAATTAGGAATGGTGCCCTGAAAGAAATCCTTGTTATTATATCCACAAACTGAATTCAGGCTTCTACTTTAATTGGAACAGAAAGAACCAACATGCAGAAGATTTATCAAGAAAATCTTTTAAAAAGAAATAAAACCAAAACACTATTTCATAGAAAACGGTACTCTGTGCTCTTTTTCTTTATCTCAGTACAGACTGGGATAATTCCTCCATCAGAGGGGATGGATGGTGTACATTTGGGACTCTTTGGGGCATTAAAGAGTTTCTGACATGTTGAACAACTCTTACTATTAATACTGAATTAAGTCAGCACAGGTCCCCTTTTTTGCTTAACTGGAAATGCAAATTCCCAGCATCTCTTTCCCTGTCTTGCCCTGTAGTTCAGGAGACTCGTGGTACTTGCCGTGGGTACTTGCTTTGTTGAACACTTGTCTTTTCTGCCCGTTCGCGTGTCTTTGTCTTTGTACAATGACTAGAGAAATCATAGGGCTGGTAAGATGATGCATCAAGTAAATCCTGACCACCTGAATTTGATCCCTGAGAAGCTCACAGCAGAAGGAAAGAACCTCAGGCAGAAGGAGAGAACCTCCTGCCCCTTGTTCTCCGACTTCCAAACACATACTGTAGCATGTATACATACCACCATCCCTATACAAACAAGCAAACAATACATGTAAAAGATACTGAAAAATGAAGCAAAAATCTACTTTTCCTTCCCTCGAACATTTTCTGGAGAATAAGGAAAACTTCATGTCTTTAGTCACATCATTTTGCATTCCTACTACAAAATGCCGGAGACTGAGTACTTTTTTGAAGAAATGAGGATATTTAAATCACAGGCCTAGAGACCAAGGTCACAGTACCAGCTTGTCTTCAGCTATGGTAAGGGCCCCATGGTAGTGGCATCCTGACACTTTTGTATGCTTGGAAACTTATTCCTATGATTATAGCCAAATTACTGGACTAGACTAGCATCAGTCTGTCCTGAGGCAGAACCCTAAGTGTTCTAATTAGCTTGCACCAGTCTATTCTCCCTAAGGTGCATCACTACACTAAGGACCAAGCTTCCAGGAGATCAGCTTTGGAAAACATTACCACAATTAAAAAAATAGAACTGATGTTCTAAAAGTGAATCTGTGTAGCGGGAAATATTAAAAATGATCACTCCTCAAACTCTCCAGCCTTGCCGGGCCACATTCTAGTTTTAGTGCCAGCCTGCCCCATCACTATGTCCCGGCGGGTTCCTGCTATTTTTTTTCTCCCAGCTAGCAAGATCATCTCGGTCACATACAACACCCCGCACCCCGCACCCCACAATCAGTCATCTAGCGTCTAGTTATCAGGTAGATACATGACTCTTAAGGCTTCATTATCCAATCAGGTTTATGTATCAATTAAGATAACAATTTACAAGATGCTAATACAATAATTTCAGAACCAAATAATAAAGATAATTCTTTAACCCAATTATTCTAACCTTGTAAAAAAAAACCTTAGCTACCTATGGCTGTTTAAAACCACGTGGGGTCTGGATCTTCTTGATCGTGTGCTTCCTTGTTGCTTCTGCTTTTTGTCTCTGACCTCCCAGACCTCCTCATTCTTAAATTTCTAGCTCCGCCTCCCTAATTCTGTCCAATCACAGACCTGTCCCTGCCCTAATGTGATTGGACAGAGAAAATGCTGCAACAAATCTGTCTGCTAGAAGCAGTGTGCTTTTGAGAGACAACCAGCACCTTGAAGAACAGAACAACAGTGCACCTGAACAAATGATATCTTCAGAATGGTTTGCCAGGAAAGACTTCTTTGACTGTGTCGAGTACTGAAAGACTTTGACCCATAAATGAGTGTCTGATCCAAACAGCTGTCTTGCCTCCCAGCCAGCCAGAGTGCCTGGGTAGGTCCAAGTTATTATGTGGTAAGCAGTAAGAAACAGTCTGCCTACACACTGAAGAATATGCTTGGATCACCATGACATCAACTCCCCAGGCCTATGACACTTGGTAGCACCACATCAAGATATTATAGCTACCTTATCCAATGGAGCACACTGGGCATTGAATATTTTCTATAATCATTAGGTTTGGAGGTGAATGAAGCTTCAGGCAGCAGCAATGGGAATGATGGTAAAAATTGTAGAGTGGATACAGAGTAAATTGTCATCAAGTGCATCCTTTTGAGATGCTTTTCCAAGTCCTTTATAAGAATTTTCTGATAGAATACTTGCAACTGTCTCATGCAAAGGAACTATAGGCACCTACACTTTGTAGAAAAGAAACTGAGACACATGCAAAGGAAATGATTTGCTTGTGGTCACGTATCAGTAAACATTATATTAAGGAATCGCATATGGGTCTTTCTTAGTCCAAAAATAAGACTTTCCCCGCCTCTGTACTTTCTGACCTACTCTGATTTACTCAGAGTATTATGACCTTACGGAGGATCTGAGATTTCCCTTTACTAGGTCAGAATCACTTCAAAGTGCACATTTTAAACTATGATAGAATTCAATCATCCTCAAAACTGAGGTTGCAGGAGAAGATGGTATATTGTGAAAGAAGGTGGCTGAATATGTATCCATGAAGCACAAAACATTTACAAGTCCTGTGCTTTCAGTATGGCTTTCAAGACTTCCTTGTCTGACCAAGTACACCATTGCTAGCCTGCCTGGCCTCTGCTTCACAGCTCTTAGCATCTTCTCTCTTTATACACTCACCGAGAAAATTCCTGATCTTTATTTAAGTAGAGAGTTTTCTCTTGGGAAAGAAAGTGCTGACCAGATACTTTGAATATTGGTCCCCACGGTTGTTCTATTTTCCATTATCCATTAATTAATTGACTTTCTGGTACCAATTAAGTATAAGTTTAAAGTAGCTTGAGACAGTCCCCCCCCTCCTTCAGGAATTAAAATTCTTTGGACATCTTGATGATTAATAACAGATCAGTTACAGAAACAGATACATTAAATATTTTTGTGACACCACATTTGGGGGCCTGCCGCTGATCCCTTATACTTTGTTAATTGGCAATGACTGTATCACTTAGTCAATTTGTTATTAATATCTGTGTCATCCTGAGTTATTAACAATAAATGTAAACCAAGAACTTTTCTGCTCAATAGAAAACTAATTTTATTTCTGGACATGGTACATAGCACCACGGTGAATATTTGTTATGTAACTAAAAACTCAAAGCCACTGTTTACCACTCACCTTTGAAATAAGATAGAAATAAAGATAGAAGGTGGTGTGTTTCCTATTTGAGAAATCACAACAATAAATGAGAGGGTGGTTAAGTGATTTGACCATGGCATAGATTAACTTGTCAATTACTAATTCCATATCATATCATGATATGAGTATTTTCATGAGTAGTTTATTTTCTGTTTAGTTCCTCATCATGCTAGAATTTCTTTTGTTGTAAAACTTACTTATTCCTGGCAGACTCTGAATGAAATGCTAATGTTCTTTTCTTAGAGGTTTTTGTATAAGTTTTCTTTTTTGAATATTGAGATCATCTAGCATCCCTTGCACTAACTCCGCTACTGAAGTCAGGCCATTAGACACTGAGCAATCATCAAATCATTATTTGCAAAGACTGGGAACTCTCACTGAAAACCACGAGTCCAACTGAGACGTGTGCAAGTTGGGAGGGAAGGTAGGAAGAAGGAAGGTAGGGAGCCAAAATCATGTGAGTGAACGTCCGCATGTAGTGCGGTAAAAGGTATACACAGAGAGAATTTAACAGGACAGCAAAGATTAATGTTTTGAGCTGAAAGGTGTACGAAGAGAAAATTGGAAAATACTGTTAGAATTTAGGCTTGGTTTTAATTGTGCACTGGCCTTAAAGACTGGTAAAGCTACATGGATTTGGGGCAAAAGGCCCTAACATGGAAGTCACTTTTGAATCAAGTAAGGATAGGGTTAAAAACTATATGAAGAAGAGAAAAGCACATTTAAGGTAGAGTGCTATATCACCTGTGCATACCAAGAAATGAAAAGATGTTCAAGAAGTGAAAATGTTCTACGTCACTAAGGCTGAGGGCATCCGGAGTAAGATCACACATCACACAGAAGATGAGACCCCTCGTGCCCTGCAGGGACAACAGGCCTTGGTGGCAGCTTTCCTTCTGCCTCACCTTCAGTTCTAGCTCCTAAGCATTCCTCTCTGAGTTCCTTAAAGCTGTTTTGTGTTTACACTTTAAACTGCTGTCATTTAGTGAAGATCCTCATTGTATTCACAGCTACCCAAATCCATACATATTGGCTTGGCTTCTTCCAACTGAATCAGGAGTCATTTAATCAACATTCTGCCTATATTACTAAAAGGGTTTTTAAACTTACCTTGTCTAAGAACACTAAATATGTCTCCATATGTCCCACTGTCCTTAAATAGTTATACTTCTCAACCTCCCAAGAAATTCTTTATCTACAAAATGAATACACCTACGAGAAAATTCTGAAGAGCCAGAGGCATCAGATTAATTTTGAATCCCATAAGGCATCACATAACATCAGCTATAGTACAAAGAGAACCAAAATCTAAATTTATGAATAATGTTTTCATTAGCATTTGGTGATGAAGTAGTGTTGAACTCTGAACTTCTGCAAAAAGGTTGTGATCTTGAAACATCATTTTTCAGTGGATTACAACAGAATTTCCAGTGGGATTGATTTTAGACTTGGGGCAGTAAATATACTAGTTGAGATATGAGTGTCTTAGTATGATAGATACCAGAAAAGTTATCAAAAACTACTTCAAGATAATGACAAAGAACATTATAGTTCATCTGAAGAATCTTGAGCAAATAGAAGTCTGTCTGAACTGTAATGGGACAGTAATTCCATTAGATCAAAGTACAACAAATACTATTTATTTTAGAAAAATATAATATTATATATATAGTTATATACTTAATATATAATATATAGAAAGAATATTTGTTTTTATTTTCTATCAAAACAATCAGAAAAGTTACAAAGAACATATCTTTGTATAAACTACTTTTTTAAATGGTAACTATTGATTCCCAACACTATTTTTTGACCACTATAAACACATACTTGAAATTTATACAAGGAAAATAAATCACTTTTCTGGCATATAATTCTGTAATTTTGACAATTTCATAGAGTCACCTAAGCACTAATGTAGTCCAGATATACAATGGTTCTATCAGCCCCAAATACATCATTGATGTAACACATACACACACACATACACACACACACACACACACACACATACACATGTACACATACACACACATATACACACACACACACACACACGTACACACACACACCTGACCCACTCCTTGACCTTACCTTAGCTAGCACTGCCTGCTTTCAAGCTCTGTAGGTTTGGTTTTATAGTGTCATGAACTGTGACACTTGGACTGTAGCTTTCTGAGTGTGCATTCTTTCTTATGCATAATTCATTTCAGATTGATCTCTGTGTCAAGCATTCGATTGATATGACAAAGTACCCAAGACAATCAACTTAAAAGGAGGGCAGATTTATTTGGGCTTATTGTGTCCAAGCATATCATCTCATGGTTGGTTGATTTTAATGTTTGGGTCCTGAGACACATGGGAGTGTAAAGCTACTCACATCATCCTGGTCATAAGCAAAGAGAAAAGAGAAGACTCGAGTATTCTCTTCAAAAGTGAAGATGTCTGCTCCTTAGGACGAACACCAATATGAATTAATTAGTACCCTCAGAGTTGGTGGTAGGGACTAAACCACCAACCAAAGAGTACACATGGTGGGACTAATGGCTCCAGCTGCATATGTAGCAGAAGATGGCCTAGTCAGTCATCAGTGGGAAGAGAGGCCATTGGTCCTGTGAAGGTTCTATAACCTAGTGTAGGGGAATGCCAGGGCCAGGAAGCTAGAGAGGGAAAGTTGGTGAACAGGGAGACAGGGGATGGAACACATCCCCCTCGCCCTGAGGGTAAACTGGGAAAGGAGATAGCATTTGAAATGTAAATAAAAAAAATATCAAATAAAAAAATTAAGACTTCTTGAGTGGTGTTGCCAATTACACCATAGACCAACAGGTCTATTGAGAATATTTATGATCCAAATCATAATAACCACTATTGTACACATCAGCAAACTCCTCCTTCATATTGCTTGGCAGCATTGTATTATGTGAACAGAAAAATGAGCTTTGCTGTTCACCATCTTTCAGACATTTGTACCAATTTTAGTTGGAAAAGTATAACAAAAGTAACAGAGTTCCCTTCCCTCCCCTACACATGGCCATAGCTGGCCTCTATTTCTCCATTCACAACTTCTCTCTGCCTTGCTCTGCCTTGCTCTGCCTCAGCTACCCTCTTAACTCCCCCTCCCCATGCCCTAAATAAACTCCAGTCTATACTTAAAAAAAAAAAAGAGTAACAGAAATTCACGTTGAAAAAGTCTTTGACTTTTCTCAGAGCTGCTCTAATTGTTTCTTCCCTCTTCCCTATTGATCTACTTCCCTTTTCTTTTCTTGTTTTTTTTTTTTTTTTTTTTTTTTTTTTTTTTTTTTTTGAGTTAGGATTTCTCTATGTACCCCTGGCTGTTCTGGATCTCACTCTGTAGACCAGGCTGGCCTCAAACTCAGAAATCTGCCTGCCTCTGCCTCCCAAGTACTGGGATTAAAGACATGGGCCCAGCTTGACCCATTTTCATTATCCAGTTGGAACCTTCTATTAATCTGTAGATCAGATGGTGGAGTTCTGTATTTGAAATCCTTCTAATGCCTTCTATTGAGAAGCTCCATAAGAAAGCCCATGTCATTAACACTCTCCTTTATTTGACCATAGCTCTGCTTTCCTCTGTGGACATCCTACCAGTTCATCTCAGCCTTCTTGGGTCCAGTTGCATCTCAGGCGTTCTCTTTTTCTTCCCTTTTTTCTCCAGGCCACTGTGGTCAGAGTTTACTGGATCATGTCTTTTCTCCTGGGAATCTTTCTTAAGAACCCCTGTGGTCCTCTCTTCTCTCTCCACTCAGCTTTCTCCTAGCATGCTATCTTTTCAACAACATTTTTTGAACCTTTGTTTTGTTCTATTTGAAGTGATTTGACCAATAGTGTTTCTATTTCCTGACTCTTCATTCAAGAAATATAAACCACTTTCAGATAAAAATAATCTTTGTTTATTTTGGGAATCTTGCTATGTAGCTCAGGTAATCACTGGATATCTAACCTCGGTCCCTAAAAGTTAAAGATATATGACACTACCCCTTCCAGAAGCCATGTCATTCATTACTTATCCCCACAAGGAAATTATAGAGCCCAGCACTTTAATAGGTACACAGTGTTTTTTAAAAAAAAATAGCAAATGATAAATCAGCAACTGAAAAAATATGCAGGTTTAGTTCCACCCAGGCTAACCTCATGGTAAAAGAATTGACTCATCTCCAGACAGGCTTTCATGAATCACTTAATCTATACTTCTCCACACACCTAGGCAGGAAGACAGCAGAGATTTTTTTCACATACATTTCCACAGCCTTTCTCTCATTACCAAAAACACTGTTGTCATCTAACTTTATTGAGCCACATTTAAATACTGTGCTTACAAATTTTATGTCAACTTGACACAAGCTAATGTCTTTCGAGAGGAGGAACTGCAATTTTAAAAATGTCTCCATAACATTGGGCTGTAGGCAAGCCTGTGAGGAATTTTTAAAATTAGTGATTGATGTGGGAGGGCTCCATGCGTTGTGCATGGTGCCATCACAGTTAGATAAGAAAGAAGGTTGAGCAAGCCATGGGGAACAAACCAGTAAGTAGCACACCTCTTTGGCCTCTGCATCAGCTCCTGCCTTCAAGTTCCTGTCCTATTTGAGTTTCTATCCTGACTTCCTTTGACGATGACCAGTGAAATGGAAGTGGGAGTCAGAGGAACCCTTTCCTTCTCAACTTATATTTTGGTCATGGTGTTTCATCCCAGCAATAGAAACCCTAATTAAGACAATACTCTCTATTTTAGGTCAGAGTGTTTTTGATTATTTGTTTTGCTGTTATTGTTGTTGTTGTAAATTTATAACACATACATTATAGGATTAAGACATTAAAGGAATATCTGCTAGTAAGGAGAGGAGTGAAGCTGTATGTTGAGAATACACAGCCGACTCAAAGCATAACAGTAGGACTGAATCCAGAAGGAAGAAAAGCCAGAGTGTCAATGGGGAACAAAAGTCTCTAAGAACTGAGGTTCTGTAATATTGCTTTCTGTGAGGCAGAGGAACCCAGAAGAGCTAGGGAAGTAATATTTGGAAAGCTGGAAAAAGACTCATACATGTTTAACGCTGCAAATATTGACAAGTGTAGTCTCAAGAACAGGTCCATTTGGGGGTAAGAGATGGCTCCTAAATGCAGAGACAGAAGACCTGAGTTCAGTTCTTGGAATCCTTTTTGGGAGACTCATAACCACCTGTAACTCTAGCCACTGGGGTTCCAACACCAACTTTTGGCCTTCAAGGGCGCCTGAATATAGATATACACATACATGAATACACAAATTAACAATAAAAATACAGACTTACAGAACTTAAAGAAAAGGCCCATTCAATTGTAAGTTCATAAGTCCCAGAAGAGAGATAAGGCCCGAAAAGGAGATTTGGGGGTTAGAATTTGGAAAAACATGAGTTAGTGACATCAATTTCAGAAGTGAGGGAGGGGAAGATAAAGTAAAAATGAAAACACAGCAATATCTTACGTAGTTCATATGGTTAAGATTTCCTTCATTATGTCATTAAAGTGTATGTTAGGCATTTTAACAGATATACCAAGTTCTTCCTAATTGAATAAATAAATGAATGGGTGAATGAGTAAATGAATAAATAAAACATATCAAAGAAACAGAGGAAGTAAGTGAGGAAAAGGCTCTGGAGTGGGAACGGAACACTTCCCCTGTGTCTACTGTCAACAGATTATCATTTGTGTGTTGTTTGGCAGGCTTGATCGATTGATTGATTGAGAGCTATGTGTGTCTTATTCACAATAGTAAAAACCAAGTATGCAAAAAAATCACTAAAGATTTGGGGAGAAGAGAGCAACATTAGCCAACCACATTAAAATAAATATTTTCTCAAAAATTTGTTTAGAATCTTCTCTGTGCATGTATTTCTAGTGCTAGCAATTAGTTGTTTTATTTGCAAATAAAGCATTTTCTACAAAGCACATTTCTATCTACATAACAAAGCCCAATAAAGTGTTTTATTCCCTGCTGGCCACTATTACAGTTCTATTTTTTAATCCACAGATGTTCACTTATTTCTAACTAGGTATAAACATGACATTGAATGATATCATCATGGTTCATAGATGTGTGCTGCTTATCTGAGGTTTAGCACTTTCTTTTTACCCTTCTAAGATGTAAACAGCAAGCAAATCACTGAAGCACAGAACATTTGGTTGAAGGTGGGTGCATTATTTTGCATAATAGATTAAAACAGGAAAATTCAAGGCTCATAATTCCCCCATAAGAGATCTGTTCTTAGTTCTGAGATAGCTACAAGGGATATACCATTCCTATAATTCTTTTTTTTCTCTGAAAAGAATTATAGGAGAGGAAAATTTTCTATAATGCTCATAGAAAAATCAAATACAAAAATTTAGGATAAAAACATCAAAGAAAATAGATGCCTGCTTTTATCTCCTGCTATGAGAAAACTCTTCAAAGAAAATCAAACTACTGCCTTTTCCTTGCATTGCATAAGAGTTTCTACAAAGGACTTACATATCATTGCAGCCATGTTTGGTCATGGTACAATATGTTTGATGGGCATGCCATTCAGCAAACTCAAACTCTTAAACTAACCATGGAACTAGCATCTTTGGATACTGGAGTTATTTTTACCCTGTTCATTCTGTGCATTTTTAGAAATACCCCACACTACAAAATTTTCTTTCAAATATCTCTCTTAAATCAATGGATTCTCAGACAAATCAGTTTCTAGACCTGGGTGAGCCCCTGTCTCAAACGCATGGTTTTCTCTGCTCTCAGTATACTCTGGACAATTGGGACACCTAGGCCTATGGAGCCTGATGCTTTTTATTTGGATAATGCATTTATCAAATTAGTGTCACATGTTTGTTTTCTGGGAAAAGAAGCTGGTTTTGTATGTGTTCTTGCTATATCACCATGTTCAACACAACATTTTTTTGATCAAATGTATGAATGTTTTTCTTCATATACCCATCAGTTTTTCATACCATTTCATTTGGGTGCCATCCACACAGAGATAATCTTAGGTTATACAAATTGAACACCCCCACTTTAGCCCTATTCTCAAGCGGTAGGTTATCATTTATACATTGAACAGAATGCATGCAGAACTGGGTGCCATGACCTTTTCCTTCCTTATGTGTATTTTGTCAGTTTGCTTGAGTTTATTCCATGACACAGAAAGTACATTCCCCTGTTCATTATGCAGGATGTTACAAAAGGCACAGAAGAATAGCTAAGTGAAAAGATACGTGGAGCAAGGTATGAAGGATAAGTAGAAAGATATAAGGATCCTTCTGGTCTTCTCTGGGTACCTAGAACTCTCCAGGTCATTCCTGTGTTCTGTTGTCAAGAAGTTTAGCCATCTCCTTTATTAAGGTTTATGGGACAATTTAACTTAATAAAAATATAATTACATCATAACTTTTAATCTCATCACCTCTTTCCAGTACTTAGTAAGTAGGGTTGAAAATTCTAACACAATAATTTTTTCCTGAAGAGTTGTCTGGTCCTGAAACCACTGAAGAAATCCTACCCTAAATCATTAAGGTGATAGGAGAGGTGTTCATTGCAAAATATTTCTTACAAGTGAGAAATACTAAGAACTGTATTATTTTAGCTGTGCCCCATTAGGTGGGTATATTTCCTACTATATCTCACCACCAATCATCTTTTACCATGATTATATAATACCAAACATCTTTTACAGTGATTATGTAATACCAGGGCAATAACCATCCAGTCATTTGGGGTCTTATTTAGCAGGTATCTTTAAGTGGTTAAGTAACATTCTATGAATTTGACAACTGTTCATAGTCAATGATGAGATTGATTCCATCCCCACCCCCTTCTTCAGATGAGGAAAAGGAAATGGCTTCAAGTTTTTTCCATAATAATTGATGGAAAGAAGTTTGGAGACCCAGGCAGACTGACCCCAGAATCATTGTTAGTCATACAATTTTTGGGAGCGCTTGTCTAAATGTACCAGCAGGAATTCTCTTCCACTTGGCAAAGACCCAAGAATTTGTTTAAGTTCCTGTATTTGCTTGTTTAACAAGCTGCTTCAGTGTTTGTTATCTCTCAGAACTATGTCACATATTGCACTTTTAAGGGGAAATGCCAGTTTAGGTAAGACTTCCAGTTCTAGTGCCTTGGGCTCTCAATTTCATTGAATGTAGGAGTTAGTTTTACCCATAGGAAAAGAAAGGTACCTCGTTACACTGAATTGGTCTTATAGGTGTGAAGACAATCTCATATGCCCCTCTCCCTCAGTGCTTTGGCTTAATGGGAAAATCCAGTATTATTCTTCACTTTACACTGATCACTGGTCTCTTCTGAAAACATAAAGTCCTGTCTTGGGAAGGTATTAGTGTATAATTAGTCTACCAATGGTGAGCTTAGTACAAATGAAGACATCAAAACCAACTTATTACTGAGTTTGGAATAAGAAGGACATATATAGGTAAGATGCACCTAAGGAGAGAATAGAAGGGATACTCATAAATGCTACCATAAAATAAATAGCTGCCCAGCAAGAAGTAAGCAAGGGCCAGCTTTCTTCCTTGGTTTGACTTGGACTGCACAGGTCTGAAGTTTGAAATCCTTCTGAGTCAGCTTCAGGTGTAACTTTTTGGAATCAGCATCTTGGGGTGACATTTCCTCCTTGTCAGAAGCTCATTTATAGATTTCCCTGCTTGTGATCTCATTCTCTAAACTCTTTAGGCAAATGAGATGTAGAGTAGGCCCAATGGGAGATGCATTTCAGCATTGATCTTGCTGGGGCTCTGGGTAGCAGGGAAGTTAAAAACCTTCCCATCAGATCAAATGCTATTGAATCAGCCTGGAGAGGGGACTGCACACAATGACTCTGACTGCATTCTTGCATTTAACACCTCGAGGAAATGGCAAGGGAAAGAAAGCTTCCTGACTCCTCAAGCATTTCTGCTTGAGCTAGTTCCAAGCCGGAGTTGATTGTGAAGTTTGACAGCTATAGTGTTCCTCACCTAAAGTAATTAGCAGTAACAGTACCTAAAAGCTCCTGCTCTTGAAAAAGGCAGCCTTCACGCTGCTCCTGGATAGCTACCTCTAGCCAGCTATAAACTAGTTCCATTTCAGCCTCCTTTCAATTTTCAGTTCACTACTATGGAAGCAGGAGTCTAATTGTGGTAGGCACTATAATTTGAAATAATTGACTCCACTGTTACATCATAGTTCTTGCAAGAGCAGTGAAGAAGAAGGACACCTGTAGCATTACAGTAAATAAAGCCTCCCCACCCTTCCCCTGCATTATTAATGTCTGGCTAGGGCTTTCAAAGAGAGTACTACCTTTGCCCTGCATGCTTCCAAGTCCTTTTTGCTGTTGTGAATAAAGGGAAGAAATTAAATAGTATTTAGTCATCTCAGAGGTCAAAAGGAATATTGTACTTCCAGAAAACTTGACTTTGCAGCTGAAACTCTTTATTGTTTCAGCTTGGCAGCTTTACCGAGGAGGACAATTGTTGAGCCAGAACTGTAGCGCTGAGCATACATTAAGCACAACAGGCTTGCTATTGTCAAATTATTTATGCCACTTATGAATTTTAGCAGTTTGACCAAGCAGAGCAATATCCAAGAGTTTTATAAAAAAGAAAGATTCAGCAGTACTGAAACTGTTTAGTGGCTTCTAATGATTCAACTGCATTTTTTTATTATTAAATAGAATTTAATACCGATAAAACACATCAGATCCTGGATGATTTTGTAAGCTACATCCTATGATGTGGTATGAAGCAGCATGGCAGAGCAGAAAAACCATTACTTTCTGAATGTCATAGACTGTGGGTCGAGACAGGTGTGTCTCAACACATAAGACCATAATCTCAGTCTTGGTCTCTGTGGCTCGTCTTTGAAATGGGGACACCATTATTATCTTTTTTCCTGTTTTATTGTCTAAATTGCTGTAGGAGAGACACATAAAGAGTTCAGCATAGTATCAGATACTGACTTAGAACATAATAAATGTCATTATAGTTACTATTATCATCTTCATAATTATTGCCACACATTTTATGGCAATTTGAAGAATTTAGTTTCCCTGGATGAATCTGATAAATTGAGCACTGCAGCAGAGAATGGATTAGAGGTGACATTTCTCTTTCAAAGTCATAGCAGGTATGTGTTTCAATTTGATAGAATATTACCTAATTTACTGTAATGCTACAATGATGTAACCCCATGGCCAATTATGTCGAATTACAATGACAGGAACAATTAGAGTTTTCTTCAGTAACATTAAACCGGCTACAGAAGTTTTTATGCATGCCTAAGCAACCTGATTGTAATTGTTAGCCAGTGTTCACTTGCAGTGGGGTCATTTTTTTTTTTTTTGAGTTTTGACAAATGAAATGTGGTTGGAAGTGACATATTCCACTTAGGTTTGACACTGAGAGATTCACTTCCCCACGTATATTCTATTTCTTTTGTCACCTGCTTGTTGGAAATTACCACCCATGCATGTCTTGGAGATGGCGTTTCAGGTTTGGATGGACCAGCATAGCTAAGGACATTTCCATACACACTAAACACAGACACAAATACAGTTATACACAGACACACTCACACCAAACAGACATAGTGTCTAGAGGCTGGAATATGTGACTGTACAGGATGGGGATTGGGTTAGCATTCATTATTCTCATCCAAAGTTTGTTCTCCAGACATTGTGCTACATTCTTACAATGCCAGGTGATTCGGGAGACAGAGGCAAGAGGGTCAGAAGTTCAAAGTTAGAAGCAGGGGACATGGCTCATTCAATAAAATGCTTGCCATAAAGCATGAAGACTTGAGTATCCAGCACTCCTGTAGATGTATGTGTTTACAAGCCCGGAACTGGGAAAGACTGGCAGATTCTTGATCAGCCTGTCTAGTTGAATCAGAGAACTCCTGGCTTAGTGGGCAACTTTGTCTCATTAAAATAAGGTGAGGAGCAACTGACAGAGACAGAGGATTAGATATATGGCCTACACACACTTGCATATATTGAGATTTGTATACACGCACATAGCATGCAGGTACCACATATACATTCAGAAAACAAATAATACATATACATTTTTCAGAATTCAAAGCAACTCCAAGTCACTCTGAACTAGGTAGCAAATTCAAGGCTAGCCTGGGATACATTAGTCCTTATCTCAACAATAAAATCAAATGAAAAGGGCAGAAAATGTCCTGTGCGACATGTCAGCAAGTGCTTGTAGTCCTAGCACTTGGAAGCCTTAAGCAGAAAGATTCCATGTGTGAAAGTAGCCTGTGGTGTTATTTCCTTAGGTGCTCACAGGGCTTCCCAACCTCCCCCACCCCACACATTTCATTTGCTCTCATGGGCCCATATAAGCTGCAGATGGCAGGGAGCAGGGTAGGTCACATGTGGGAGCTTCTAGAGATGAGGCTATCATTCCCACCCTGAACGTAGAAAGTACTATCCAATGGCCTAGAGGCCCAGAAGGAACCCGTGCAAAGGCACTCTCTCTTGCTGCTTCCTGATCACCATGGGATGAATAGCTTTGCTGTTCTGTGCCTTCGTAACATGAAGTTCTGCCTCACCACAACCCACAAACAAGGGAACCTGACCCATTTAAAACCAACAGTCAAAACCCCGTCTCTGCTCCTCCAACATTTTTATATCAAGTATTGTGTCAGAGTAGGGAAAAGCCAAGAAGGTTCATCCACAGTATGGAACTGTTATGCAGTAATACTAGACTCCAGCCTCTTTAGCCTCCCAACAGCACTTCTAGCTAGCAACTCTCCAGGATCTTTCATGTGTTCACTGCTGAGGAGCTGGACTTCCTAAACGGAGCAGCTTCCAAAGTTAGAGTCTATGCCTTAGAGCCTACAGATAGGTGGTATTGAACTGCCTAGCTCCCATCATGTAAGCCCATCTAATAAATCCCCTTTAATAATGTCCACATATTATATTATCACATCTATGACACATATATTAGCTCTATCATATCGTTTTTCATGAAAAGAACCCTGGCTAGACTGAGGAAGTAGCTGGTTATACAGAAGCATTTGTTATCCAAGCAAACACTCGAGTTCAAATCTCTGGCACCCACTTAAAAAAACCTAGGTATGACTACATATACATATATTATTTCAGCATAGTAGAGAGCAGAAACTTAGATCTCTAGGGATTTCTGAATATTGGCTGAAATCCAGGTTTAGTGAGAGCTTGTCTCAAGAGAATAAGGCAAAAAGTGGTACCACAGGACAACCAAGAACATCTTTTGGCTTCTATGGTTATATGTACCTGTACACATATGTGAACATATACCTCTCCGTCTGTCTCTGTCTCTGTCTCTGTCTCTCTGTCTGTCTCTCTCTGTCTCTCTCTATCTCTCTGTCTCTCTGTCTCTCTGTCTCTCTCTTTCTCTCTCTCTCTCTCTCTCTCTCACACACACACACACACACACACTAGTATAAATAAAGAATCCTGTTAACAGAGATTTTGGGCACTATAAGGGTATCTTGAGAAGTAGAACTGGAAAGATAATTTTCTCCAATAATTTCCAGAGCATGCTCTCAATAGTGCCTATATGAAATTTTCTAAAGATTCTCCTGTTTTTATGGACATACCTAATAACATATTTTAGTGAACTTTTAAGAAATATTGTATATAATAAACACATTAGACACTTTGATTCACAACTTTTAAGAAGAGTTAGCAACTCTGTACAACACTTGAACCTTTCTAGAAAACTAAGGAATATGATACAGGTTGCTTGCTTCTAACATCACTTGACACAGTTACAAAGAAAAGCAAGGGCTCTGAGATAGGATTTTCAAGATCTAGATGTACTTAAGCCTTTAAATTTTTCTAAGTATGCCCGGAGAAGGGATTTATGTTCATGGAGTCATGGAGCTTAAGTTACTGAGAACCAAACATGAGTCCTAGTCATGTGATTGGCTGAGTTATAACCCAAGTTTAAGCTTTAGCCTCAAAGGCTATATGCAGTTTGATTAGAAAAGAGAGGAATCCTATAACATGAGATGGAGAGGTGTGGGAAGGCTCTGATGAGATTGCGAGCATGGACAATAAAATCATATGGGATTCTCTGTCCAAGAAGCACCCTCCTTACCCATAAATTCCCCATGTCTCTACAATATTATCTTATTCATTTTTTTTTCTGGAAGGAATTAACTCTGAATTGTCTATGGAATTAACTGACATTACCTGAAGAAAACACCAAGCAAGGCAATGCTTCTTTTCCTCACGATTCACCTCTTTGACCCATCCTGTCACTAGACCCATAAACAGATTTCATTTTCTGCAGGCCCCTAGAGGTGAGACACACAATATGGGTCTTTACGTGGCACACTGAAAATTCTAAAATCTTCTCTTGTTTTCTATTTGTATAAGCAGAGATATGGTAAAGCATAGATTAGTTTTAAATGTATTAGAGAACGGTAGTAGGGAAATCAATCTAAGACAGGCTTAAGTTATAGATGTGATCAAAAACTCTAGGTTCAATGTTGAATCTCAAGTAGTTGCAAAAATGTTGCTAAAACTTTGTATCTTGGTCACTGTTCTATTGTTGTGAAGAGAGCATTCATTCGTTATGGGTTTGCTTACAGTTTCAGAGGTTATCCAGTCATCATCACATCACGGTAGGGAACATGGCGGCACAAGGGCAAACATGGTCCTGGAGAAGTAACCAAGAGTTCTACATCCTGATTCATAGATAGGTGATCTGGGCCTGGTATTGGCTTTTTTGAAACCTCAAAACCCACCTCCAGTGACATACTTTCTCCAATAAAGCCATATCTCCTGACTCTTTTTATCTAGCGCCACTCCCTGATGACTAAGCATTCAAATATATGAGTCTAGGAGGGCCATTCTTATTTAAACCACTACAGTTTGTTTAATTGGCTAACTGAAATATTAATCAAAACATATCCTGCCATAAACTAGAGGTGCCTGACATGACTTGGCTTCAAGTTGATGAGAATGTGAAGATTATAATTAGTCGTCTACTTGACAGAACCTGGATTAAACTGAAGAGACAAACTTCTTAGCATGTCTGTGAGGGAGTATTTAAATTGAGTTACCTGAAACAGAGAGATATATTACACATATGGGAGGTACCATCCATGGCCTGGCTGTGAGTTAGCTAAGAGGAAAAAAGTAAGTTGAGTACAAGCATACATAACTTCTCTGATACCAGCTACCCCCTGCTCCTACTGTCCTTTTGCATATGTGAGTGTGTGTGTGTGCACGTGCGCACGCACATTATGATAGACTGCACCCCATAAAAATAAAAACCAAGATGAATTCTTCTTTCCTTCAGTTGCTGTTGCTGGATCCATAGAAGCTCATTGGCTGATTTAAACACAACAGATCTAGTAAGATACTGAAGTGGTAAGGGCATTGTTACATCACTCAGTCATCAAAGGTAAGTGAGTGAACTTACTGTAATGAACAGCAGAAGCATAGCAAATGATCATAATGCTATGAGTCATGTTGACCTATGGCATTGGCTAATTACTCATGATGTTCCCAGAAGTAAAGAAAGAGCGGGCCAACTGAATTCTTCCTTGATATTCATGAACAGAGAAGCTCCAGAGCAAATAAATGAAAGGCTACCTTGAATCACAATAACAGTGAATCAAGTACTCCAGCCAGTTTAAAGACTGAAGCCAATTTAGTGGTCCAAAAGACTCAAGAAAGCCCCTGCTCTACTAGCAAACATTTATACTCTTAATCTTTCTCCCATCCTTCTTGGAGTTTCTATTTGTTGTTTGCTTGTTTTTAATGGGATAATTGGGTGTTGGGGACCAGAGAATAATCAGACCTTCAAAGACCAACCAAAAACTGGTCCTGAGCTAATATGGATTCTCAAAGAACTCAAACTGTACTGTGGCCCCTCAAGTCAAAATAAGAGCTGATGGATGTCAGGGTGTCAATGGACAAGCACGACACAGTGTGTCTAGTGGGTTTCTGAACTCATCCATCACTTCAATATTCTCAAAATCCATACTGGAACAGATATGCTTAGACTTTGGCAGATGCCCAGGTTGCTTTCCAAAACTGTGATGGGAGGGATATTTAGCATTAGAAAAGCCAAGTGAAAACCGATAGAGCTTCCTCTTGCTGAGAAAAGGATAAAACAAAAGAATGTTTTCTCCCTGAAGGAATTATGGAGATTAGTGGCTCTATCAAGGCCTGAAAGATTCTTTGGTAGTGGTTTCTACCATATCTTACTTAACTCTGCTGTTTATCCTGGGTACAAAACAAATTGATTATTAAAAAAATTACAGTTGAGCCGGGCAGTGGTGGTACATGCCTTTAATCCCAGCACTTGGGAGGAAGAAGCAGGTGAATTTCTGAGTTCAAGGCCAGCCTGGTCTACAGAGTGAGTTCCAGGACAGCCAGGTCTACACAGAGAACCCCTGTCTTTAAAAAACAAAAAGAAGAAAAAAATTACAGCTGATTATTATATGCTTAATCATGTGGTAGTTCCAGCTGAAGTTGCTGTGTTAGATATAATTTCCTTTCATGAAAAGATCAACGTGTCTGCTGGTATTTAGTGTAAAGCTTTTGATCTATCAAATGACTCTGCTCCACACCTGTCCATAAAGTCCAGCCTAAGCAGTTTTCTTTCAGCTGGTTTGCCTTTCTCTTCTATGTGATCACATATGTTTGTTACATTTGTGGTAGATATCATACTGATTTTAAGCAGGAGGTAGCAAGCATTCTGGACTTGTTGGGAAAGCAGTTTCACAACAAAATTTAGGGGTCTTCTACCTCGGAAAATAGGAATCTATTCATAGGATGGCCATATACATGCAATCCTTTAAAAGTAAAGTTTAAGCTGTTATATTCTGCCTCTTGTTTCACCAAGAAAGTAACTAGCACTTTGTGGGTCTATTTGGCTTTTGAAGGTAGCACATTCCTCATTGGAGTATATTACTCTGGTCCATATACCATGTGCATGGAACTTACTCTGTAGACCAGGCTGGCCTTGAACTCAGAAATCCACCTGACTCTGCCCCCTAAGTGCTGGGATTAAAGGCATGAGCCACAACTGCCCGGCTTAAATTACTTTTCTGTTGTTCAGATAAATACAATGACCAAGGCAACTTGAGGAGGAGGAGTTTATTACAGCCCATTGTTTCAGAGGGTTGAGAGTCCATCATGTCAGGGAGTTAAAGCAATAGGCAACAGCATTGGTGGCAGGATAGGAAACCAAGATGGCATCTTCTATTGTAACCTTGGATCAGAAAGAAAGGCCTAAGGTTCACATAATCCCAGGCAGCAACACTCTCAAAAACTTTTTCCAGTGATGTACTTTCTTCCAACAAGGCTGCATTTTATGAACCTTCCCCAACAATTTCACCCACTACTAGCCAGGTGCTTAAATATCAGAGCCTATGGGAGACCTTTATCATTCAAATCATTACATTCTACTCCTCGGCCCCCATATCTCATGGTTATGTCATAAGACAAATGAATTTCTACCTAGCATTTAGTCCAAATTCAAATGGCATTATAGTATTTCACAATCTCAAAAATGTGCAAAAATCCAAGGACTCTTATGAGACTGAAGTCACTCATATCTGTAGCCTTCTATAAAATTAAAGAGCAAAGTATGTATGTACTTAAAACAAACAATGGCACAGAATAAACATTACCATTCTGAAAGGGAAGAATGATGTCATAGTGAGGACATATTGGACAAAAGCAAAGCTGGTATTCTTTAGGGCAATCATCACATCCTATGGCTCCAAGTCTATATCCAGCTCTCCTTGGCAGATGGATCACAGCCCTGGCATTTTTAAAATCTTGGCATCTCCTGCCTTCCCTTTCACAGATTCACAGAAAGACCTCACACAGGCTCTTGCCCTCTCAGAGCTAATCTCTTTAGCAATTACAGTCTTTCTTCCAGCACCTACCTTAGCTATAGCATTAAAATTCCCAGTACTGCTTTTCTCTCCAAGTTGTACATTTCATATTTCTTCCTTCCCTACTTCCTCACTTTCAGTGTAGACCTACATACGTGTTCAGTCTTTACCATGTCACAAATTTATTATTATGTTGTATTAAATGTTCTCCCTCACCCCCCTAAAAAAAGCTGACTACTTTAAAATATTTGTCTCAGGGAAGTTATTATTGCAAAAGTAGTAGGCACATGGTGCTTTGACAAGATGTTTGAGGACTGGCTGCTAGCCCATTTGCTGTAAAAGTCCTTGATTCCCTATGAAACATCTTGACCTGGGTCCCCACAGTATAAATTAGTCTCAGTCTACTGTCTTCCAAGTTCCTGTTAGAATGGCCTGTTATGCTCTGCTTACAGTATCAAACTACTTTCTTAGTCTCATGTTACAAAGTCTTATATATTCTCTTTCCAAATTTCATGATCAGGTTTCACAGCAACAGCTAGCTCTCTGGTCCTAAGTTCTGTCTGAGTTTCTTTTGCTATGATAAAATACCACAACCAAGGCAGCTTATAATGTTTATTTGGGCTTGTGGCTTCAGAAGGATAAACAGCCCATCATAATGAAGCATAGCAGCAAAAGGAATAAGCTCTGAGCTCAGAAATCACATTCTCAACAACAAGAAAAGAGAGAAAGAGAGGGGGGCACCTAGGTATACATATAGATATAGAGACAGAAATGATAGATAATAGATAGATGATAGATAGATACATAGATTGATATAGGCATAAATGATATACAGAGATAGAGAGTAGAGTACATAGAGAACAAAAGAAAAACTACAAATAGGGTAAAGCTATAAAGCTATAAAGCTCTCTTAAATATATTTCCTCCAACAAGGCCATTTTTTCCTATACTTCCCCAAATAGTGACATGAACTAGGGAACAAATGTTAAAACGCCTGAGCCTATGGATAACGTTTTTAGGAAAAGGCTCATCAGCAGGTCCCAGCCACTGGGCAAGCTATTCTGCTACTTGGACCATATGACCTAACAGATTCCATCAAAGTTGAGGTGTCAGTGGAAGTTAAAGATGCTATGTAGAGACTTGTTACATCTTCAAAGCAGATTTATAATGAAGATTCTTTGAAGTATGGGACAAACTCCTGACATCATTGATAAACAACTATTCTCCCTTTGAGACACAAATCCTGGCTTGCAATTGAGCCTTTGTGGAAACTGTCTGCTTGAGGATGATTCATGAAGTTGCCATGTGACCTGAGATGCACATCATAAACATAGTTATTTGATCTGCAGGTTAATAATCTGGACATAGATAGCAGTAATCCATCATAAGGCAGAAGTAATATACACATGATCAGATCTGAGAAAGTTTTAAAAGATGAATAATTTACAGGAGAAAGTACCATAAATGTATTCAGTTTAACGCCTTCTTAATTCTATAATTCTATAATGCCTTCTTCCCTAAGCTGTACCTATGGACTCATGGCACATACACTATTATTGACTGATCAGGAAGAAAAAACTAGGGCCTATTATACAAGTGTTTCTATGCAGGTGATGTTAGGCAAGAATCATGCCAGAAATAGGTTGTTGAAGAATTATAGCTCCTTTATAGGGTATGCATGAAGGACAGTAGTGATAAAAAAATATCTCTGGTTGGCAGAACTTTGAGCAGTATGCATGGTCACACATCTTGCTTAAAAGGAGAAATGGCTAGATGTGTAATTGTACACTGATTTACATATTGCAGCCAATAATTTGGCTGGATGGTCAGGGAGTTCTAAGAATTTTGGTGAGAAAATTGATGATAAAGATATCTAGGGAAAGTATATATATATATATATATAGACATATCCTTAGATATCTCCAAATACACAAAGGATAGTAAGATATTTTTGTCATGGTGGCAAGAATGGAGATTTTACATGGGCTCAGAAGCCTAGACTTTCATTAACAAAGACTGAGTGTGCTAAAATCTTTGAATATCTGCATCTTTTATATAGCACCATTCCCTAGACTGGACAGCAATCTGATGGCAGAATGATTACATTATACTTCCATCATATCCATGGGATTAAGTCTGTGGGAAAATGTACCCCCAACATAGGAAAGTTCATAAATAGTGCTGAAGACACTTCAAGAATGGAAATGTGGATTGCAAAGTTAATCTCTTGAAAATGTTTTACTATTGACAACCTTGCTTGCTGTAATTAGGCAAGTAAGGGAGTCACTCAGGAAGTGGTAACAATTGGGTATTATGCTTTCATCTCAAATAATTTCAAATATTCAATGTTCTTGGAGCAGGGCTTAAAAAAACACAGTCAAAGAAAGGGAGACACACACATTTTATTGCCATTTAATCTGATGATCAACCAGGTTGCACACTGAGATACCTGTGTGCAGAGTGAACATTCCCTTTGTCATGTCTCTGATTAATCATGAGTATAGCATCCATATTCCTTGAACAAGAATTTCCAATTACAAACCACCAATATCCCCTACAGGAAAGGCTTAGTACTAAACGTGGCGTTAACTAAAGCAGAAAAGGACATATTATTATTTAGAAAAGAATAACATTATTACAGGGGGAAAAATCACAGAAAGCATGTGTTCTTTGAGAAGGGTTTCTCAAAACTCTTAAACCTGTCTTAGAAATGAAGTTTTGGAAACCCTTAATGAGGCAGGAGTACAGTGAAACTTATTCTTCTCTCTTCTTGCCTCGTCACACAGTGGCTGCCAACTTCAGAGCTACAATCTAGAAATGTAGAATGCCTTTCTGCCTTGTTTTGTTCTTTTCAAGTCTGACCTTTGCTTTATCCAAATATCATTTTGTCTGTAAATACAAAAATGAGTGGCTGCCCACTCATGGTTGCAAAACGTTTGGAACACTTCAAACCTTTTTCAGGCTGCCACAGGAACTCGTACTGGGCAAAGTTAATCTCTTGAAAATGTTTTACTATTGACAACCTTGCTTGCTGTAATTAGGCAAGTAAGGGAGTCACTCAGGAAGTGGTAACAATTGGGTATTATGCTTTCATCTCAAATAATTTCAAATATTAAATGTTCTTGGAGCAGGGCTTAAAAAAAAAAAAAAGGTCTCTGCATCTTAAAGTCCATTTGGACTCTAGTGGAATTGCCGAAGCCCAGCGTGTGCTAAAATGTTTTCGCATCCTTCGGTAATAAAATTGTGAACTCCTGTGGCTGTAAAGAATTTGAGACATTATCCTGTCCCAAACTCCACAGTCTGGGTTTTGGTAAGCAGGTCATTTACCCCATCTCAGATATTTAGGTATTATTACCTGCCTACTGTGGTGTTTAATAACCTCTCCATCAGAAACTACTTTTACATATCTGAAATATATTCTCCCTCCTTCTTCAAATTCTAGTGGGGAAAGTTTTTATTTTTTTTTAAAGTTTCAGGATTTGTACTTTATAGTAAATCTTTAGACATGCTCTCCCTTTTGGAATGTAGAAGGCAGTTGTTTTGACCCTTAACATTCATCTCAAACTAGCACATGCCACCCACAAAATGAGGAAGCAAAATGGTGATTCTTGTCTTTAAGTTCTTACCTTTAAATTCCATACCTTTCAGAATGTGCATATCTATATGTAATTTCCATCTTTTCCAATGTTTTATATAAAAAGAAAACCACTGATTTTTTTTTTCCCTCACTGATCCATCAGTGATCTGTTAGTGCCTTTGAAGACAATGGGCAAGAGAGTAAACATCAGTCCTTATAAGGCACACATTCACTTTCGATACTTTGGTCCACAATAGAAATTCAAACCCAGAGGTCTGTATCCCAGGACACTGTGTACCTGTGTTCTGGGTTGGTTTGGTTTGGTTTGGTTTGGCTTTCTGATATAACCTGGAACTCACAATCATGACCCAGTCTTCTTGACTGTTCAGGTTACAGATAGAACACTCCAGAAATGCTGATGCATGGAATACAGGATCTACTGTCAGAAAAACTGCATGTTGGAATGAAGAGTAGGGTGTGTGAGGTCTGAGGATTTAAAAATATCATTTTCAGTAGCTTATATACTTTATCATTATTTTGCCTTGAGTTGTTATATTATAATAGCACTGTTAGATTCAGTCAATTGACCATTTTCCTTATGAATACTACATATAATTATGAATTTCAGGCTTTGAGAATGAGAATTTTATCAGCTATAAATATGAAACATACATTTAAATAAAAAATAAATCCTTACAGGATGTAAATTCTTGGGAGCCTCCAGTTTTCAATTTAGATGCTTGTTCCAATATTGATTTTGTATTGCAACTTTAGAAATAAATCTTGATTTAGGGTTGACAGCACCATGCTTTAAATATATTAGATTGTTTTAGCTCTGACAGTTTATTTTTCCAGTTGTTCTGCTGTATAACAATATCGCCTAGTGTGTAATCTCTTTAGAACACCAGTGTTTAAATGAAGAAAGAAGAAAAAAAAAAGACTGATTGTTGGGCCCCAGGCACCAAAATAAGGATGCTTATCAGATTATTTTCTGGCTTGTAACCATGCAAGAGGACACTTGTATCTCTTACCAATGCAGTTGTTCTCATATTTCTTGAGAGATAATATGAATGAATTAACTGTCCTTTCAAAACTATGAATAGAAGCCCGGCACTTTCTTGCTAGTTTGGGAAAACGGGTCTTTTGTTGAGAATGCCAGCAGAGCTTCCAGTATGCCAAAGGTCAAATCTCATCCAGCGGTAACTGTGTCTACAGCCCAGTTACAAGTTTCAGCTGAGGGTACAGCAGGGATCTAAGTGGCAAGAGCCCTTTGACCCCATCCCAGGGACACCAAACCAATGCTGCTCCATTTTGATTTGTCTCCCCTTGCTCCTCCTGTCCTCATGAATGCTAGACAACTACTTTACAACTGAGCTATATCCCCAGCCCTGGGTATACTTATATGTACAGAATACTTATGCTTTGACAAAGGGTTCCAACATTTCTAAACCTTTCTGACCCATTCTGGTGTAATACATTTGGTAAGGAAAATACCTGGATAAGACTATGCCTTAGAGCCTGGTACTTTAGGCCATTTGTAAATCCACAGAAAATGCACTTATAATCATATGAAAGAAGAGCATCAACCTGGCATTGCAATGTAAATAAAGACCAGTCTAAGAAAGAGACATAGGAGAACTCTAGGAATCTCTATCAAGATGCGATTGCTTATCCACATGTGTATATCATTGCAATTAAAAAGCTTTGCCAGACAGAAGAATTGATATTGTTTGCCTAAGGTCAGGAGCTATAGATTTCCAGGAGTTGAAGATCTCAGTACAGCTGTATAGAAATCTCAAAAGAGAATGTCATTTGTATTTTTAACCTCTGATTACTGGACAGCAATATGGCATGTTTATTTTGTTTAGAATTTCAGAATTATTAATTAATGTGTGTGTGTGTGTGTGTGTGTGTGTGTGTGTGTGTGTGGTATGTGCATTCACTGGGGAGCTCCTGCACAGGTCATAGAAAAACATGGCAGGAGTCAGTTCTTTCTTTCTACCATACAGGTTCTAGGGATGGAACTCCAGGCATCTGACTTGGTGGGAAGCACATTTACCTGCTGAGCCATCTCTCCTGCCTGCAGGATGTCAGAATTCTTAGAGGGAGATTAAGTCTAGCCTGCAGTGAGCAGTTCTGAAAATTGCTCTGCCTCTTTAAGAAGATTGACATGAATTGTGAGCCTCTGCTTTGTTTTCAAAAACAAATGAACACATTTCCCATTTAAATAGTGGTCTTCACTGTCTGCCCTTTGAATAAATGCTGGGAAAGTGTCTGATGTGCATGTATTTATCTTACAGCTTGACAAATGGAATTAATGCCAAAGTGTTAAGCCATTACTGTGTAGGGGAATGGAGGTCTTACAAATACATTTGCTATTTCACTTTCTCTGCATGTTCTGTGCATTGAAGGCTGGGTTAATGATATCCTCAGAAATTGTATGGTCTATTGAGTAGTGACGGCAGTGAAATATGGTTGGCCAAAGCATCCAGGGTAGCTTCCTGTGGTAATAAATTGAAAATGTGGGAGAGCTAAGGGTGGGAGTCAGGGATAGGCACAAAGGAAAGTATTACACAAAAGAGCCCAGGGTATTTAACACCACCTCCTGCATGTGGCCCAGCAAGTTTTCCTTTAGACTTTTTGTTTGTTTGTTTGTTTGTTTGCTTGTGACTCAGAGCTGGTCTTAGGCAGCTTTTGCCTACTATAACTGCCTTCTGCGCGGTTTCCCTTTATAACTACAAGTGATTGCTTACCTCATGGTAGCGTCTGCAGGTCTGATTAAGTCTGTCTCCATTGCCATCCTTAGAGACACTTCAAACTTTGTCCCTACAGAAGAACATTCATTCTGAACATTCTTGGGAAAGCAAGAGTCCTTATTTCCTTGCTGAGTCCCCCTCTTTTCTGTCCCTTATTTCCCTACTCCCTTTCTCCCCATCAATTCATCTTATCCCTCCTTTTTTTTTTCTTTTCTTTCCCATTTCAAACCTCTGCCTTGTCTTTCCTACTCCCAGGAAAAAGAAAGTCTTGGAGCTAAGTGAAGTCAAAGCACAGTTGTTTTTAGAGCAACATCAAGGTCCCCCATGTGGGAAGAAATCTTAGGGATGCTTTCAATAATCAGTGGTCCTTGCCTCACATCATCTTGTTGGATGGAGAACCTATACTGTGACTCAATTTTGTATTTTCAGTTTACATCTATCTTTGTTGAGTTTCTGTTGAAAATTTATCTACTTTTAATTTTAAGTATTTTGTATTTTAAGAGCTTTGTCTGCCTGCCTATCTGTGTCCAACATGTTTTACATTGCTAGCAGATACCTAAAGAGGGAGTAGATCCTCCTGGAACTTGTGTTACAGATGGTTTCCAACTGCCATGTGGGCAATGGGAATCCAATGGAGGTACTCTGAAAGAGCTATCAATGCTGCTAACCACCTGGCAATCTCTCCAGTAACTTTTGTATTTTATGCAAATGCTGTTTCTGAAGGGTAGAGGCACTTTCATACCCTCACCCCCAATACCTAGATGTATTGATGGGGAGAAGATATACTCTGCATGCTTCATTTGAATAGTATTAGAGAGAACATTTTACTTTCTTTGAACTAAATTTCAGGCAAGTATGCATCCTGTGCACTAGCTTGCCCATCTGACTAGAGATGAAAGGTTTCCTGTATGCTTTGTATTTAAAATTACTGTTTTTCTTTTGGTGAAAAAAAAAAAAGATGGAATCATCCTTGAACTTATCTTTAAGTTGAACACTAGAATGATTAAAGTTTTGGTATTATTTACCTATCAAAAGTTATTTCCTATTGACTATCCTTCATTTAAAACATTCAAATTTTCTAAAGTCACAGAGCCAGATAATCTAAATCCGTAAGACATAAGCAGCAATATCATTTGATGCTAGTCTTATATCCTTAGGTTTTCCTATAAAGGGAGTCTATGAGAAATCCACAGAATATAAAGAAGAACTACTATTTTAGGATCCACTGATAAATTTTTGAGGTTTTACTTGGTTGAAAACTTAGCATTAGTAAAAGACTTGGTGTTGGCTGACGTGTGCTGTGTTCTAATCTGTGGTCTCAGTTATAATTACTATATATTTAAATATATAGTTAGGAATTTTGGAGAAATAGTACAGGGAAGGTCTTCATTATCAGTCAGCTTACAACAAAGCTTACAGTGTTAAGACAGAACACGAAATTAGACATTAGAGACCTGGAATGAGATAGTATAAAATTGATCAAAACCTGTATTACAGAAACAATTTCTCAGTCATCCAAAAAAAATATGCATGGATCAAAATGGTTTGAAGGGTTATCTTTCTTATACATGAACACTTAAAATCAGGCAGGCTGTTCTGTGCTTCATTATAAAACATAGAAAGATAGATAAACCTATACATGTCATGCATGGAAAAAGGGATACAGTAGATCAGGAGAAAAACTACAGGAATAAAGTGACTTACTGAGTGAACCTCAGCTCTGTGGAAGGAAAATCATAGAGCCTCATTGACTGCACAGGTTAATCAAGATTCTGGGACAGCATTTCTAACTGAGGAGCCGATAGGCATTTTCGTGAGGGACAGAGAGGTGAGCATCAATGAGATTTTGGAGAAGAGAATCAGCAGGAGCCAGACAGCAAGAAGGGAGAGAGATCACAGGCAAGGTGTGGATAGACTTGAATATTGAAGAAGGTCTGCATCCCTTCCTGAAATGGTCCTAGCTTCACTCCCCACAGACAGCATCCTACTCAGAAAACACGCAGCACTTAGCAGCTCTGTTACTTATTATAATTGTGGGTTCCCGAATTTGAGAGCTTAATAGGTCATTAGTGTTCCCATCAAGAACATCCACCCTTTAAATTCTGTTTTGCTCCTTTTTGCACATGTTGTGTTCATACCCAAATTGTGAATGATGTATCCCAGTTGACTTGTGATTTCAGATATCATTTCCTCTGGGAAGAGTTGGTTGTTCTAGGTTTCTGGTCACTCCACTTGTCAAGAAAACAATAACAGCAATACAACTGCACAAAGGTTAAAGTGGCAGAGTCCTTTCTGAGCAGGTCCATGGGTTCTGACCTATCAATGAGTTAAACTAGTTTGGTTGGCATTCATCTATAATCTCAGAACAGGGAGGCAGGAGGATTTAGAGTTCAAGGCCAGCTTCTGCTAACTGGCAGAGATTTTACATTAAAAATGAAAACAAACAATTGAATATAAAACATTTGCTTTAAGGGTGTTTGGTGGGTTTGATTTCATTTTTATTTTGACTCGCAAGACCTGTTGGAAAATGTGAACTGGGATGACTTACTGCTGAGTGCATTTACCATGCACAGTGCATTAAACTGCAAGAGGGACATCTCAACTCTGGCAGAGGGCACCACCACTCACTAACACGTTCTCATTGCAAGAATGCTTCCTAACAGTGGACACACCCAAGTTATTGACTGGAGAATGAATTGGAAACTAAGAGCAAAATCAAGTCAAATATTACAGAACAATATGTTTATTTTTGTATTCTTTAGAACCTCCACAACTGCTGCATTTCTCTCTACACTGCATCAACACTAGAGTGTGATGATATTAAATTCTGTGTCCTGAGTTGTAAGGGAAGTGCTAACAATGGTTTTCAATGCTTCTCTGGTGGGTTAGGTTTTTTTGTTTTTTTTTTCTTGTCTCCCCTGGACATGTGAAGATAAATGTCTAACACACTGCACAGTCACATAAGGGATATTGTATTACCAGCAAAGCCAGACTGGACTCCAAAGTAAATAAAACACCACCCAAATCCACCTTGTCAGGGGCTTATCAAAGTATAGTTCTTTTGTTGTTCACAATGGGGGCAGGCCTTGTTTTCCTGTGCTTAAAAGAAGGATTTTACATCTGAAACAGTAAAAGTACAGTTGGATGACAATTGAATCTCTTTGTCACATCCCTGCTGGATATGCATCCCCTCATTCTCCAAGAGGGCAGCAAGTTCCATCTTAGCTCAGATCCCCCAGGACTGTGGACTGCCTCACTGGGAAACCTCTGTTGCCCAGAGCTGTGGCTATCAAAGGCAGCAGGGTAGAATCTGCCGTTCTTTCTCTAGCCTCCAAATAAACTGATTACTTTGATCCCTAAAGCTTCGAATTGGACATTTCTCAGCCATCCTAAATTTGCTCCCTCTCCATTTTGTTCAGAGGGATTTTTTTTTAACGGTTTTCTGTTTTTCAAAATGTCAAATTGAGAACAGGCAGTGGGACTGTCACCCTTTAGGTGTTCTGCAGCTATCTGTGTCTCTTGCAGAGGCAGGTACCTACTTAACAGGAGAGCTTTTACCGTGAAAGCTGCACACGTCACAGCAGAATGCATTTATTATAACATTAAATGACTAAAACTGTTTATTCTGTGAACATAATGGTTCTCTGTGTCTTCGGTTCATCTTAATCTGTTTTAGTGCCCGGCTTTTCTCAAAAAAACCTCTTTCGAATGCAGTTTCTCATTTCATAGAATAGCTCGAAGAGGAAGAAGAATAAAACAAAATTAGCAGTTGATCAAGAGTACTTTAGGCTGCCACCCTTTCCATTAAGGATTTGATTTGATGTGAGCGCAATGCTTTTCCTGATACATTATGATAGAATAACCCTGACAGAAAGTGAAACCAAAGAAAACTAAAACTTGATCTGAGATCCAGCAGCCTGCCACCCTCCGATTAGCATTTTAATTTGATGGGAGCAGTGTGGCGTCTTAGCCTGAGTTCCCAGGAAAGGCTTTCTCATTTAAGAGTGTCTTACCCTTATCAAGGAATCCTGAGCTCTTTTAGAATTTATTTATTTATTTTTTAAAGATTACCTCTGCTGCTTCCCTGGTGGCAAAGGAAGGTGTTTATCAGACACTTCTTTGCAGCAGCAATCTATGGCTGCCTTTTGATGACAACGGTAAGACTTCATCAAGACTAAAGTATGCAGCTACAGCAAAAAAAAAAAAGAAAAAAAAAATCCATGTGGATACATTCCTCTGACAATACCTTTGTTAAGAGTGGCTTTCTGCAAAAAGAAATGAGTTAACAGTCAAATGTTTTATTCTTTTGCCCACGCGCCCCCTCCCCACATGCACATGCACACACTGAAAAAAATATGGAAAAAATAAACTCTTCTGGAGACCCAGTTCATTCATTAACAACTCAGGGAACCATGTTAGCCTTGTGGGCCTGGACTGAAAGCAGATGGAACAAAAGAAACCAAACCAGCATTGGCTCTGCACACCAATGTTCGTTTCTGGTCCTTGAATGTTTGTTTCTCGTGCACACCAATCCTGGTGCCTTCCAAGCGGCCAGCTCACTTTCCTTCTCTTCGGCTAGGCTGTTTGGTGACAGGACTTCATGTGAAGGGCTTGGGTTTCAGAACCAGTTTCTTTTGTGGAATTATATTTTCTTTTGTTTGTCATTCTTCTCAAGGGCTTCAGGTTTATTGTGCAGAAACCCGGCATGTATATTAATGTCTCACCGCTTTTCTCCGTTTTAGCTCAGTCTTTCCTGTTCCCCTTCATGCAGATCATCTAAGTCTTTAATCTTTGAGATTCATCAGAAAGGAATGGTTTTACTCTGAAGGACAAGCAGAATTAGGGATGAGAATGAGCCTGGATTCTGGTTGCCTAATGTCTCTTATCAGCTGTGGGTAAGGAATTTCAGCACAGTTAGCCATGCTTGGTGGGTAGGTTGCCCGTGTCTAGATGATATTCCTTTTACAGAGATATTTCAAATAAGAATATTAAATAGTAGTCCATCATGATTAAGGGTTGATAGTACATGGTAATAGCCTTTTCCCTGAGTTAAATCTGTAGCTTTGTGGGACTCTCAAAAAGGATAACTTTCATTTGTACTACAAACATCTTAACTTCCCATGCAATCCTTGGGAATCAGTGCTTACCATCATCGTGTAGCCCTGTCTAGTAGCCAAAAGGATCCACCCTATGATCTCACTGAGGTTCCTTAGGTTTCTTTGAGATGTAACTACAGAAGCTATGATCACATATGGCTGTTGTGCAAACACAATACAGACTCCTGTAGAAGCCCATGTCCATGTTCTTGGGTATGTGTTTTCTCTGACCTCAGTGCTTGTTTGTTTGTTTGGGTTTTTGTTTGTTTTGTTTTTGTCTGTTAAACCCTGGGCTTAACTCTATAGCTAGTGAGCTTAATACATAAAGTCCACTGAGCAATAATAAAATCAAGCTTTTTGTACCCAGAGTCCATGAGGAAATCTGGCATAGTGGCTCCTGCTGGTTATTCTAGGTCTGAGAAGGGGCAGATAGGAGAATCCCTGGAGTTCCTGGGTCAGCAAGCATACCTGAATCACAGATTCCCATTCAGGCCAGGAGATCCAGTCAAAAAAAATGTGGAAGCATCCTGAGTAACACCATTCACAATTGACTTCTGTTGTCTAGTATACCAATGCACACACACACACACACACACACAAACACACACACACACACACACAGAGAGAGAGAGAGAGAGAGAGAGAGAGAGAGAGAGAGAGAGGCAAAAAGAAAGAGACAGACAGAGACAGAGACAGACAGATAGACACAGACACACACACACACAGAGGGAGAGAGAGAGAGAGGCAGAAAGACAGAGAGACAGACAGACAGACAGACTCAGACACACACACACACACAGGCAAAATGAAACAGACATACAGACACACAAATTCTCTCTCTCTCTCTCTCTCTCTCTCTTTCTCTCTCTCTCTCTCTCTCTCTCTCCATCCCTTCCTTTCTCCCTCTCTTATTCCATGAACTATAGTTTCAAATTGACTTATCCTGAGATCCTTTTTTGCAAGGAAGTGTAGGATTCTGCCTTTGTCTGAGAGGAGGTCTCTGAATTCACACCTCAGTCTTCATGTAAACTGCTACAGGGATCTGTGTCACCAGGCTGAGCCCCCCACCACCACCACCAAAACCCTTTCCTTCTGTTCAGTAATGACCTCATCAACCAGCATCGAGGTATGCTTACAATGGGTCAGATTTTTTTTTTTTTTTTTTTTTTTTTAAGATCTCAGCCTCTCCCACAGAGGTGGCCTCAGGAGCTTTCTTTTGTTTTTCTGAGCATGTGCAAATAGGCACTGCATTTTCTGTTTAGCTTGATGTTTGGAAACAGTATTTGAAATTTTCAGACGCAAATAAAGATATTACTTTTATGGCTATCAAATTTATCCAAAGGTATAAATCCTCTTTGATTTGTATTGCCTGTCATGTAACAGAGGTTGGGTTCCGGCTCGTTGTACTTTTCTACTTTTCTAAGATGTGGCGTTAAAGTTTTCTTTTCAAGATCATTTCTCATATGCATATTCCCTAAGACTCTTTTCACATCAAAGTTCTACTTTGAAGCCTTCTAGCAAAGTAGCAGCCAGGCAATCTATGACAACAGGCATAATTTAGGTGCATTGCTTTATCTGAGGAAATGAAAAGTTTCATCCTTATTTAAATAGCAGTTTTAAAGCCTAATTAATGAAATTGATAGCTTCATGTATGTAAATTGCCATAACAGAAGAAGAGAGTATGCAAAATGAGGTTGGAGGGGTTGCATGCGAGTCTGTTCCTCTAGAATAGTGATTCTTTAGTAAGCAGATGGGATGCTCCCCATGTGCTTTCAAGCTGTTTTGTGGGGTTAAATTCTCATTGTTGGCATTTCTTCTAGGCTCCACCCTGCAGTTACCTGGCAACAGGGAGGTATACCTGACTCAGTATAACAGGGGCTGTTTGCCCCCTTCTCTTGATCTTTTCCTCTCCTCCCTCTTTGTCTCTCCTCTTCCCACTCCCCTCCCCCCTCTCTCTCCATCTGCTCATGGCCAGCCTCTACTCTTCTACTCTGTCTCTGTCTCTCCTCTCTCTCTCTCTCTCTCTCTCTCTCTCTCTCTCTCTCTCTCTCTCTCTCTCTCTCTCTCTCTCTCTCTCTCTCTCTCTCTCTCTCTCTCTCTCTCCCCTCTCTTTCTCTCTCTTACTTTGTCTGTCTCAACTATCCCCTCAACTCCTCTTCCCATGCCCTAAATGAACTCTATTCTATAAGATACCATCATGTGGCTGGTACTTCAGGGCAAAGTGATGCAGGAGCATGGAGCATGGGTCCTCAAAGGCACCCTCTTCCCCAGCACAATACTGTGCCTCCACCAAACATATCTCTGGCTTCTTTTTCTTTTTATAAAATACAACATTCATCACAAGTGTTGTCTCCTAGAGGAGGTATTTATTTGTTAGTTTGTTTCTTTATTTATTCTTCTTTTACATATTACACCCTGAGCAACCCCAGTTTCTCCTACCTCCCTTCCCCCACCCCCATTCACTCTCTCTCCCTCCCTCCCTCCCTCCCTCCCTCCTCTTTTCCCCAGATCCTGTTGCAGGGTATTTGATTACACTTAATAAGATTCACTTGGAGGAGATCCTTAAATGTTGAGAAGCTAAACAGCCACTCTCTTAGGAGGTGATACTTGATATATTATTTTTATTCATGTAGAATTTAATGTATATTATATATATAATTTATTTGTAAGTTTATACTAGATATTTATTGGTTAGATTGAACCAGCTGAAATTTCTGATACTGGATGATGCTTTCTCTATAAAAATGGGCATTCTGTGTGAGTCAATGAATTAGATGTAAGAGTAAATGTAATTTCATTTGCTATATTGGCATCAAAACTCTAGCTTGGCATAGTTTTTCCTAGTGAGTCCATTTAAAAGAAACAGACTCATGGAGCTCATACTGACCTCAAGCTTGCTATGTAGCTAAAGTTGAGGATGAACTTCTGATCCTCCTGCCTCTACTTCCTGAGTACTAGGATTAGAGACATACTCTACCATACCCAGTTTCTGTGGGTATGAGCTAACCCAGGCCTCTAAAGTTGAGACACAAGGTTTCTAAGCTGAGCTACACCCCGACTATATAATAATCCTATAAATAAATTGGGTGAAATTTATGGATTTCTGCCTAGAAATTCACAGTAATCCTATCATTAAAGAGCCTCTGCTTGCTTCATGAAATTGTGGAGAGAGACAGATACCAGAGGACCATAGGGCATGTGCAAGATGCCTGGGGTTTAGAGAACTGATTTAAAGACAGGCACCAGGCCTGGTGTCCACAAGGATTTTTAAATGGCAACCTTTAGGAGAAAAACTGCAGTCTAAGGACACTAAGAGTTTATCCTCTAGATAATTAATGGTCCTCCTTTGGCCTCTCCTGCCTTCTCCCCATTTGAGCCTCTGGTTTCTTTTTGTTGTTGTTGTTGTTATGGTTGGTTGTTTTTTTTTTGTTGTTGTTTTGTTTTTGTTTTTTTTTTTTTTTTTTTTTTTGGCTTGGAAGGAAGGAAGGCAAGAACAATTGCTCTTTCAGACCCCTTAACTGTAGACCTTTGCCTGAATTTCATCTCTGTCCTAATCTTCCGATTTTTCCAACTGTGTTATTTTGTCTGGGAGACCATTTCCTTGGCAATCAGAGTAAACCTTAGGTCTGAACCTCAATAAAGGACCACTGGATAGAGTGCTGAGATAAAAAAAAAAAAAGCTCTTTGTTTTAAGGGCTTACCTTGGGAGAATAAATAATGTAATGGGCTCTTTCAAATGAGCACTTCCCTCTGCCCATCTTCCTTTGCCTCTTTGAAATGCATGGTGACAATACATTGATATTACTGGGGTTAATGACTGACTGATTAACAACAGCGAGCACATTTGCAGGCAAATGAGCTGTAATAATTGTTGCAGGAACTCCTTTGAAGAAATGTTTTAAATAGGCCTTTAAGAGCTCTTGAAATGGCCTCTTGCTCTGTCCAGACAAGCCCTCCCTATTTGTTTTTTTAATCTTTTTTTTTTTTTTTTTTTTTTTTTTTTTTTTTTGTTCTTTGCTTTGGAGAATGGAGGAAGAGAGATATCCTACCTAGATTATCCCAGGTTAACTGAAAATTGTACAGGGTAAGTTCTTCCTTATAAAGTACTTCAGGTGCTTGTTTCAGCCATTTAGACTGCTAGCTGCTTTGATCTAGATTTTTCTCACTTTGAGAAAAATAAAACCAGGCGGTGATGGCACATGCTTTTAATCCCAGCACCTGGGAGGCAGAGGCAGGCAGATCTCTGAGTTCCAGGCCAGCCT